>NC_042623.1:95212438-95536216 GCF_901001135.1 Rhinatrema bivittatum
TCTGTTGTGCCTGTGTGTGTTATAACATTGTTTAATTTCTGTGCTTTGAGCTCAGTCTTCTATTGCATGCAAAGAAAAGGCACAAGGTTGTTCTTTGTTCACTTTGGGGGCAGTGTCTCCAAATAGGTTTATTTTGCACACAGCTCGACAAGAATGAACCTCATACGTAAGGTAGGGTATGTTGGGAAAGATCTTAACCTCTCAGATTTACTCTTAATGTCCTTCTTAATACTTGCATTGTGCCAATTCCTTCTGGAATTCATAGCATGTAATATGTATTAACAACATGTTAAGATGTGCTTGGAAATTCTTAATCAGGCCCAATACAGTTGGATCTATTTCTGTATCTTTCTGCCACATTTTCTTGGTCTCTGATTACATCACTTAGTGCTTAAGGATCTTTGTTTTCTCCATGCAATCCACAGAATAGTAGCTGGGTACTGACTCCTCTATTAGCAATGCCAATTTCATGTTTTCTCCTCTATCACAATGTCTGGTTTTCTAGCATTGATCTTCCTATCAGTTGGAATAGGAATGCCCCTGGTGATCATATCTTCTTCGTTCTCTTCAATTTTGTTAGGGTTGTGACCCCAGTTGTTTTTCGGCACAGTGGTATTATAGTGTTTAAAGAATTTACAATGGATGAGCCGTGCTATCTTGCTCCTTTCTGTATTCAGACCTTCTGACATCAGCGTGTCACATCCAGTGATGTGATGTGATGTGATGCCCAACCGTTTCCAGTTCTGGTTCACAGAATCTTCATTTGTTGTCCTTTTTACCATTTGTTTTCCGTGCTGCAATTGTCACTCTCATCCTTAGACTTGAGTTCACCTTTCCTTAGCCACTGCTATGTTAAATCTTGATCTATGCGGGGGTTTCTGAAGTAACTTTGTACTTCTCATTGTATTAGTGCTTCTGCCAGTTATCTTTACTTATTTGCTGGTCTGATTCTTTAAAAAGGTTTTTCTCTTGTTTTGCTAATTCTGTTGCTTTTTTTCCCCTTGTGCGGTGGTGGATTTTCTGTCATTTCTTCTATTTGCTGGAAAGATTGTCCAAGCTAAAGAACAGAGATTGATGATGCTTGTTCACTTTCATACTTCAGCACTGTTTGGGTGTTTGGGTCTGTTGATGACATTAAGTATGCCTGAAGGCCTGTTATGGTAGTTCTATCTGTGTAATCAATTTTAGTGAGACCCATATCGCCTTCAGGGATGTACAATTTCAGCACACACTAGTTCTTGTAGATTATCTGATAGGCAAGGAGGAGCTTTTTAGTTTTTACATCCAAAATTGTATGATAGTGCATGATTTTCAACCGATAAATAGCTTGTATCTTATTTCATGCCGTTAAGGCACTTTTCAATATCAGCTTCAGTCTCCTGTAGAACCTTTTAAAAATCTTTTCTCGCAGTCCTTTATGTCTAATTTTTCCACCTTCCTCTACTCCTAGGTATTTATATGCACTTTCCTGCTCCAGTTACTTTATATTGCAGTCTTCAATCAGGGGGTAATTTTTAGTTTTGCTTAATTTTCCCCTAAGGAAGATTGCCTTAGAACTTATGTCCTGGCCAAATGTCATCCTGATGTCATCTGAGAAACTTTTCACTACTCAGAATGGTTCTGCTAAATGAGCATCACAAGAGTTGTAGAGTTTTATGTCATCTACAAATAGGTGAGATGTCATCAGTAGGAAATTGGTAGCTCTAGCAGTAAGGCATATTCCATACATAACCCAAGGAGTTAATTAGAGTACTCAGCGGCTGAAAGCCAGACAAAACAAAGTGGTGACAGGGAGTCTCCCTGAAATATTCCTCTCTGGATCTTAATGCTAGGAATGACATATTGACCATCCTCATTATAAAGATGGAGAGTAGTCTGCTACATTTTCATGGTGAATTTGGTATAGTCGATCAGTGCAGGGTTCTCTTTGCACATTTCAAGACAATTTATTTTCCAAGAGTGTGGGATGATATCAAAGGCTTTCATACTTTATTTTTAAAATTTGTAGTCCGCATGTATCCTTCATACATGGTGGATAACAAAATAAGATATGTATAATATAAAAAAATAATAAAAACAAATAAACATGTTCAAAGAAATATATTCAAATGAACATTACAACTGGCACTGGCAAACAATTAAAATAACAGATGATGCTAATGGCAATAAGTGTTATTGTGTGTGTTATAAAATTGTTTTATTTCTATGCTTTGATCTCAGTCTTCTATTGCAGTGGTTCTCAACCTTTTTTCGACCAGGACACACCTGACAGATGGTTCTCACATGACTGTCATGGGGCTATATGTAAACATACACTCTGCATCCATGGGAACCCCCTTGACCCCTAACAATGGATGAAGAGCAGAACTAGGGCATTATCCATAGAACTCACCAAGAAAAAAAAAAAAAGATATTCTGGTTCTGATGACATCTCAGTAAAAGCAAAACAAACTCCCTTTACTACCAGGCACAATAGCCCTCCTTATGAAAAGTTAATAATTTACCACTAATGCATATCCTATTGAGAAAACACAACAAATAAGATTGATACAATTGCTTACATGCTAGTAAAATACCTCACCTTGGGCACACACACAGAACCTACCTTCACCAAGTACAGAAAGACCACACATTATAAATAAGGAGACAAACTGAATGGAAAACAAAAAAAAGCCACTTTGCATGCAGTGCAAACGTGGAGAAATGGAAAGAGAAATATAGCATCTAACACAGTCCCAGGATCTGCAATAATGCACAGAAACTAATCTGCACAAAGTTACACCTGCATTATGGAACACACAACAACCCTGTCTATGAAAAGGCAACACTACAAATATTAAACGAGGTCCTAAACACTAATACGCCTCCTATTAGGAAAACAGAACAAACCAAGCTGCTATAGATCCCCATACAGAAATAACTGTAAAACTATATTAATAAATGTTTCAAAACAGCTGATGAACAGAATAACGTCAAACAATTAAAACTCATAAAAATGATTAAAAATTGTCCAAATATTAATAAAATATTTCAAAACAGCAGACACGTCACATAATTCTCAATAATTAAAATGGCAATCAATCAAAAAAAAAAAAACCCACCTTAAAATGCCACCTTTACTCCAGCAACTCTCCTACTCCTTTCCCTTGAAAGCACATACCAGGAGCAGCAGCGGCTGCTGAAGCTCTGCCTTACGGTTATCTTCTTTAGGGCCCACAAGTCACACACACACACACACACACACACACACACACACACACACACACACACACCAATTAAACCCTACGACCAGTCTCTGTCTCTCTCTTTCTCTCTCTCACACACACACACACACACACACACACCCCAGTCACCTCCCTAACCAGTCTCTGTCTCTCTCACACACACACCCGTCACCTCCCTGCCCAGTCTCTGTCTCTCACATACACCCCAGTCACCTCCCTGCCCAGACTCTGTCTCTCAAACACACCCCAGTCACCTCCCTGCCCAGTATATCTCTCACACTCACCTCCCTGCCCAGTCTTTGTCTCTCACACACACCTCGGTCACCTCTCTGCCCAGTGTCTGTCTCTCTCACACACACACTTTGCTTAGAGCCCCAATGCTGTATTTCCCTTTAATTTCGCAGTGGCAGATTTCCCAGTGCTGCCGCTGCCTTCTCAGCCTCACTGAAGCAGCAAACATTTATTTTATAAAAATATGCCACAGCACTCAAGCCTTTCTTCTGGCTGTCGGGATATCCCTAGGCTCGCGGCCCCCCATCTGCCTGCTTTTACAGCCACTGGGAGCTCCAATTGCTCCATCTGTAATCAGCATGGCTGAGTGCCACTTTTACTTTAAACGCGGTTCTGCCATGCTCACTGTTGCATTGGGTGGGGGGAGAATCCCTGGAGCAACCAGCCTCTGTGCTTGCGACTCACTGCCGCTTTGGGGGAATCCCTACTCTATCGCGTTTCCTGGTGCGGCTGGCCTCTTTTCTTTGTGGCTGTGTTTAATTTCAGCACTTCCAGCCTATGGTAGCCAGAGTCAGGCTTCTTCGCCGCCACAGGCCTGGACACTGCCACTCCTCCCAGCCCCTCTCAAACCACACCACCCCTGGGCTATGAGATGCCCCCCCTTCTTCCTGCCCCACCGGCCAATCAGAGGCTTCTCCTCCCACTAGCAGGAAGAAGGGAGGTGCCTTCCAATTGGCCCGCTGGGGCAAGAAGAAGGGAAGAGGTTTCCCATTGGCCCATGGGGGCAGGAAAAAGGTAAAGGAAAGTATAACTGGAGCTGTGGGAGACCGGGAGTCGCGACACACCAGCTGGTACTTAGTGACACATTGGTGTGTTGCAACACACCGGTTGAGAAGCGCTGTTCTATTGTATGCAAAGGCGTAAGGTTTTTCTTTGTACACTGTGTGGTATTTATTATATTGCTTAGTTATTCTTTCTTAGTTACATTTTATGTCTTCTCTCATCTGTGCATTCTACCTTGTCATTCTTTTGCTATGCTTAAGTGTAGTGTGATCCCTTGTATCTTTCATTTCCATTTCTGGTTTCCATGGATTCCATAGAGCATGCAGGAGAAGCATCTTCCAGTACAGGCTTGCATTCGGTAGATGCATACGTGCAGACCTTCCTTGCGGTGTACTCTGAAGGAGAAAAGATGCCTGCTATTGGCATTGCATTTGTAAATGCTGATGTCTTTTCTGATTTCACTGGTTGCTTCTATGTTATTGTTGGAATCCTGAATGAGTGCCCTATATTCTTTTTCAGCCTTGCCATAACCTGCTGTTGCTTTGTCCTGGGAGCAACCAGAGAAAGGCAAGGAGACCCCAACCCGCCCCACCCAAAGCTTTTCAGTCTCCTGCCATGGAAAAGTATCAAAAAATAAAAAATAAAAAAGTGTAGTTTTATTTTAATTACAAAGAAAAGATATATTTATTTTTTGGTAAATTTCATACCCTTTCTGTTTTTCATAGGTTTATTGTATGAGCATGAATGATTGATCTAAATGTGTGAATGCATGTGAATAGTGCAGGTACAGGTGGTATATACTTGTGAGAGTGATTGTAAAGAAGAGGTATCACTGGAGGTGGTGGTGGGACATGTGTGGTTTGTGGTTTGGAATGTTTGTATAGTAAAAGCTTCCTTTAAATAGTAAAGCTTCCTTTAAATAGAAAACAGCTGAAATGTACTGCAGTGATCATGCATTTGTCTTTTCAAAAACAACAGAAAAGGACCTATGGCAATCTATTTCTTGACCTTTTTATCATATCTAATTCTACTGGAATATGAAAGAGTGTATGTATATAAAAATATATACATAAAAAATTCTAAATAAATAAATAAAAGTAAAAAAAGGTGTTCCCATGATGTTTAATTGGAGGAAAAACAATGACATATACAGTATCCTCTCATTGAAAATAATGGAAGTTGCATTGCTGAAAGATAGCACACATGTCCTATTCACTGAGGGTCCACCAGGAGGTGAATAAACTTCTGCAAAAGTGAAGTTAAATAACCTTTTGTGGGTCAGTTTGCAGATGGAGAAGAGGATGTTTATGGAGTACCTATAGCTTAGTCTCCTGTTCAATTCAATTATCTTTTTTCTTGCCATGTTGAATTAATATTTTACTGTTCAAAAACATGCCAAATAGAGGTCATATATATCCTTTTTTATTCCAGTTGATATTTATGAAATCCTGATCTTTGGCTACTATTTCTTAAATAGAGGACCAACAATTAAGGAAATGAATCAATCCCATAATATAATAATAAGTCCTAACACCTTTCAATGTCATTCTTTGAAAGATGTTAGGACTTCGGTAGATATATTGCTGTTAGGCAATTGAAGTCTACTGATTGTTAGGGATCTTAAGAGGAAAAAATTTCATTTTAGCTCATTTGTTTGTTTCATAGGTCACCCCCATTTGTTTACTTCATTGAAAATGAAACCCCCCCCCCCCCAGTTTTCATTTATTTGCTCAATTTGTTTTTCACTATCTATTTACATCAATAGGGGATGCAGTTCCTAGATCAGGCAGGGCCCAGTGTTGAGGCTTTGGCCCTGGCATAGGGGTTGCTTCCCCCATTGATTTCAATGGAAAACAAAAAAAGGGCCAGGCCCAGAACTGAGGCCTATGCCTGGGCTAGGCCTGATGACAAAGCTGAGGCACAGGCAGGACTTGGTGCCAGGGCCAGGCCTGGTGCCGAGGCCTAGGTCTGGGCTGGGTCTAGTACTAAGGCAGGGGATGGGCTCGGTGCTCGGGCCTAGCCTTTGGCACCAGAGCCTATTCCTCAGCATCAGGTCTGGCCCAGGCTTAGGCCTTGGTGCTGGGCCCATCCCAGATCTAGACCTTGGCTTCTGTTCTAGGCCATGGTCTCAGTGCTAGGCCCTGGTGCTGAGCTATGGCAGATTTTTGGCCAGAAAGGCCCTTCTAGGGCTGCTGTAGGCCTGTTTTTACATTTTCTAAAATATGTCATGAATATGAAAGTATCCCAGAATTTTCAAATATAGGAGGTTATTTTAATTCATTCCATTTGGAAAAACTAAAAATGGCCTCATTTGTTACATATTTGGAGTTCGTTAAAAATGAATGCACATCCCTGCTGACTGTTGCTGAGTAAAAGCAGTGACACGTTAGAGAAAAAGCCATTGTTTTATATGTGATATTTTGTTAAAATTGTATGTAAATATCATTCATAAACAATTGAAACATTATTATAGTTAGTTTTCAGTGGATACATTGCTATGTTATCAAATGGAATTCAAACAACTGTAAGACAAATTCATTTGCATAGGCTTGAGGGTTCCAGCTCTCCAATAACTATGTGGTCTCTAACCAAATTTATAATAAATGCTAGTATATAAGACTGCTATATCCAACAAAAAAAAAAATGCAGATAAGTCTTTTATTGCAAGTAACATTAACATAGTAAAAATATAGTACTATAGTAATGACGGCAGAGAAAGACCAAATAGTTCATTCAGTCAGTCTAGTAAGATTCTTTTGGTAGTATCTGCCACGCCATGTAGGTTACCCCATATTTCTCTTAAGGATAGCAACTGTCACTCTGTGCAGTTATCCCCAAACCTCATGATAACCAATAAAAAAATGTACTGCTAGTAACATTTTTACTGGGTGATGAGCCTTCTTGAAAATTCAGACACTGGTGCTGGATGTACTATGCTTAATGTGCTTGGCTGTAGAAGCATTCCTGTGCTTTTTCATAAGAACATCAGAAATGCCATACTAGGTCAGATCAAGGATTCATCAAGCCCAGTATCTTGTTTCCAGTGGCCAACCCAAGTTACATGTACCTGGCAAGTACCCAAACATTAGATAGATCACAAGCTACTATTGCTTATAAATTACTGTAATAGCAGTTTATGGATTTAACCTCTAGGAACCTATGCAAACCTTTTTTAAACCCAGTAACACTAACTGCTGAAACCACATCCCCTGGGAATGAATTCCAGATTTTAATATACACTGAGTGAAAAAGAATTTTCTTCGATTTGTTTTAAATGAGCTACTTGCTAACTTCATGGAGTGCCCCGTGGTCCTTCTATTATCTGAGAGAGAGTAAATAACCGATTTACATTAACTTGTTCAAGTCCTTTATGATTTTGTAGACTTCTATCATATCCTCCCTCAGTCGTCTCTTTTCCAAACTGAACAGCCCTAACCTCTTTAGCCTTTCCTCATAGGGCAGCCGTTCATGGCCCATATCATTTTGGTCGTCCTTCTTTGCACTTTTTTCAGTGCAGCTATATCTTTTTTGAGATGCGGTGACCAGAATTGCACACAGTACTCAAGGTGCGGTCTCACCATGGAGCGATACAGAGGCATTATGACATCCTCTGCTTTATTTTACATTTCCTTCCTAATAATTCCTAACATTCTGTTTGCTTTTTTGATTACCACAGGTAGTCATATGAGATCTTTATATAATTTTTTATTTCTAGGGATTCAAAAAACGTGTTCAGAGAGGCAGACTGTGATTATTTACAGAATTTGGTGTTATTTATTTTCAATACACGTCTTTTAAGTTATTTCTGTTTGCTGAGTTCAGAAGATATTGCAAATTTTATTAATTTTGTGCAGATACCAGTGGACTTGGGTAATGGTTGTAATGTGGCCTTTCCTAAAAGTTTTTCACCTTAAATGAATCTTGGTCTTCATGATCACTGGGATGTTTGATTTCATCTGAGTAAGTTTGGGTTTAAAGAACTTGAAAATACTAAATTAACTCTAAGTTATAATAATATTTGCTCTGTTAAGCAGAAGAATGATTGGGTTTTTTCTTTAATCATGGAAAAAGAATTAGATTTATTACTGCTTACAGAAACATGGCACCAAAGTAGTGATACAGTTGTTTTAAATTCTTTATGTCCCCCAGGATATGCATATTTTCAATGAGGAAGGGAGGAGGGGAGGTGGTTTTAATGTATAAGGAAACTTAGCTTTGCAATTAGATTTAAGTAATGGATGCAAGAGTCTAACATTGCATTAAATGATTGGTTGTTGGTTTTGATTTATTGTCCTTCCAGCCTGGATAAAATTCTTATAGTATCCCTCAGTGATTACATTATGACTATTGCTGTTAGAACCCATAGGATTATTATACTGGGTGACTTAGACATTCGTGAGGATATATCCTCTAAGAACATATATGTAGGATTTCAAACATTGTTGAGTTCATTACAATTAAAGCAAATTAAATCTTCACCAACCCAACATGTTGGCCTAAACCAGTTAATTATAGCAGGGGAATAGGTAAATGCTGGTTTAATTTCTAATTTAACCAATAATGATTCATTATTGTCCAATCATAATTTAATTTCTTTTCAACTTTGGTTGCTAGTATTGTGGAAAGATGTAAGTTGGCCAGATATTTGTAAATTGTGGTGTAAACCTTTAGACTGTGATGTGTTCTGTAATCGCTGGTCTCAGAAAATAGCTGATATCAGTCATAATTTGATTAATGACTACTTAGATTACTTTAATTCAACTTTTCTGGGTGCAATTAAAAAGGCAATGCTGTTGAATTTGGTAAAGGTAAATGGACCTAATGGAGAAAAAACAAGCCATTCATAAGTGGAAGAGGAGAAAGAATAAAACCTTGGAAAATAAAATAGCTTTTAAAGCAGTCTGGAAAGTTTATAGATGGCTCTTTAATCAGAATAAAGGAGAGGTTTATATGAAACAGTTGACCAGCTACACTGATAGTTGTTTCACTTTGTCTGTTCTTTTAAGTAAAACACTAATGTGAGAAAACCATGCAATTGCACGGGGGGCACACCTGGGAGGGTGGCGGCTGCAAATCTGGAAGGGAGCCCTGGACAGAGAGCAGCGAGAGGCCTATGCAGCCACCAGTGGACCCCATCCCACCAGCGGTAGAGCAATGCAGAGGCCAGTGCGGTTAGCGGCAGCAGCAGAAGAAATGGGAGATCGTTCTGCGATTCCTCCTTGTGTGCTGCTAGTCCCGTGGTTCTCAATACTGGTGGTGCTAGCAGTTCCTGTATGGTCATCTTGCGATGTATGAGATGAGCATACAATTAGTGCTAGTAGTGCATTTGTTGAGGATCGCAGGCCGGCCTGCACACAAGGAGAAGCTGCAGGAAGTATGTTTGCAGCTCTGCCACGAATCCTGCGCTCTCCCAAGGAACGTTGCACCAGATGGCAACAACACCAAGCGAGGCCCATGGACCCTGCCTTCATAGAAGTTTGTGTGTATGTGTGAATAAAGCCTGCCTGGGGGAGGATAGATGTGTGCGTGTGTGAATGAAGCTTGCCTGGGGGGATGGGCATGCACGTGTGTGAATGAAGCCTGCCTTGGGGGGGGGGAATGGGTGTGTACGTGTGTGAATGAAACTTGCCTGGGGGGGGGATGGGTGTGTACGTGTGTGAATGAAGTCTGCCTTGGGAGGGGGAATGGGTGTGTACGTGTGTGAATGAAGCCTGCCTGGGGGGAGAGGATAGATGTGTACGTGTGTGAATGAAGCCTGCCTTGGGGGGAGGGGGAATGGGTGTTTACGTGTGTGAATGAAGCCTGCCTTGGGGGGAGGGGGAATAGGTGTGTACGTGTGTGAATGAAGCCTGCCTTGGGGGGGGGGAATGGGTGTGTACGTGTGTAAATGAAGCCTGCCTTGGGGGGGAATGGGTGTGTACGTGTGTGAATGAAGCCTGCCTTGGGGGGAGGGGGAATAGTTGTGTACGTGTGTGAATGAAGCCTGCCTTGGGGGGGGGGAAATGGGTGTGTACGTGTGTAAATGAAGCCTGCCTTGGGGGGGGAATGGGTGTGTACGTGTGTGAATGAAGCCTGCCTTGGGGGGGGAATGGGTGTGTACGTGTGTGAATGAAGCCTGCCTGGGGGGGAGGATAGATGTGTAAGTGTGTGAATGAAGCCTGCCTTGGGGGATGGTTGTGTGTGCATGCGTTTGTGTGTGTGTGTGTGTGTGTGTGTGTGTGTGTGTAAGAGAATGGGAGCCTGGCTGGGATGAATGAGTGAATGGGAGCCTGCCTGAGGTGGAAGGATAGTTGGGTGTGAATGTGAGCCTGCCTTGGGGGGGGGGGAATGGGTGTGTATGTGTGTGAATGAAGCCTGCCTTGGGGGGGGGGATGGGTGTGTACGGGTGTGAATGAAGCCTGCCTGGGGGGGATGGTTGTGTGTGCATGCGTGTGTGTATGTGTGTGTGTGTGTGTGTGTGTGCGTGTGTAAGAGAATGGGAGCCTGGCTGGGATGAATGAGTGAATGGGAGCTGCCTCAGGTAGAAGGATAGTTGGGTGTGAATGAAGCCTGCCTTGGGGGGGGGGGGGGGATGGGTGTGTAAGTGTATGAAGGAAGCCTGCCTGGGGGGGATGGTTGTGTGTGTGTGTGTGTGTGTGTGTAAGAGAATGGGAGCCTGCCTGGGATGAATGAGTGAATGGGAGCCTGCCTGAGGTGGAAGGATAGTTGGGTGTGAATGTGAGCCTGCCTTGGATGGGTGGATGTGAATGTCTGCCTTGGTGGGGATAGGTATGTTTGTGTATGAATGGGATCCTGCCTTGGGGGGAGTAAAAAATGTTTGTCACCCCCAATAATTCACAAGCGCAAGGTGACTGGAAATCAAAAGTTTTCAGGTATGGGAAGAGAGCTTTTTTTCCTTTCTTGTCTTAGTTATTAGGTATTTGATGTGTCTACTAATTTGAAATATTTTTTGTATCAAGCATGTTTATTAATTTTCCATCAGAGAGACCAGATACAACACAATTTTAAATATTTTATTGCCATTTGGAAATTTTTAAAAATTTATATATGGGTTCTTAATTATTGGATGTTATTCTATTTGTCATCTTTTTGGCAATATTCTTTCTATTAGTATGGCTTATTATGATTGATTTAAGTGTCTTGATTTTATTGTTTGAATTATGAGGATTGGTGATGTTTTTGTTTTTCCATTGCTTCATAATATACAGATTCTAGCTTGTTGGAGTTTCCACTTCAGTCTTTTCATTTCTATTTCTATTTTATGGTCTCTTTATTCTGTATTTGGTCAGGGTCTTGCATATGTAAGCGAGGCGAGGTATTCTGCTAGCATGTATAGTTTTATTGTAGGAATTTAGAGGTGTTTTAGGGCCTGGTGTAATATTTCATTTGCATAGATAGGGTTGTTTCTGTTTGAGTGCTTGCAGTTAATACTGTTTTGGTATGGGATTGTTACTATATTGTTGGCTGTTCAAGGGCCAAACCCACAACTAAGATGTATTACAATAGTTCTATATGGGTTCCAAGTGTCTTTATTTTTGCAGGGTTTTCTGATTGGCACCACAGAACTGCATATTTTTCTGTACAACAAACTGGTGCCGGCTACAGGGCCCAGCCAGCATCAATTTTATGCACTGGTAGGTGGGGATGGAGCACCTGGGGATCATTCCTGCACAACTGAGAAATTTTAGACCTGGGGATGGGGTAAAATAGGTTTGGGGGAGTGTGTTAATTTTCATAGTTTTGATTGCTGGAGGGAGCAGGGCTTTTTCGGTGGTGGAAAGGGGATTGGGACAGAGCATGATACTGACAGTTTCTATTCTGTGTTGAAATGACAGGAGTTGAGTGGCACCTTATAGACTAACCAATTTATTAAAGCATGAGCTTTCAAGGATAGTCCACTTCATCAGATGCATTGTGTGTTGGTTATTGGGGAAAACAACACAAATTTTGTGTTAAAAAAAAAAGAGTGGGGGGGGGGGGGGGTGAGACAACACAGCAATTTTTTTCACACAGGGCAGCAAAAATGCTAGCACCAGTCCTGCTAATGAAAAAGAGCCACCAACTTGGCAACTTTAGCGGATTATTTTGAAACTAATACTGATTCATTACTCCAGTGGTTCTCAACCTATTTCCCATCATGACACACCTGACAGGCCATGCTCACATGAGTGACACACTGCTCATTACAATTCATGGTGGAAATAAAAAATAAAGGTCCAGTATTATTTTTATTGTTATGAATGACACAAGGGAAAGATAGGTATTCTGTCTGAATAGAAACTGCATAAATAGTAAACATCCCACACCAAAACAGCACTAATTTCCAGTACTCAAACAGTAAACACCTTACCTAAGAAAAGGCAACACTGAAAATATTACACCAGGTCTTAAGAGTTGAAGAAACAGATAATGGTGGTTGAGGAAACAGATAAGTATGGGAAAATAAGTGTGTTAGCTTGCTGGGCAGACTAGATGGGCTGATTGGTCTTTTTCTGCCATCATTTCTATGTTTCTATGTTTAATACATCTCCTATTAGGAAAACGGACCAAGTCAGGCTGCTATAGAGCCCTACACAGAAACTACATGCCAGCAAAATACCCCACCTCAGTCACATGTGCAGACCCTCACCTAACAAAGAATAAAGAGACTATAAAGCATAAATAGAAACATGCAGACAAAAACTGAATTGGAAACCGCAACAAGCCAGAGTCTCTGTATGCAATGTAACAAAGGAAAAAAAGAAACATCACCGATTCTTATAAAACAAATCAAGAAATATAAAATCAGTAGCAGTAAAACCATACAACAAAAAGAACAGCTTATTTCAAAACAACTGATGAAAGGAATATCCAATAATTAAAAACTCATATCAAAAATCTCTAGATACCAATAAAATATTTTAAAATAGCAGGCACAAAGACCCAGTAATGAAAAATAATAAGGATACAAAAATTTTTTTGCTCTGCATACCTGGGAATGTTTGATATCCAGGTGCCCTGAGATTGTTTTGAATTAGTAGGAGGAGGGATTGTTTGCTTGCAACTTTCTCCTCTCTCTCTCTCTCACACTGGCTCTCAATCGCTTACATATGCACATGCTTTTTCTCTCTCACTTATATAGGCTCTTAATTACACATTTACACACATGCTGTCTATCTTTTCATGCTTACACACACAGGCTTTCAATCACACACATACATGCTAGGGATGTGAATCGTTTTAGGACGATTAAAATTATCGTCCGATAATTTTAATATCGTCTTAAACCGTTATGGAACACAATACAATAGAGATTCTAACGATTTATCGTTATAAATCGTTAGAATCGTGAGCCGGCACACTAAAACCCCCTAAAACCCACCCCCCACCCTTTAAATTAAATCCCCCCCCCCCCCCAATGACTTAAATAACCTGCGGGTCCAGCGGCGGTCCGGAACGGCAGCGGTCCGGAATGGGCTCCTGCTACTGAATCTTGTTGTCTTCAGCCGGCGCCATTTTCCAAATGGCGCCGGCTGAAGACAACAAGATTCAGTAGCAGGAGCCCGTTCCGGACCGCTGCCGTTCCGGACCGCCGCTGGACCCGCAGGTTATTTAAGTCATTGGGGGGGGGGGATTTAATTTAAATACTTTATTTAAGTGTTTCACATAATTCAAGGCAGGATCCATTAAAAACCCTAAGTTACGAGTTGTAACACCAAATTGTATAAGGTGGGCTATGAACCAGGAGACCAGGGTTCGAGTCCGCAGTCACTCCTTGTGACCTTGGGCAAGTCACTTTACCCTCCATTGCCTCAGGTACAAAAACTTAGATTGTAAGCCCTCTGGGGATAGGGAAATACCTACAGTACCTGAATGTAAACCGATGTGATATCTCAGATCGAATGTCGGTATATTAAATAATAATAATAATAATCAAACAATGCACAAGAGCTCAAGACAGGATTTTTAGAAATCAACATGGCTTCTGTTTTCTTTACGTTTAGTACCAATTGATTAGTTAACATTCAAATTTGTTCCGGCGCCTCGCTGAACGACCTCCTGCAGTCGATCTCCTGCCGGCGCCATTTTCCGTACGAAAACGATTCGCGGCGGGAAATCGCTCCCTGACCCCCGCTGGACCTCCAGGAACTTTTGGCCAGCTTGGGGGGGGGCCTCCTGACCACCACAAGACTTGCCAAAAGTCCAGCGGGGGTCCGGAAGGACCTCCTGCCGTCCAATTGTGTTCATCTATGGCCGCCGCCATTTTTCGGCGCCATTTTGGAAAATGGCGCCGGCTGAAGACAACAAGATTCAGTAGCAGGAGCCCGTTCCGGACCGCTGCCATTCCGGACCGCCGCTGGACCCGCAGGTTATTTAAGTCATTTGGGGGGGGGTTCGGGAGGGTGGGGGATTTAATTTAAAGGGTCGGGGGTGGGTTTTAGGGGGTTTTAATGTGCCGGTTTTGCGATTTTACGTTTTTTTGATTTTTCACGATTTTTCACTATTTTTCACGATATTTTACCCCCCCAAACGGCAACAATACGATTCCCTCCCCCTCCCAGCCGAAATCGATCGTTAAGACGATCGAGGACACGATTCACATCCCTAATACATGCTGTCTTTTTCTCTCACACACAGACTCTCATTCACATGCTTACAAACATGCTCTCTCTCTTTCTCTCATTTTCACACAGGCTCTCAATCACATACTCACATGCTCCCTCACCTAAACCAGCTCTCAATCACACACAGACATACATGCTCTCTCTCTTTTTCTCATTTACACACAGGCTTTCAATCACATACATGCTCCCTCACCTAAAAAAGCTCTCAATCACACACATATTCTCTTTCACATATACAGGCTCTCAATCATTCACATACATGCTATCTCACTCAAACACACACACACAGGATCTCAAACACACATGCTTGCTCATTCACTCACTCTCCCCCCCTCCCCTGAACTAGCAGCAGCAGCAGCAGCCTCCTCCCAACCCTAAAGGCAGCAGAAACCTCCTTCATTTTCAGCCTTCATGGAGAAAGGAGTTCCATCGGCCACGAAGGTTGACGTTGTTCCTCAATTTACTTGGACCTCCGCTGCTCATCCTTCAGGCCGCGCCTCTATTCTTTTCTTTGAGCTGATGCTGCCCACGCTAGCATGGTCTCTTCTTCCCTTGCACGCACCTGCTGCTCGCCACTTCCTCTTCCGGTGTGCGGGAAGAAGAGAGCATGCCGGTGCCGCTGACTCCAGCTGCCCTGCTGCGTTCCACCCGGGCTATCAGCATTTTACGCCCAGGCAGAGGACCTGTTTTGCTTGGGTAGGGGGAGCAGCTGGGTTAGCGGGGGACCAGGAAGTGTGGCGACACACCTGCGTGTTCTTGGTGACACACTGGTGTGTCGCGATACACCGGTTGAGAACCGCTGCATTACTACAAGGCTTGTTGGTAAAAGTATTGATTTGAATGAATAAGTGTTAATCAACTTTTGGTTCAATGGCACTTTCTTGATTGTATTACCTCAACTGAAATGGAAAATGCATTGAACAGGGTAAAACAATTCTATTGTGATTTAAATCCATGTCCTGTGAATTTATTTTGGAGTCAAAAGGATTTGTTTTTGAATATATTAGTGACCATTGTGAGCTGCTCTTTATAAAGAGGTGCATTTCCAGACACTCAAAAGAGCTAAAGTACACCCAGTTATTAAATAAGGACCTTTGCCAAATGCTCTAGTTATAGATCTATTTCACATTTACCTACACTAAGAAAGATCATTGAGAGGTCTATGCATGTTCAGCTAACTTAAAGGGTCATTCTTCAAATTACGATGGGCTATTATCATGTGCGTTAGGATGTTATCGCATGTGATAACTACCGCATCACAAATAGAAAATTTAAATGAGGGAAAGGGGAGGAGTTTGGGTGGGGTGTAGGAAAACGAGAGGCCGGTAGCGCTGCGAACGATAATGTTTCAGACATTATTGCTGGCAATAGCGCCGGAAATACCTACACCTTTTCCATTGCCGCTACGGGAGGGCGATAGTGTGCAGCGTGGCCCAACCGCGGTGGGCAAAAATACACCGCTGCGATCCGGCTGCCTGCTCAATAATGCCCCCTGCCCCTTTTTTTCAACGTGGCTCATCATTCCACTATATTTATAGCGAAATGATGAATCTAGGCCTTACTTTTTTTAGACCAGTATAAAGTATTGAGTCCTCGCTAATGCGGATATTTAGATCCAATCACAGCACAGAAATGTTTCTTGTTTCTATATTGGGTTTTTTCCTTCACCAGGATGACCTTATCAGGGTTATGGTTGCAGCTTTTGACACTGTGAGCCATTCCCTGCTATTATGTTGTTTTTGTGAGATAGGGATTGAAGGCTGGGATGTTTCCTTGTTTATTTCCTATCTAGAAGGTTGTTTCAGGTGTAGAATGAGCAACATATCTCCACTTGGTGGGAATTAAAGGTGGGAGTTCCTCAAGGAATATATTCTTGTCTACTCTTTTTAATATACAGTGTATTTTTGCCTTTTATGTGGCATTCTAGATCAATATGTACCATTCTATAAACTATATGCTGATAAGTTCCAGCTGTTTTTTTTTCTTTACAAGCTGCCTTAACTACCACCATAAATCAAGTTACTCAAGGTTTAGAGAATATACAAATTTGAATGTTAACTAATCAATTGGTACTAAACGTAAAGAAAACAGAAGCCATGTTGATTTCTAAAAATCCTGTCTTGAGCTCTTGTGCATTGTTTGATTATTATTATTATTTAATATACCGACATTCGATCTGAGATATCACATCGGTTTACATTCAGGTACTGTAGGTATTTCCCTATCCCCAGAGGGCTTACAATCTAAGTTTTTGTACCTGAGGCAATGGAGGGTAAAGTGACTTGCCCAAGGTCACAAGGAGTGACTGCGGACTCGAACCCTGGTCTCCTGGTTCATAGCCCACCTTATACAATTTGGTGTTACAACTCGTAACTTAGGGTTTTTAATGGATCCTGCCTTGAATTATGTGAAACACTTAAATAAAGTATTAAAATCTGTATTTTATAAACTATGGGCCTGATTTAAAAAAGCATTTACATGTGTAAAACTTGGATTTCTTATGAGTAAATACACTTTACACAAGTAAGTGGGCATTTGAAACTTGCTACAATATATGCCATTGAATTGTCCAGAGGATCTGCTTGAAAGAGACATTCCTGGTGGCAGAGTTAGGGTTTGGAACCATATATGCACATAAGACCTGATTTTAAAAAGCATTTACAGGCTTAAAATTGGGTTTTACACATGTAAATGTACTTTATTTGAGTAAGTGGCTTTTGAAAATTGCTACATATATACCATTGAATTGTCCAGAGGATTTACTTGGTAAGTACATTTTACTCGAGTAAATGGCTTTTGAAAATATCTATGATAGTATGCTACATTTGCACGTGTAACTCCTTTGAAAATTACCTCCATACTTTCTAAAATTGAAAGTATGCACATAAATGTACATGCAAACATTTACACTCTCTCCCATGCAAGCATAAATGTGCATGTGTGTGCTGTACATGTAATCGTATGCACTCGCTGAGCGCATACGATTACACACCGAACCTATTTTGCATAGGCCCGGCGATGTGAGCAAACCCCCGGACGCGCGTATGTCCCGAGGCTTGAAAAGGGGGTGGGGCGTGAGCTGGACGGTTCAGGGGCGGGACGGGGGCGGGGCCAGAGCCTGCAGGCATAGCGGCCATTTGCCGCTGTGTCCGGGATTGCGCGCTGGCTGCCAGCTGGCGCGTGCACCCTACACCTGCCCGGAGGCAGATGCAACTTCTAAATTAAAGGTAAGGGGGGGGGGGGTTAGGTAGGGCTGGGGGGCGGGTTAGGTAGGGGAAGGGAGGGAAAGGTGGAGGGTGGAAGGAAAGTTCCCTCCAAGGCCGCTCCGATTTCGGAGTGACCTCGGAGGGAACGGAGGAAGGCTGTGCGGCTCAGCGTGCGCAAGGTGCACAAGTGTGCACCCCCTTGCGCGTGCTGACCCTGGATTTTATAACAGCAGCCATGCGCGCATGTTTTAAAATCGGGCGTAGATTTTTACGCGCCGGGTTGCGCCCACAAATCTACGCCCGCGCCTAAATCTTAAAATCTGGCTCTAAGTTTCAAAGTGAACTTAACATGCATAATTCTGCTTTGAAAATTATGCCTGAAAGTACAAACAGGGGTAGATTTTCAATGCAGCGTATGGCCGTCTATGTGCGTGCGATTCCCGGTGCGCATGTTATAAAATCAGATAGACACGCACATGTGCAGGCGGCGCGGGCATATTTTCATAAAATATGCATGGTGACACAATTGGGCCTTCCTCAGTTCCCTCCCGGTCCGCTCCAATTATGGAATGGACTGGAAGGGAACTTCCCTACTCCCCTATCGATACTTCCTCCCTCTTCCTCTCTCCTCCCTACCCCCTAAACCTAACCTGCCTTTCCCTAAATTTTTTATTTTATTACTTACTGGTCCTCTGGAGCAGAAGCAAGTTATGCGCACTGGCCGACTGCCGGTGCGCACTTCCCCGGAACAGCGGCTAATGGCCGCTGTCCTGGCTGACCTCCGTCCCGTCCTGGCTAACCCCTTTTTCAGGGCCTTGCACTTGTGTGCGTACCATCGTTTATGTCCTGCATGCACAGTGCACTTTTTATAACAGGCCCAGCCATGCTTGTAAACCCCGGTTTTTACCCGCGTAGGCCTTTGAAAATTTGGCCTACAGACTTTATCCCTCAGTTGCTATGTTATAAAATTGGACTCCCTAGGCAGTTAATAAAAGGAGACTCACCTAAATGTGCCAATTTCATGCAAATATCTGCTGGTGTTTGTTACGTCTAGCAGTCCGCAGGCTAACATCGCAAACTGCTGCCCTTACCTCTAGTCCCGGGCTGGTCCTGCTGTTCTCCGACACAGTGAAACACCGCTGAACCACCACACGGCAGGATACTGCCCTCTTATGCTGTGAAATGCCACTCACCCACCATGCAGCAGAACAACTCCGATTCCAACATGCCACGCTTCTCCCTGGGTGTGCGCGTGCATCACTCTTTAGCTTTTAAAGGGACCGCAGAAGGAAAGCGCCCACAGCCTCTAGAAATGATACCACTAGTGCTGTCCTATAAAAGGGCAGCTCCCAGAAGCAATTCGCCTCAGCAACAGGTCCAACTACCTTGAGATGCGTGTTGCTTCTCTGCTTTTTCCTCTTCACCTCAGCGTGTTCATCTTCATCCTAGCTTGTTCCAGTCTTCATCCGGGCTTGTTCCAGTCTGTCTCAGCCTGACTCAATCCCCTCCTGCCTTGTCTGCCTGTCTCAGCACTATCTGTCCCTCCTCTTCTTCCTTGGATGGATACCATGCTTGACCTTGCTTGGACTTTGGATATGCCTGACCGCCACCTGCCCTTGACTACCACGCCTGGACTCTGGATATACCTGACTGCCACCTGCTCTGGATTTATGTGTGTAAGTGAGGTTACATGCGCTGGGCCTATTTTAGAAAGGCCCGACGACACGCGTAAAGCCCCGGGACACATGTATGTCCCGGGGCTTCAGGAAAGGGGCAGGGAGGGGGCGGGGCAGGGCAGTCTGGGGGATCGGGGTGGGGCCAGAGGCCTCTGGCACAGCGGCCATTTGCCACTGTATTGGAGGATCATGTGCTGGCAGGCTGCCGCGCGCACAGCTAGTGCATACCCAGAGGCAGGCTCAACAGGTAAAATAAAGGTTGGGAGGGGGGTTAGGATAGGGCTAGGGGGCAGGAGGGTTAGGGGAAGGAGAAGGGAGGTTAGGTTAGGGGGTTGGGAAGTTCCCTCTGAGGCCACTCCGAAATTGGAGCGACCTCTGAAGGAACGGGGGAAGGCTGCAGGCGTCAGCGTGTGCAATTTGCACAATTGTGCACCCCGTTGTGTGTGCCGACCCCCGCTTTTATAACATACGTGCACCTCTTTGAATATTGCCTTCAAATAGTTTTGATTGATATAGATAATAAGCTGGTGAAAAGTACTATTTTGGACAGTTTGCCCTCTACCTTAGCATAACAGGGTAAGAAGATGAAGAATATTGTTTATACAACTGGTGTAAATATATAAACATTGTTTTTTATTATTATTTGTTATTTGCTTATTTGAATTTACAAGTTCCCTGTCTTTAACAACAAACTCTAGATTATATACAATAAAAGCATACAATATTACAGTACATAATATATAAATACTATCAATAAATAACATAAAAAGTTAACAAATTCCAATAAATACATATAATATAATAATGAATAATAATGAATAATCAAATGAAAGGTAAATATATAAAATATTCAGATCAATTAGAAGCATTTAGAATTACAAGAAAGTAGAAATCAACAAACTCCCAGGACTTAGGAACTAAAAGCTGTGCCAGAGAGCCATACTTTACATTTGCTATATCATGTATTCCAAAATAAAGCAAATCTCCTGGAAACTGCTAATTGTTCTGCCAGTTAAAAAATTTAAATGGGTCAAAACAGAGGGTATGCTTTCTCTGTTGCTGCACCAATTGAGTGGAATAGACTTCCAGTACAGATGAGAGAGCCTCAAGATTTTAAAGTTTTTAGAAAGGCTTTGAAGGCAGTACTTTTTGAGGTTGCTTTTGGGTGACATTCTAAAAAGTATTGTCTTAATGTGATAATATATGTTGGTGATGTTTTTAATTTCTTTGTATATTTTTTTTTAGTTGTTTTATGAATGTTATATTCTAATCCACGCCAAACATTTTATGGAGGTTGCGGAATAAAAGCATTTTCAATAAATAAAATAAAATAAAATAAACAGTGGCAGTCTGTGTAGACTGTGATTATTCTTAGCAGTATCAATCGTAGACTCTTTCTTTCCTCGGCAGTTAACGTTTTGTATTTTTGAATTATTGAAGTACAAATTTATGTGACCATGGGAGGACTTAAACCCATCTAACAAAACCCTGCTACAATTGAATTTAATTGATTCTATGATTTATTGCTTTCATTTCACATCACATAAACTAGATATATTGACCTACTAAACTGAACACAATTTTAATATATTTATTGAGTAGAGGATGAAATTCAATGCCATTTCCATAAATAAAACTGTTTGTTTGAATATTGCCCCCTCCCCCTACTTCAGATAAAAGTACCCATAGTGGTCAAAGCAGGTGCCATTGTACATGCTGAAATTCAGGCCTCATTCCTGTGGGTGGCCACATTTTGAAAGTAAAATCCCAAGCAAAGTTTTCCTTTGAAAATGTACTTGCGGACCCATGGGTGCAATGTTCCCATGATTGCAAATTAACCATAGGGTCTGAGTATTACACCCATTGGGCCAGATTTTAGTACCTACGCGCGGGCGTAGATTTGTGCGCACAACCTGGCACGCACAAATCTACACCCGGTTTTAAAACATGTGCGCACAGCTGCACGCATGTTATAAAATCCAGGGTCGGCACGCGCAAGGGGGTGCACACTTGTGCACCTTGCATGCGTCGAGCCCTAGGGGAGCCCCGATGGCTTTCTCTGTTCCCTTCGAGGCCGTTCTGAAATCGGAGGGAACTTTCCTTCTGCCCCCCCACCTTCCCCTCCCTTCTCCTACCTAACCCACCCCCCAGCCCTACCTAACCCCCCTGACCTTTATTTTTCAAGTTGTGCCTGCCTCTGGGCAGGCGTAGGTTGCATGCGCCAGCCAAGTGGCAGAGCACAATCCCCTGGCCTAGAGGCCCTACAGAGGCCTCTGGCTATGCCCTCGTCCCGCCCCAGTCCGCCCCTTCCCTGCCCCTTTTTTCAAGCCCCGGGACATACGTGCATCCCGGGGCTTGTGTGCGTCACCGGGCCTATGCAAAATAGGCTCGGCGGCGTAGGACTTTTAAAATCTGCCCCATTATGTCTAAACTGACATGACAAGTACATGAATTTGCCTTTAGTAGATATTTTATTTTTTGAAGTCATATAGGACATTTATTATTACTACTGTAGATATGATTGATTGATGCATTTATGATCAATGGGTTTATTCAATTGTTAGTAATTTGAGATAATTCATTGAGGTATTAAGGTATAGTTATTTGCTGTAGGATCCATGTTCAAAAGATTTATGCAGATAAAAGCGATTTTATCTGCATAAATCTGGCCTTTTAAAAATATATTCTTTTTTGTTAAGTAACCTTGTCTGCACAAAACTTTTTGTGTGGACAAAGTTATCCAGACAAAAAGGGGGTGAGGTTCGAGGTGTAATGAAGGTGGATTAACGGGATTTAGCTGGTTATCCCCATATTGCAGGCCTAAAGTTATCCAGATGATTGTACCCAGAGAATCAGCAGAAAACTTGTCAAGGTAACGTTCCAATAAATATCTGGATAAGTCATGCACTTGCTGCCTTATTGAATCTGGACCTTGCAGGACCTCTGAGAAAGCACTGAGTATGAAATGCATTGGATTAATCCATTACTTCCTACTTCCTGAAGGAGGGTTTCAATAATAATTTATTTATTTCAAGAAATTTACATTTTATCATTCATGGAACAATTGATGGTTGCCATTTTTCCTTTGTTATACGATTCTGATTTAGCAATGAATTCAGTTTTCTCCATTATTGTCTGGAATGAATGTTGTCCTCCTATCCTTTTACATTTGTTTTGGATTCTGGCAGTCCCAGCCTGCAACTATGTGGTAATAGGCACAAAGGTGAGATGGCATGCAGTTAAAACCCGCATAAGGGAATCACATCAAAATGGCTTTATCCAATAAATTCTAATCATAATAAAGTTTATTTCATCCAGGATATCATTCTGAAATAGCAATTTAAGAAATGTGTTTACATAGCTGTATCCCCCAACATGTACATGTTTTTCTTGTAGTGCTGCATTAGGATGGACAGGGCACTAAAATAAGAACAGGAGAACAAAATATTATATACAGGGTAAAAAGTTCAAATGTGCCACTATAAATCGTCCTCAAAATAGAACCAAAGTATGACATATCTCTCAGTATCAAGTGACAGCGCTCAAACATCATTTCGGCATTTCAGAATGATACTGCAACATGAACATTTCTGTTGTAACAAGATATAAAAACTCAAAAAGGGCACCAAAAAGCCAAACCACCAATCACAAGGACCGCTGTTTCAACCAATTGCAACTATGTGGTTACTTATTTTGGCACTAATTTGGATTTTTTGACTTGCCAGAGGAGTGTTATAGCTGTAGTCTCTTAGAATAGTTGTTCCTTGACTGTAGTGGAGTAGGGCAGCACAGAGTATTACTGCTAGCGTTAGTATGAAGGGGCCCTAAATGCTATTATGAGAATGGAACTTCAGGGACTGTCACCATTTGGCCAGATGCACTAAAGCAGTTGCTTCTTAAGCTGGCTCTGGAGTACCTCCTTGTCTGTCTGATTTTAGGATATTCACAATGAAAATGCATGAGATGGAGCCAGTTAATGCAAATCATACATATCCATTGTGGATATCTTGAACACCAGTGGCTAGTGCAGGGATGGCATCTCTGGTTTGCAAGAGCCATGAACAGGCCTGGTTTTCAGGATATCTATAATGAATACGCATGAGATATATATTTACACACAATTGAGACAATGCATGCAAATGTATCTCATGTGTATTTATTCTGGATATCCTGGAAACTAGACCTGTTTTTGGCTCTTGAGGACTGGGCCATCCCTGAAATAAGAGGTTTTCCAGGACTGGCCTGAGAAACACTGTGCTAACCTTCATGGACCCTAAAAAGCAGTGTTATACAGCATCGTGCTTCTACGATGGCTGAAGAGACCTGTATGGAAGAACCATAGTTAAAACCCAAATTTCAGTGACAATAGGGAGGTCAGAGTTTTTACAACAGCCTCATTAACCTTAGTGCCTATGGGGATGTTTACAAATCTTGGTATTAAGATAAGGAAAGGGGACTGGGTGTTGGTTTTAATATAGCAAACCTTTGAAAGATTCATCCAATTTCATTCACATTTTTGCCACAGTAGAGCATTAGTGACCCTTATCTAATACCCTTTTCATGGGACCTTAATGTTCAATAAGTATAATTCATTCTTTTTATTTCCTATTGAGAAACAGGACAATTCAGTTAAAATCTCAGATCCGAGAAGATAGTGATGTCATTGAGCATTTTAAATCCTACCTTGCCATTTAGTTATAAGCATTTCATATATTGCCTTTTCTTAAAGGTGTGCCCAAGGTGGATTACATAAAGTAATAAGGCATTGAGTACATAAGTAATGGACACATAGATATGAGGCAGATTGCAAGTAAAAAGGTAAGAAATGTGGTGCATTATATAGGAGTAAGTAGATGGACTGGGTATAAATAGCATTTATTTGGTGAAGAAGTAAGTCAAATACCAATTGGAAAGTTGTAGCCCAGAAGTGGATGAACCTATGCGATTCTATCAGTTGCTTAGCACTCATACCCATGTGCAAATCCCATTGTCAAATAAATAAAGTTCACGTTTCCTTGTTTCTTGTTTGCTTTGTTCAAAATTAACCAGTACTACTATACGTCTGGTAATTTAGCTTCATTATCAATGCATCAGCTTCATAGTTAATGAATATATGTAATCTGTTTCTTACACATATGAAATTGCATTCTTTTGCTTTTAAGGATTTTAATGCAAACCCACGTTCTAGATCAGGGGTCGGGAACCCATGGCTCGCGAGCCAGATATGGCTCTTTTGAGGGCTGCATCTGGCTCGCAGACAAGTGTCGCCACACTTGTCCCGATGACCCAGCTGCTCCCCGGTCCTCCTCCGCCCGGGCTTAAAATGCTGTCAGTCTGGGCGGAACGCGGCAGGACAGCTGGAGTCAGTGGCACCGGCGTGCTCTCTTCTTCCCGCCCCCCGGAAGAGGAAGTGGAGAGTATCGGGTGCGTGCGCGGCAAGAAGAGGCCACGCTAGTGCGCTTGGCATCGGCCCGAAGAAAAGAAGACTGCAGCGCGGCTCGGAGGAAATGAAGAGCTTCAAACCGCGGCCGATGGGACTCCGCCTCCGCAAGGGCTGAAAATGAAGGAGGTTAGCGTTGCTCGCTCATTCACTCTCTCTCTCCCCCACCCCCACCCTGGTAACTCGCGGCAGCAGCAGCCTTCTCCCAACGCTAACCTCCTTCATTTTCAGCCCTTGTGGAGGCGGAGTCCCATCGGCCGCGGTTGAAGCTCTTCATTTTCCTCCGAGCCGCGCTGCAGTCTTCTTTTCTTCGGGCCGATGCCGAGCGCACTAGCATGGCCTCTTCTTGCCGCGCACGTACCCGATACTCTCCACTTCCTCTTCCGGGCCGCGGGGGGGGGGGGGGGGGGGGGAGCCTGCCTGTGTGTGTGTGTGTGTGTGAGATTGCATGCATATGAATGATTGAGAGCCTGTACATGTGAAAGAGAGTATGTCTGTGATTGAGAGCCTGCCTGTGAGAGAGAGAGAGCATGAATGTAAGTTTACCATTGGGAACCTGTATGTGTAAGTTTGTGATTGAAAACCTGTTTGTGTGAAAGAGTATGTGTGTATGATTGAGATCCTTTGTATGTGAGAGAAATCATGTGTATATATGATTAAGAGCCTGTGTGTATAAGTAAGAGAGAGATCATGTGTGTCTGTGTGTGATTGAGAGCTGATTTAGGTGAGGGAGCATGTGAGTATGTGATTGAGAGCCTGTGTGTAAATGAGAGAAAGAGAGGACATGTTTGTAAGCATGTGAATGAGAGTCTGTGTGTGAGAGAAAAAGACAGCATGTATTTATGTGATTGAAAGCCTGTGTGTGTGTGTAAGCGTGAAAAGATAGACAGCATGTGTGTAAATGTGTAATTAAGAGCCTATATAAGTGAGAGAGAAAAAACATGTGTATATGTGAGTACTGAGAGCATGTGTGTATAGGTGTGTCATTGAGAGCCAGTGTGAGAGAGAGCGCTGGTATGTGACTGAGAGAGGAGAAAGTTCCAAGCAAACCACCCCACCTCCTGCTAATTCAGAACAATCTCAGGACACCTGGATATCAAACGTTCCCAGGTATGCAGAGCAAAAAAAGTTTTGTATCATTATTTTTCATTACTGGGTCTTTGTGTCTGCTATTTTGAAATATTTTGTTGGTATTTGGAAATGTTTTATATGAGTTTTTAATTATTGGATATTCCACTCATTGGCTGTTTCGAAATATGTTCTTTTTGTTAGTACAGTTTTACTGCTGATGATTTTATATTTCTTGATTTGTTTTATAAGGATGGGTGATGTTTCTTTTTTCCTTTGTTACACTGCATACAGAGACTCTGGCTTGTTGCAGTTTCCAATTCAGTTTTTTCTGCATGCTTCTTGTTATGCGTTTTGGTCTCTTTATTCTATGTTAGGTGAGGGACAGCACGTGATTCAGGTGAGGTTTTCTGCTGGCGTGTAGTTTCTGTGTAGGACTCTATAGCAGCCTGGCTTGGTCCGTTTTCCTAATAGGAGATGTATTGGTGTCTTAAGGCCTGGTGTGATATTTTCAGAGACTTATTGTACTTTAAAAGTGTGATCTTACATAAAATGCACACATTTACTTGTATTTAGTTTTAAACATATTGTAAGGCTCTCATGGAATTACATCTTAAAATATGTGGCGTTTATGGCTCTCTCAGCCAAAAAGGTTCCTGACCCCTGTTCTAGATATGTGCTTATAGATGCTGAGATGAATGAACAAATACTGTAAAGCTTAAGAATTAAATTGTGCGGCAGGCCTTAGGGATAAGAATGTATTTTTAACAAAAAATGTAATTAATGAGGCTATTTTGGTTTATCTGAAATGGAACAAACAGAAAATCGCATCCTACAAAAATATCCAAAAATGTTGGCTATTTTTATATTTATTTAATTTAATGAAAAAAAAGGAACTCCAGTGAGACCAGGCTTGGTCCTGACCCCAGCACCTAAGCCTAGGCCTAGGCCAGGTCTAGCTCTGAGGTCTGGCCCTGGCACTAGAGCCCATTGCTGAGACCTTGTCATTGTTCCAGATCCATGTGCTGAGGCCTGGTCTGAATACTAAGGCTTAGGCTCAGGCTAGGCCAGGTGCCTAAAGCCTGGTCCCAATGTCAGAGCATGGTGTTGAGGTCTGGTTAAGAACATAAGAACATGCCATACTGGGTCAGACCAAGGGTCCATCAAGCCCAGCATCCTGTTTCCAACAGTGGCCAATCCAGGCCATAAGAACCTGGCAAGTACCCAAAATCTAAGTCTATTCCATGTTACCGTTGCTAGTAATAGCAGTGGATATTTTCTAAGTCAACTTAATTAATAGCAAGTAATGGACTTCTCCTCCAAGAACTTATCCAATCCTTTTTTAAACACAGCTATACTAACTGCACTAACCACATCCTCTGGCAACAAATTCAAGAGTTTAATTGTGCGTTGAGTAAAAAAGAAATTTCTCCGATTAGTTTTAAATGTGCCACATGCTAACTTCATGGAGTGCCCCCTAGTCTATTATCCGAAAGAGTAAATAACCGATTCACATCTACCCGTTCTAGACCTCTCATGATTTTTAACACCTCTATCATATCCCCCCTCAGCCGTCTCTTCTCCAAGCTGAAAGTCCTAACCTCTTTAGTCTTTCCTCATAGGGGAGCTGTTCCATTCCCCTTATCGTTTTGGTGGCCCTTCTCTGTACCTTCTCCATCGCAATTATATCTTTTTTGAGATGCGGTGACCAGAATTGTAAACAGTATTCAAGGTGCGGTCTCACCATGAAGCGATACAGAGGCATTATGACATTTCCGTTTTATTCACCATTCCTTTCTAATAATTCCCAACATTCTGTTTGCTTTTTTGACTGCCGCAGCACACTGAACTGATTGATTTCAATGTTTTATCCACTATGATGTCTAGATCTCTTTCTTGGGTTGTAGCACCTAATATGGAATCTAACATTGTGTAACTATAGCATGGGTTATTTTTCCCTATATGCATCACCTTGCACTTATCCACATTAAATTTCATCTGCCATTTTGATGCCCAATTTTCCAGTCTCACAAGGTCTTCCTGCAATTTATCACAATCTGCTTGTGATTTAACTACTCTGAACAATTTTGTATCATCTGCAAATTTGATTACCTCACTTGTCGTATTTCTTTCCAGATCATTTATAAATATATTGAAAAGTAAGGGTCCCAGTACAGATCCCTGAGGCACTCCACTGCCCATTCCCTTCCACTGAGAAAATTGTCCATTTAATCCTACTCTCTGTTTCCTGTCTTTTAGCCAGTTTGCAATCCTCGAAAGGACATCGCCACCTATCCCATGACTTTTTACTTTTCCTAGAAGCCTCTCATGAGGAACTTTGTCAAACGTCTTCTGAAAATCCAAGTATACTACATCTACTGGTTCACCTTTATCCACATGTTTATTAACTCCTTCAAAAAAGTGAAGCAGATTTGTGAGGCAAGACTTGCCTTGGGTAAAGGCATGCTGACTTTGTTCCATTAAACCATGTCTTTCTATATGTTCTGTGATTTTGATGTTTAGAACACTTTCCACTATTTTTCCTGGCACTGAAGTCAGGCTAACCGGTATGTAGTTTCCAGGATCACACCTGTAGCTCTTTTTAAATATTAGGGTTACATTAGCTATTCTCCAGTCTTCAGGTACAATGGATGATTTTAATGGTAGGTTTCAAATTTTTACTAATAGGTCTGAAATTTCATTTTTTAGTTCCTTCAGAACTCTGGGGTGTATACCATCCAGTCCAGGTGATTTACTACTCTTCAGGTTGTCAATCAGGTCTACCACATCTTCTAGCTTCACCGTGATTTGATTCAGTCCATCTGAGTCATTACCCATGAAACCTTCTCCAGTTCGGGTACCTCCCCAACATCCTGTTCAGTAAACTCCGAAGCAAAGAAATCATTTAATCTGGTTTTAGCACTGGATCCTAGTAACTGAGGCCTGATTCCAGTGCTGAGGCCTAAGCCTAGGCCAGGCCTGGTGCCTAAGTCCAGGGTCATACACTGATGCTTGGTCCCAGTGCTGAGATTTGGGTCTGGCTCTAAAATCTGTTGCAGGCAATAAGCCCAGCTCTGAGGCCTGGTCCCAATGCCAAGGCTTAGGCCCAGGCTTGGGCCCAGCACCTCAGCTCTGGCCTGCGGCCTTGACATGATTCTAAGGCCTTGGCATAGTGCTGAGATCAGACCGTGAGGTGTGGTCCCATCGCTAAGACCTAGGCAGGTTGTCAGAACCCAGCACTGAGGCTTGGACCTGGATCCAAGGACTAGGCCTGGTAGCGGGACCTGGCTCTGAGGCCTGGTCCTATTGCCAAGGCCTAGGCAGGGTACCAGGCACCAAAGCCTAGGCCCAATCTGGGCCTGGTATCTTGGCTTGGTGCTGTGGCTCCACCCTCTGAGCCAGGACCTACCCTGAGTTCTGGTCCCAGTGCTGCTGCCAGGTTCCGGTGCTGAGGCCTGAAACCAGTTTGGGCTTTGTATCTAGGCCTGGCACAGGGATCCATTCCTGAGGCCTGGTCCCATTGCTGAGTCCTAGGTAGAATACTGGGGTCAAGTTCTGAGGCCTTACCTGGGCATCAAGGCCTATACCCGGTGTCAGAACCTGGCCCTGAGGCTTAGGTCTAGATCTCCTTGTTTTGGTGGTTTTCAGGATATCCCCCAATGAATATGCATGAGATATACAATGGAGATAGTACCTGCAAATATACCTCATGCTTACATAAGCTAGTAGCTTATTAAATTGTTCTTTTCCCTGCCTGTCTAGGGTAAATTAAATTACAAAGGAGATAACCCCTGGCCACTTTTTTTAACAGGAAATGCCCAATGGTAGGATAGCAAATATTCCTTTTGAAAGGCAACAGAAGGATCATAAACACTGTTTTAAGATGGTTTTTTCCCCCCTTTTTTGATGTCCTTGGGAAAATCCTTCTGTGTCTCAGCAGAGGGCTTATTTGGCTCAAAGCCAGTGTTGCTTTATTTGCTAGACTACACTGACACAAAATGGGCATTACTGGAAAAGGGTAGATATTAGAATTTATTATAATTAACTTTTCTTGGTATGCCTATGAATTACTGATTTATATTTGAACTGACAAATGGTATACCTTAGGTAAGCAATACATTACTTATTCATTCTAGTAGCCAATGAAAAGCAAGGGATTGAATACTAATGAGCCTTTTTTACATAAATATAAATGGCTAGGTATTGTCTTATACAGAGAAAGGGAAGGATGTAGTCATGAGTTGAGATCTTGATTTCAGATTCCAGTGTTCTGCTCATAACAATGAAAAAAAATTCTGGTAGCTGGATGTTTTCTTATAGTTAGTATCCTAAGAAAATTATTTATTCAGTAGTACTGAGACAAATAGCTGTTATTTTGTAGTGAAGGAAAAGTAAGTGATTTGTAGATATTTCCATATTTTGTTTTATTTTAATCTAGGTGAAAAGTATTAAGAATAGTACCTTCACATTACTAGTATTAGGTAAACTAAGTTGGAGGGGATTTTCAGAAGGTTTGCTGTGAGTTTATTTAGAATAGAGGGGGAATTTTTAATCTTTGTTTTGGAAAAGATCCTGAGATCCATGAGAGTAATGGACAAAATTGCAGATTTCTGAAGCCTAAGCAACTGCTTCATCAACCCTCTGGACTGCAGAGAAATTAAGAATATGAGAATATAAGAACTTGCCATACTGGGTCAAACCGAGGATCCATCATACCCAATATCCTGTTTCCAAGCGTGGCTGATCCAGGTCTCAAGTACCTTGCAAGATCTCAAAACAGTGTGCTGCTATTACACAGTGATAAGTAGTGACTATTTCTTATGTCTACTTGGTTAATAACTGTTTATTGATTTCTCCTCCAGGAATTTTTCCAAATCTTTTTTAAATCCAGCTAGGCTAACTGCATGTGGCACCATGAATGGTCTAACCAAAGAACAGATTCAAGCTTCCTTATTAGTCACAAGAAAACACACAAAAGCAGTGCAACAATGTAAATGTAATATCTCAACTTACAGTTTAGCAGTACTCTCTTTCTCTAGGCTTCCTTCTTTCCCTTGGGCTCATTGTACCCTCCTGATATATACTTTTCCAAGGTCCTCTACCTAGACCAGGATTCCCTGATCTCTTAGGTTTAAGGTGGACTGGGCCAGATCTCTGGATCCAGTCCTTTAAGGTGTTTTGGGGTTTTTGTTCTGTATTTTCCATAACATCGTCCTCTGGTAATAAATTCCAGAGCTTAATTGTGTGTTAAGTGAAAAATAATTTTCTCCAGCATAGCTCTCTGCTTCAACAGCAGGGAGGAAAGAGGAAATGAGGATTTATATTCAGGCAACAACCAACAAGGACTGAATTACATAGTCTGGGTAAACAAATAATTATGGGTGTAGCTTGCTTGTTACGGCGGTTACTACCCCGAATCAATTAAGCCTGATACTTCACTTGGAATACATATCCAACACAACTCACTGCTTCAATGGCAGGGGGAATAAAGAAAAGAGGAATTATATTCAGAAAACAAGCAGCAAGGACTGAATGGCACAGGCTGGGCAAACAAATAAGCGTGGGAGTAGCTTGTTTATTGCAGCAGTACTGCCCCTAACCAATTAAGCTAGATACTTCATTTAGATGCAGCTCCAGCACTGCTCTCTACATCAATGGCGGGGATGGAAGGCAACTAGAACCAAAAAGTTACTAATAAGGGGCAAGAGTAACAGATAAGTATGAGAAAAAAAAAGAAAAAAGTGTGAAAGCTTGCTGGGCAGACTGGATGGGCCGTTTGGTCTTCTTCTGCCGTCATGTCTATGTTTCTATGTTTCCCATTTGTTTTGAATGTGCTACTTACTAACTTCATTGAGTGCCCTCTAGTCTTTGTATTTTTTGAAAGAGTAAATAACTGATTTACATTTACCCATTCTATTACACATTCCATATCCCTCCTCGGACGTCTCTTCTCCATGCTAAACAGACCCAACCTCTTCAGCCTTTCCTTGCAGGGGAGACGTTCCATGCCCTTTATCATTTTGGTTGCCCTTCTCTGTACCTTTTCTAATGAACTATATATTTTTTTAGATGCGGCAACCAGAACTGCGCACAATATTCTAAGTGCATCTTCACCATGGAGCAATACAGGGACTTTATGACTTTTGCCATTTTATTCTTCATACCTTTCCCAATAATTTCTAACATAATGTTTGCTTTTTTTGATTGCTGCCACACACTGAACACAAGATTTCAAAGTATTGTCCACTTTGGCACCCAGGTCCTTTTCCTGTGCAGTAACTTCTAATTTGGAACCTAACATTGTGTAACTACAGTGTGGATTACTTTCCCCATGTCCATAACTTTGCACTTGTCCACATTAAATTTCATTTGCCATTTAAATACCCAGTCTTCCAGTCTTGCAAGATTCTCCTTAAAGTTTTCACAATCCGCTTGTGATTTAAAAACTTGGAATAATTTTGTATTGTCTGCAAATTTTATCACTTCTCTCATTCCCTTTTTCAGATCATTTATAAATATATTAAAAAGCACCAGTCTCAGTACAGATCCCTGAGGCAATTCACTGTTTACCCTTCTCCAATGAGAAAATGGACCATTTAGTGATCCTCTGCTTCCTATCTTTTAACCATTTGCAATCCACAACAGGACATTGCCTCCTAGACAGTGACTTTATAATTTTCTCAGGAGTTACTCAAGAGGCACTTTTTCAAACAACTTCTGAAAATCCAAATACATTACATCCACTGGCTCACCGTTAGCCCCATGTTTATTAATTCCTTCAAAAAATGTAGAAGATTGGTGAGGCAAGATTTCTCTTGAGGAAATCTATGCTGGCTATGCCCCATTAAACCATGTCTTTCTATATTTTCTGTGATTTTGTTCTTTAGGATAGTTTCCATAATTATTCCTGGCACTGAAATCAGACTCATTGGTCTATAATTCCCTGGATCACCCCTGGAGCATTTTTTAAAGTTTGGGGTGATGAGATCAATCAATGAAGTGAGAAGCTCCAGGGCTGCATGCTCATCTTTTATGCGGCCTGCCAGGTCTTGCAGTTTGGTTCTGAGGCGAGTGTCTTGAACTCAATGGCATATTCCGAGAGGGTCTGGGAGCCCTGTTGGATTTTAACATTTCGGTGGCTTGGGTGGTGTCCTTTTTTGGCTCGACAAAAATGAGGGTGAACTCTTAGAGAAAGCTAGCTAAGTTTTGGAGTAAGGGATCTTCATGCTCCCAAAGAGGGGAAGCTTATGCCAAAGAGAGAGAACATAAGTGATTTTGGTCTGGTAATCAAGGAACATCACGGCCAGTAGCTGCAAATGTATCCTGCACTGGTTTATAAAGCTACAACTTTGTTTGGGATTCCCAATGAAATGTGGGGGTAGTGGTAGCCGAGGTAAAGGTTGGGTGGAAGCAAGTGGTACCTGAGGAGTCAGAATCGTTGGTCTTGGTGCGGTGTGCCAGTCAATTTCTCTAGGGCTGTGGTGACCTGATTGAGCACCTGTTACTGCTCCTATAGGCACTGTGTCAAACCCAGAACTGCTTGCAACGAAGCCTGGCTGGTGGGTCCATGGCCCCAGCAGACTATACTGGAGCAGTGCTGAAGTCACAGTCTGTGCCATAGGAAATCCTGGAAGCTGTCTCTATAAAGCTGGTGAGTTGCTATGGGTCCTTATTTGGAGTAGCAGAATTATAGCAGAGGAGCAGGATACCAGGATCCATGCTGGGAGGCCCAAGCAGGTTGCAGGAACAGTGCTGCACCCAGAATTCTGAGATATAAGACACTGACTGTGGTGCATCTCCCCATTGTTGGTGGCATGTTACAGTTGTTTTCTGTATAAATTGTCTTGTGCTTCTGTTTCCTATAGATCAATGGTTTTCAACCTAGTCCTTGGCATACACCTAGCCAGTCAGATTTTCAAGATATCCACAATGAATATGCTTGATGTAGATTTGCATTCACTGTCTCTATTGCAGTGGTTTTCAACCTTCCAGCATGACACACCTGACAGATGATGCTCATGTGCATGACACATTGCACACTACATTTAACAGCTATACTAAAAAAAAAAAAAAATCCTAGTTATTTTATTGTTGAAAATGATGCAGGAGAAAGACAACATATTCTTTAATTTCAATAATTGCTTATAAAATATAATTATTACATTTTTTTCACAAAAATTTTAATCTTTACTTCTCAGTGAGAAATGTGGGACTGATCTGCATATGCAGCACACAGTTTTTCGATACAGTCAAACTCTCATGCATTTCACTGTCAACCTCAGAAAATTCTGACCTCTTCTGGTCTACAAAATCATGAAAGGACTTGAATGGGTGTACTTCATAAAGTTAGCAAGTAGCTCATTTAAAACAAATCGGAAAATATTTTTTTTCACTCAAAGCAAATTAAGCTCTGGAATTCATTGCCAGAGGATGTGGTTATGGCAGTTAGTGTAACTGTGTTTAAAAAAGGTTTGGATAAGTTCCTAGAGAAGTCCATAAACTGCTATTAATCAATAAGGGTACTTGCCAGGTACCTGTGACTTGGATTAGCCACTGTTGGAAACAGGATGTTGAGATTGATGGACTTTTGGTCTGACCCAGTACGGCATGTCTTATGTAGTTAAGGCAGCTAGCATAGCTGGGTTTAAAAAAGATTTGGATAAGTTCCTGGAGGAACTGTTATTAATCAATGGGGAATAGCCACTACTTGTTGCTGGCATTAGTAGCATAGGATCTATTTAATGTTTGGATATTTGTGACTTGGATTGGCTACTGTTGGAGACAGGATGTTGGGTTTGATGGACCCTTGGTCTGATCCATTCTAGCATATTTTATGTTCTTATGTTCTTACCACAGGCACTGAGGGAGGGGCAGGGCAACAGAAGCAGAAGTAGCTTTGCCCCAAGGTACCAAGAGAGGGACAGAGCAACTGCAACAGTGGCATCAACACCTCAAGGCACTGAGAAAGAGTCAGAGCTGTAGAAAGAGAGGCAACAACATCCCATGGCATCAAAAGAGGGGCAGAGTAGCAGCTGTAGTGTCCTTTTGTTATGGGACCCATGGACCAGAGTCTCTGATGTAAAACCTCTAGGTCCAAAGACCCTCTGATTCCAGACCTCCAAACCAGAGACCCTATGACCTGGGACCCCAAGTTTATTAGAACCAGAGACCCACTTCTCCACCATTCTAGCCTGCACTCACTTATCAGCCTACTGAAGCATCTCCACCCATCAATCCACCCCATCAATCTGTACCCTACTTACAAAACCTCAAACTTCCAACCCAACCCACTACTCTAATTTCCACCAATTAACCCACCCCTGAAGCCTTACACCCACCAACCCACCCCATCAATTTAGCTCCCACTCATTAAATACCCTACTAAAACACTTCCACTAACAGAACACTAATAAGTACTCCACCTGATAAGCCCCTACCCACTAAGCATCACACACTAACACTGTCCCCATTTACACTTAAACCCACTTATACACCCCCACTTACTTGCACAAACACAGTCACATATGCGCGTAAGTGGGCCACACAGGATCTACGTACATTTTAAATAGCGGGAAGGAAAAGGGGCAGCGCATGGGCATTCCAGAGATGGGGCAAGCACTGACACATGTAACCCTAATTTTCCTCAGCCAGTGCTTGTATGTTACCGGCGTAATTTTGCTACAGCTTCTCGGTAGGCGTAGGAGTCTGGCAAACATCAGAGAGAGAGCGAGAACCTGACACTCAATATATGCACCATTGTAAGGGGGCACTTTGATTCGGGATGATGTTTTGGGAGGTGGGTTGGGGTTTGGGGGGTGATGTTACAGAAACATTCAGAGGTTTTCATTGTAAAATTGACATCATTAACACATTTTAGACCTTATAAGCATTGAAAATTCTAACAAAGAGGAGTTGATTTCTATACTGCAATCTCTGCTAGCAGTATTTTATAAATCAACTTCTTTTCATTGCTTTTAAGGACTAAAATTCTTTAATGATGAAAATTTTGCAATGAATACCTCTGAATATTTCTGTAACACCACCCGAAAATTCACCCCAAATCAAAGTGCTCCCTTACAATGCTGCATATATTGAGTGTCAGGCTGAGCCCTATAAAGAATCTCTCTCACTCTCTCTCATATCCCTCACATCCACTCTAGACCCCCACCCACTAATCTAACCCTATTCAATTTCCCACCAAACCCAATAAGCCACTCATTTCCAAATGCAGCTCCTTTCATCCACTAACACACTCCTGTAATTAGCCTCCCCTCCCATTAATTTCCCTACTCACTAGTCCCCCACCCACTAACATGGTCCCACTCAGCACCTCATCAACTAAGCGTCCCCACCCACTAATGCAGGGGAGAGCAACATTAGCCCTTAAGGGCCAACAATTGGTTGGGTATTCAGATATCCCTAATGAATATGCTTAAAGAGATTTGCATGCACATTACTTCAACTGTATGCAAATCTCTGTCATGCATATTTATTGGGGTATTCTAAAACTTGACCAGTAGGTGACTCTTGAGACCTGGAGTTGCCCACCCATGCACTAATGCCTTCACTCCACTTTATTGGATAAGGGCTATGGTGGTGGGAGGTTTGGTGGATTTCAATGAAGGAGTAGGTTAGTGAGTACAGCCCACAGCAGTGATTCTCAACCCAGTCCTCAGGACACACCCACTCAGTCTGGTATTCAGGAGAGCCACAATGAGTATGCATGAGATTAGAGTTGTATGGCCTACCTCCACTGTATGCAGATCTATCTCATCCATATTCATTGTGGCTATTCTGTAAACCTGACTGCCTGAGTATATCCTATGACTGGGTTGAGAACCACTGACCTAGAATAGCATTAGGATGGGTCTTTGTCCCTGGAATTCAGGGTTAGATGGTCTCAGACCAAGTAGTCACAGGAGGAAGGCCAGTGTCCTGAGTCAGGGGGCCTGTACAGCTACTGCGGTGTCCCTCTCATGGTGCCTTGCAGTTTAGATGCCACTGCTGCTGCTGTTCTGCTTCTTTCTCTGTTTGTTTTAAACAATATTTAAGCCATATACAAATAAAACATGTACCAAGTACAAAAATGAACAGCTCTTCAAATTTTACAAACTTTTAACTGTGAAATGTCACATTTTGTTTTGAATTGAAATAGTGCAACCATCCTTTTTTATATTTTCTTGAGAAAGTCCTTGTAGGCTTTCTGAGTATGTGTGCTTACATATGCTAAAAATACCTTTAACATCAGCAGTTTTCACACTGTTAATTACACAGAACAATATGTGTACTTATATTGGACATATGGTAACCGACACAAAAAGAGGTTGAATTAACACAACTTTGATACTTGCCAGCAGTAGTGCCAGTCATCAATACTTCCAAGAATTGAAATTAATGCCCTCTCTGCCAGCTGTGAAACACCAGCAGTTGCAGACTTTCAAAAAGCACATCAGGGTCTTTGTAGCTGGTACATGATTGGCTACATATGCAGCACAAGAATTGTTGTATAAAGGTGAAATTCTTCTAAAGCGACATCTTTTCAATGAGGAATTATATCAAAATCATTTTTGGTTAGATTTAAGAGATCTTTCACTGATCAAACATTCTGACTGCTTTCTGTGTCCACTCCAACTTCATATCTTTCCTCCTGTTCCCGTCAGGAGTGGAGAGGAGATGAACAATAGGAGGAGAGGGGCGGATTAGGGAGCAGAGTACCTCTTCTTTCACTTGCTCAGCTCAACCCTCCACCTGCATGCTGTAAATGAGGGGAGGAGCTGGAGCAGCAGCATAGACTTGGCTGAGCACTGAAGGCAAGCCCCCAAAAATGCTTGAATTAAGGGGTGGGAAGCTTCAGGTATGTTGATTATGTGGTAACAAGCTAATTATGCAATTTTTCTCATGGCCACACAATTGTAGGAGCCTAGGATGATTGTATAGAAAAAAAAAGCATACATAGTTTCACTCTCTGTCTTTTAATGGAAATAACACAAACAATATATATTGGAAATACAAAATAATATAAATGGGAAACAAGATGACACAAGGGCATGAAACAAGGATTTTTTCACTGCTTCCATTGAAGGCAAATATATCTCATGCATATTCATTGTGGATATCCTGAAAACCAGACTTGTTTATCACTGTTTCAGACTGGATCTGGCTGCCTCTGCATTAAAATGCATACTTTATGCCATTGTTCAATACCGCATAAGTAAACAAATATACTTTTAGCTGTATAAAAAAAACCCCAATATTCATACACAATGTACACTGGTACCTGGTGCTTGAAAAATGGATGGGTTAATGTGGACTGAAAAGAATACACATACTTTTGAAGTTAAATGGCCTATTGAAAATGAATCCTTATATGAATATATGGTACATTATTATTTACATTTTGTTTTCATATATTATTCAATGATGTATACTTATTTCAATGTAAGTTAACTAATTTCTTATTTTTTCAAATTAAATTTCTGTGTTCTTGACTTCTACAGAAAATCAAAAAAATGAAAAGATCTAAAAAAGGAAAATTTGGTTAATTTTCATTCTGACTGTGTTGAACAACAAGACACTAGTCAAAGAGGTCAATATACTAAGCTGAGCAGGTCCACTTCACTTGTAAAAATGGCAAGTTGTGCACATGAATTCCACTTCACACACAATGTCCCCTTTTTATGCATGAGGCAGACTTTGCAAATGTTTTGTCTTTGCAAGTAGAAAAGTTATGTGCATAGTCTGATATGTGCAAAACTTTATTTAAATTCACCATTAATGAGCTGCTACAATGCAAAATCATGCAAAGTAGCTCATTAATGATGACTTCTGAAAAGCCCTTTGCATACAAATGACTTCACAGGCTGTTTTATGCAAAAAAGATAACCTCACCTCAATGAAGTGTAATTATATTTGAGAAATTTCCCATACAAAAATTATACGCAGAACTTTTCTACCAGGCTCATTTGCATACTGGGGTCATTTCCATGCATAACACAGAAAACTTACATGTGGAAAATTATGACTTCTTCGTAAAAAAAAAAAAAAATGCAGCTTAGTATGATGAGCTTCTTCAATGTTATTCTTGCACTGATATTCATGAAAATGTATTGGTTTAAATCTGATCAATGAACCACTAATTCTAACATCGGTAAGGTAATTTCTGGCATGCTGTCCAGATTGAGGTCAATATTCAGAGAGCTAGTGAGCAACAAATTTATTTGGGTAAAGTTATATGCTTAACCTTTCATGGATATTCAGCCAGACTTACCCCGATAAGTCTGCTGCTAAATATATACTGATAAAATTATGCATGGAACTTTAATCGCATGAAGATAGGATGATAATGTTTAGACCAGACTTGTGTATATAACTTTACCTGGAGAGCACTCAATATGTTTGTCCATTGGCTAAAGTTTAGCTGTACTCGCAGACCAACTCCATTGATGCCCTTTTATGTGTGCATACTTTTTGTGTGAGTATTAAATTGTTCACACAAAATTTATGCAGTTGGCAGAGGGAGATGTTTGGTTTTGTGTTGATAACTCTAAATATTACCTGTACAAAGCCTTTGAATGTTGACTTTTGTATGAATTGATAAAAAGCTTGAGATTGTAAAAGACTAAAAGTATGTACATACACCCAAAGTATCCCCTGTTATACTTTTAATAGAAGTGCATAAGTTAAAATCTTAAGCTCTGAAATGGGGAATCAATATTCTTTGGTATAAATTTTACACATTATTGAACACATTCACTTGACCATGTGTAAAGAGAAATTCATGAAATGTTTGAGGCTATTCTACCAAAATAACAAACAAACCCAAGCTGTTTGAAGACTTTCTACAGGATGTCCTCAGCCTAATTGCCCCAGAGGTATATCCTGGCTCTAAAGCATTTCACAAATGGCAATGTACTTTTCCACAGTGGATCAGAGATTAGAAATAAGCAGCAACAAGCAGGCTATCAAATAACATCATGCAACAGCACCTTCTTGCCAGCTTGATATAGAAATTATCCCTACGTGATGACATCAGATTATAATTACATGTATGCTCCCAGAAAAAAACCCAACATAAAATCTCTGCTAAGGTCTGGGATGCAAACTGATACAATTCTTCTAGCCAATCAATCGTTAAACTATTTATTCAATTTCATCAAATAAAGCTACAACACACTCAGGCCGATACAGTACGGAGTGCACTGTTAACCCGCATTTGGATGCGCTAGCTTTACCCCTTATTCCATAAGGGGTAATAGCGCTTCGAAAACACGCATCCAACCCCCCCGAAACTAATAGCGCCCGCAACATGCAAATGCATGTTGATGGCCCTATTAGTTATTCCTGCGCGATACAGAAAGTAAAATGTGCAGCCAAGCCGCACATTTTACTTTTAGAAATTAGCGCCGACCCAAAGGTAGGCGTTAATTTCTCTCAGCACCGGGAAAGTGTACAGAAAAGCAGTAAAAACTGCTTTTCTGTACACCCTCCGACTTAATATCATGGCGATATTAAGTCGGAGGTCCCAAAAGTTAAAAATAATAAAAAATAATAAAAAAAAAAATGTAAAATCGGCTTGTGGGTTGAAAACCGGACGCTCAATTTTGCTGGCGTCCAGTTTCCAAACCCGTGGCTGTCAGAGGGTTTGAGAACCAACGACGGCAAGTCCCTAGTGCCTCTTTTTACCGTGGGCTCTAATTTGAATAATTTTTTTTTCTGAATCGCGCGCACAGGAGAGTGGCCTGTGCGTGCGCCTGGAGAGTGGGCGCTTGCCCGCTCTCTTGCGATTTTTCCTGTATCAGCCTGACTGTTTGTAGGAAAATAGGGAAGTAAGCACAAAGTATAAGGTAATTAGCAGGATAAATCGAAAGTTGTCAGGCGTGTTTTTTACATGCGCTTCCATGTTTAAGTGCATATTTGCACATATTTTATAACCTGCGCATTACATAAACATGCTGGTTATAAAATACAGATGTAAATTTTACGGATGCCCAAATACATGTGTATTTGAAAGTTATTCTCTTAGGGGTGGATTTTATAAATCTACGCCCATGCGTACTTTTGTTCGCGCACCAGGCGCGAACAAAAGTACAAGGGATTTTATAAGACATGCGTGTAACCGCGTGTATCTTATAAAATCCGGGGTCGGAGCGCGCAAGGGGGTGCACATTTGTGCACCTTGCACGCGCCGAGCTCTGCGCACGCTGCCCGTTCCCTCCAAGGCCGCTCTGAAATCGGAGCGGCCTCGGAGGGAACTTTCCTTCCACCCCCCCGCACCTTACCCTCCCTTCCCCTACCTAACCCACCCCCTTGGCCCTATCTAAACCCCCCCTACCTGTGTTTTAAAAGTTATACCTGCCAGAAACAGGCGTAACTCGCATGCGCCAGCGGGCTGCTGGCTCCTGATTCCCCGGCCCGGGACCCGTTTCGGAGGCCTCGACCATGCCCCCGAAACGCCCCCGGGCCGGCACCATGCCCCCAACACGCCCCCCCAGAACGCCCCGAATGACGCGTCGGCCCCGACACGCCCCCCCGACACCGACACGCCCCCCTAGCGAAGCCCCGGGACTTACATGCGTCCCGGGGCTTGTGCGCGCCGCCAAGAGGTTTTAAAAGGGTTACGCACATAACTTATGCGCGTAACCCTTTTAAAATCCGGCCCTCTGTGTTTTCTGTTATTTTTTTTTTTTTAATGCAAAGTGAAACAAGTGAAACCTTGTGCCAAGATTTAGTTCTTTGGACACCTGATTGTTTCCATCACAGTGAAATGATTGGTATTTTAAACCAGGTATTTTAACCTGGAATCCCCTTGAGGAAGATGCTGCTGAAGCCTGAAACCATCTGGTATTGGGGAATTTTTGTTATTTTTCTTGGCCCAAGGTTTTTTTAAATTTTACTTTGCACTAAAAAAAGAGAAAACAAAAACTGTCTACTTATTTATGACTCACAGGAGTAAATGATTTAGGCTTGACACGCAGTGTTTTCCTTAGAAAATTATATTTTTGATTAAGGAATTGTTTTACTTTGTTCATATCAAAATTGTATCAGCTCATGTGCTCGTTTTCACCTTTTATGGAAAGTAGAGCAAAACTTGAAGCCTGTTTCCATGGTGGCTCACTTTTCTGAAGTGTGCTTAAATCAAATGTTTATATTTCAATATAAAATGCAGGCTGCATCTAAAATTGCCCACCTCTGAGATTTTCCTTGCCTCTCTGTGTCCAGAAATGGCACAGTGTACATTTGATCTATTAAGATTTTAGAACTTATTGTCCCTTGGGAAATGCTCCTGAAATTAACAGCACAACAAATATAACTCAGCCAATTAATGGAGTAATCCTTTTGAAAATAAAACCCTAAAACTTTTTTTTCTATATTTGCTGACTGGGAAACTTATATTAAAACAAATATCCTGTTTTCAACTGGGTCCCAGAGTCAAATGGACTTACTCATGGCCAAATAGAGAGTTCTTGGCAGGGTTGAATCTTGGACATTTGTTCCAAGGCTTCTGAATCATAATCTAATGCTGCATTCCAAAAGCTCCTCCCCCTCCCTTTTCCAGCACTTCGGCATAGAGCAATACAGGCACACGGATAGAGGAAAATAAAGGCACCTTCAAAGCCACCTCCCCTACATTGATTGTCACATACATACACACTCCATACAGCCCAGCTCTCACAAAGTCTGCTTGAAACATTTTCCTCCACACACTCCCAACCCTTCTCCCCTCCACACATACTCATCCCCACACCTCCACACATCCCACCCCACACCTACACACATCCCACACCACACATGTTCCCATACCCACTATATTCCTAAATATTCCATCACAAGCACACACACTCTACCCCTCCCACCCCACAATATATCAACATAACCCCACCCTCAGATTCATGTGCTTCCATGTACCCCACACATGCTCCCCAACACACACATTCCACATATTCCTATAACCCCTACACACATGCCCCTACACACATATCACACACATACACACCTGCCCTCAGCATGCTCACACACACTGAAACCTACAGAGACAGGAAAAATAACTGATGCAGCTTCTCGATTCACACACACACACACACACACACACACACACCAAACATTCCTCATATGCACATATACAACTGCTTACACACCTATTCCAACTATACCCCCACCTACACAAATACAGCCATACCCCCATAAACACACACTCCACAACCCCTGCAGTTTTTACATACAGAACCCTGCTATTCATTCCCACACACACAAACCAACCCAAACACACACATCCATCTTCCTACTAACACCCCACACATATACACCTCTAGTTATACCCCACATATACAAACTACTCACATATCCCCAGAAACTTTGATGTATAGAACCCTACTCACATACATCCAACATACACATTACCCTTCCACCCTTCCATATACTAACAATATCCACAACTTACAAACATCCCACACATTTAATCTAGCGACAAACATTACCTCATAGATAGTGTTTCACAACCACATCCACTACCTACAAACACACAGCCATATCCCCCCCAAAAAACGCACATATACACAACTCCTCCACAAAATATTCTCGCCTACATAACACCTAACCCACTCAGAAATACAAAAACCTCACACATCATCCATGGTTTATCCCCACAGAACACAGCCTTATACCCTCACATATACACATAACCTTTACCCCCATGGCCCCATATCCCCATACACCTCCACTGCACACATCTTCCCACATATGCAGACACCCCAACTTACCCACTGTTATGGTTATGAGGTGTTGGAGTGGATTCTTAGGTACTGCGGTGATGGCCACTCCCACAGGGAGGAGCCCAGTGAGGAACTGCAGTACTAGGCTAGACTCTATACACACAGACACAGAGAAGTTGTATTTATTGTACAGCTCGATGGTACTGCCCGGGGAGCAGGCAGCAGTGAAGGTAACCCAGTGAAGTAGTCCAGGGGTCCTCAGCAGAGGAGACCAGTCTCACACTCGAATAGGTGGTAGGCAGCGTGGCGTAGCAGGAACAGGTCCCGGATGTAGACACAGAGCGCTGAAGCTGAAGGTGAGACAGACTGAAAGGGTTAGTACTCACTGAAGCAGAAGCTGTATTGTTGAAGGTCCTGGCAGACAGAAGTTGTTCAGTGGCAGGCACTAGATTAGGGAGAGCAGGACCTCGAGAAGCGAGTACCCAGGTTAGTGAAGAAATACCCTGAAGGGCAGAGAGAGCTTCCTGTGGCAGAGCAGCTTAGACCGGTGGCAATCTAATCCTTGCTAACTCAGGCCTGGATTTATCAAAATGCGATAAGTATCACATGTGATAGCAAAAGGGGTGTGTTTTATGCTAATACCTATGTGAAGAGCTAAGTTAGAATGAATTGCCAGACCTATTGTCTTTCCTGCATACAACCACTGGGGGACCTTTTTGAGAGAGAGAGAGAGAGAGTCCTCGCCCTAGATAGGTATTTGTATCCCTATGGGAGGCCTACCTAGTAACTCGAGCTGAGGTTTAGGTGTTAGTGTAGGGGGTTAGGGGCCACTTTGACATTCACCGTGAGATGTACGGTGGTCTCTTGTGAAGATTTGATGACCTTTGGAGAGAGGAAACTCACCCAAAGATGAGATTTGTGCAATGTTCTCTCCACCTAGCTTGATGTTACCCTTCAAGCTAGAGGCGAAATGAAGCTAGAGGCGAAATGATGCTAGAGGTGAAAACGCCTTAGCGCATTTTGATAAATGACCCCTCAGTTTGTTAGCAAATGAAGGGCAGGCTAAATACTAGGATGTGATGACGTCACTCGGAGGGGACGCCCCCGAGGTTCCTGCCATGACGTGGATAAAGACGTGGGTGGTATGCGCGCGCGCACCCTAGGAGGCCCTCAGGAAAATCATGGCGAACACCGTCGCCGTTGCCGATCCGGGGACACCGGAGAGAGCGGCATGAAGACGCGGCAGCAGCCATCTTCCTAAGGCTTGAGGAGAGAGAAGGAAGAAAGGTGAGGCACAGAGGTCAAAGCAGTCTGAGACCGACGGATGCAACACCCATGCACACACATAGATCCCCCAAATATATTCCCACACATTCAACTTGACCCCATGCACCCTAGTTATACCTCCCACATATACCCACATCCTCCATTCCCCACAAAACTCCCTAACCACAAACACTCATAGCTCTCATCTTCCCAATGCCATAGCTCTACATGCTTCTTCTACTTGTTGGTTTTACAGAAATAGTTCTGGAAACCTGCAGTAGCCCACTGCACAGTTTGATAATATGAATAGGAGTTTCACTTGCTTGCCCAATTTGTGTACCTGGGCTAGCCCGAAAACAGGAGATTGCCCATCCAATACTAAAACAAAAGGAGAGGAAGAAGAGATGGTTTGGAGTGAATTCAGTTAGATTCAAAGAGGTCAGGTTTTGAAGGATGTCTTTAAGAGAATAGGAATCCCTAGAATCCATTCTGGAAGGAGTTAATACCTAAATAGGACAAAAGATCCTTAGTGTGTGTCACTAGTACTTGAAATATGGAAGATACTGAATCATCTAAGAAGTAAACATTATGTCAAGATATTTCCACTGATGAAGTTGATTGTTAAATAAAATTGTAATTTTTGGAACATCATTTGAGATCCTGTGTGGTTTGTAATAGTCCAAGAAGAAACATTTCTAAGGATGCTGGAATTTATCTCCATCCTGTTCAGAATGAATCCTATGCTGCAACAACTGTTTTTTTTCAGGTCTTAGCAGTCTCCAGCATAGTTCCCTTTTTGACTAACCTTTTGGACAGCCCTTTGGCAAGACTAAAGTTGTCAGATAACTTAGCTGGATACCACTAAATATTGGTGTTCCCCTGCTAAGTAATCTGGATAACTTATCCCTGTCCTGGAATGCCCACAGAATGCATCTGATTTATTCAGGTTCATGCTGTGGGATTCTTAAACCCCTTCGGTTTGACCGATAACTCCCAAATTTAGGCCTGGATTCACCATTCTATCGCAGAATGGTGAATCCAGCGAAAACGGGGGGCGGGGGGGGGTGAAGGGGGGACGGGCCTGCGAAAGCCGGCAGCCATCGCACCACCGCGGTGTTATCGCTGCCGGCTTTCGCACCCAATAGCGCCACCGTGAAAGGTGGCGCTATTGGGTGCACTACTGGCGACGATAACATGGCTTACCTTATCGCTGCCAGCGAAGACATCGCGGAGTCTGCCCCGACGCCACCCCGACTCCTCCTCTCGCCACCCTGACTCCGCCCCCAGCAAGCTATCGCATGCAATAAGCTTTACAAAATGACCCCCCTTAGCTGGATAAACCTATTAAATATGGATCTCCTTATTACCAGATTTGAATAGGGTAACTAAAATTGAAAATCTAAACTTGAATGGGACTATAATTATTAAATGTTATTAGATATAAACATGGTGCAATGATGTGACAATAATGATCCTTATAAAGTACATTTTTAGGCAAAGTTATAAAGTTTAATGATGGGATCCAAAATGCTATGGATTTTAAGTGTGCAAGTATTATAGGTAAAAAGTAGGCGATTTTACTGTAGATAAAAATGCTGAACTTTGAAAAAGCAAGTTAAGCTGATTTATTTAGACAATGAGAACTTTCTTCTAATACAGGGCTCTAGATTAGATTTTACTATGCTGACATACACCTGTATGCAGAGAACAGTGAAGAACATCTACAGTAACATTGCATTTAAAATGATATGAACTGAAAGTGTCATTATCAAGAGTCACAGAAGGAATAAAAGTAGACAGGTATTTTCAAAGTAACATAAATAATCAATGAGGTAATTTTCAAAAGGATTTACATCTATAAATATAATACTATTGTAGCCATTTTCAAAAGCCATTTACACACATAAAGTGCACTTATCCAGCTAAATCCTATGGACAATTCAATGGCATATATTCACAAGCCTGCTGACATGGGTAAAGCGCATTTACACATGAAAACCCCATTTTTAAGCATGTAAATGCTTTTGAAAATCAGGCCAAGTATTTGTAGAAAAGAAGAAGGAATAAATTTTTCCCCTACAGTAAAACTTAAAAGTGGTTATTTAAAGAACCTTCATATTTGGTAAAGTATTTCAACTTGACCAAGATTGAGAAACTGCTGCACATACTCTGGGATTGCTATTTGAAAACTACAATAGCATGCTCAGGTTTGGCACATTGGCTTTCCAAACTCTCATAGCATAGCTGGTAGGGCTTTTGCAAACACTAACCAATGGCGTCTAGTTAGGGAATACCCTTGGCTTGGTTACAAAACTTTGTCAAGCAAGTAGAAGAAACTTGATTTAATGCCTGACTGCACATGAGTACATTCCTCTCTGCTATTCATGCTTTGCATCAAAGTTTTAATTGGTTTCTGTGGCAAATCAGGCAGCAATCCATCAATAAAGCACTGCCAAGGGAAAGGAAATGGTAATCTGCTGCATTCCTACAGAAGGATGATGTGGACCTTCCTTAGCACAAGGAATAATAAGAAACAAAATGGGGTAAATTTTCAGAGCCCTGCTCGCCTAAATCCGCCCAAAACCGGGCGGATTTAGGCGAGCAGGGCCCTGCGCGCCGGGAAGCCTATTTTACATAGGCCTCCCGGCGCGCGCAGAGCCCCGGGACTCGCGTAAGTCCCGGGGTTCTCGGAGGGGGGCGTGTCGGGGGCGTGTCGGGGGCGTGTCGGGGGCGGGCCCGGTCGTCGCGGCGTTCCGGGGGCGTGTCGGCAGCGTTTTGGGGGCGGGTACGGGGCGTGGCTACGGCCCGGGGCGTGGCCGCGCCCTCCGTACCCGCCCCCAGGTCGCGGCCCGGCGCGCAGCAGGCCCGCTGGCGCGCGGGGATTTACGTCTCCCTCCGGGAGGCGTAAATCCCCCGACAAAGGTAAGGGGGGGGTGTAGACAGGGCCGGGTGGGTGGGTTAGGTAGGGGAAGGGAGGGGAAGGTGAGGGGAGGGCAAAGGAAAGTTCCCTCCGAGGCCGCTCCGATTTCGGAGCGGCCTTGGAGGGAACGGGGGGAGGCAGCGCGGCTCGGCGCGCGCAGGCTATACAAAATCGATAGCCTTGCGCGCGCCGATCCAGGATTTTAGTGGATACGCGCGGCTCCGCGCGTATCTACTAAAATCCAGCGTACTTTTGCTTGAGTCTGATGCGCAAGCAAAAGTAGGCTGTTCGCGCGCCTCTTAAAATCTACCCCAATGTGACTGATACACACCTACCTATACAGGTAGCTGGCTAGTTAAGGTTGTCCATATAATGAATATATCATCTTCATTTTAAACACAAATTGATTGTTTAAAGCTTTCTTCTAGTGAAAAAAGAGAGCTTTCACATATTAAGTTTTAGAATTGCTTTTTTTAAATATATTGTTTGGTTTTTAAAATGATTAACATTTATATACTTAATTTTTCCCAATGTATTTTTAACATGGGTCCACATATCTTAGACAGAGGGCACTGATGACCCTCTACTTTTATTATTCGATAAGTTATGCATCTAAGCCAACTATGATTGTCTTATTTGCATTTGTTGCCAGTTTTTTAAAAAACGTATTTTTAGTGAAAGAAACTAATTAGTTTACTCTTATAACCGAGTTAATGCATTGACCTATCTCTCTCTCTCTTTCTCTCTTTTGGGGGGAAGAGAGATTGAGAGAGATATGTAATGATGTACACTCAACTGCTGATAGTGAGTCATGTTCAAGATGAAAAAAAGCTGTAGGCTTTTAGAAATGTCTGAATATATTTCATCTGTTTGTTCTTGGATCCCAATAATTCTGCTTCTAATTAACTAAGAGCAAGTTTCAATACTTAACATGATATACATTCTCATATCTGTAAGTCCCTATAACCATAAAATATATTTTCTTTTCACAGACTTGTATTTGTTCCTGCAACTTTGTGTTCTGTCTTTCCAGTAACCCTCATCTCATCTCTATTATCTCCACCTCAGGAGTTATAATTGTTTCTTTTATGGGAGCTAACCTACAAGAGTCCTTGGCAGTACAGTTTATGGCTCATGTATTTACTATAATTGTTTGGGCAGTTTGCCATAGCATTACAATTGAAAAACATTTTGCCAGTATAGATCCAAATCTTTGCAAATATGATGTTTTCTAATTGGAAATATAGTTTTAAAACTTATATTTTAAACTTACTGCCTATTAGAAAATAGAGATGTGAATCGGAACCGGAATCGGTTCGGTTCCGGTTCCGATTCAAATCTTATAATTTTTATCGTCCTGCCCGATTGTTTTTTTGTTTATTGGCTGCGCCCGATCCAATAAACAAAAAACTCACCCTGACCCTTTAAAACTGACCCCTTAGCCTCCCCCACCCTCCCGACCCCCCCCCCAAAATGTTTTAAATTACCTGGTGGTCCAGTGGGGGCACGGGGAGCGATCTCCTGCTCTCGGGCCGTCGGCTGCGCTAATAAAAATGGCGCCGATGGCCCTTTGCCCTTACCATGTGACAGTTAACGGTGCCATTGGCCGGCCCCTGTCACATGGTAGGAGCACTGGATGGCCAGCGCCGGTGGGTTTTTTTTTATTGGGCCATCAGCGCCATTTTTATTAGTGGCAGCCGACGGCCCGAGAGCAGGCAATCGGTCCCGGGGCTTCCACTGGACCACCAGGTGATTTTAAAACATTTTGGGGGGGGTTTGGGAGGGTGGGGGAAGGTAAGGGATTAGTTTTAAAGGGTCGGGGTGGGTTTAGGGGTTGTTTTGGTGTGCCGGTTTTCCCACCCCCCCCCAAATAACTCCCGTTAGTGGACACAAACCTGATTAATGATTTTTCACGATAAATCAGGGGAATTTCTATTGTATCGCACTCTTTAACGATTTAAAAACTATCGGACGATATTTTAAATCGTCAAAAAACGATTCACATCCCTATTAGAAAATAAATGCATGGTTCCTACAAAGCTCAAGTGCTAAACCCAAACTATAATAACAAGATACAAAATAAGAAAAATAGGAAAATTATACTACTTGTTATGTATGGAGGATGTGGATTGAGCGTGCCTTCATACGATGCCAACCTGTGAAGTTTAGCTATCGTGTATGTGAGCCTTAAATGGCTTCTAAATCATTAGGCACCTCAATACAGGTTTTAAATTTATGGTTGTGTCCACGGGTTTGCGTGCTCTGCAAAATGTTTTCTAGATATTCAAGCCACCACTTGTATTATACTTGCGTGTGTGTAGTCAATCTTGTGCTGCCGACACCAAGGCGTTTCGGAGCTTGTGCTCCTTCTTCACGGGCTTTGCTTTGAAAAGAGAGACCGCAAAAACACTGTGGCAATTATTGCTGTGGCTGTTCAAATGGTCGTGGACTGCGGCGCTGGAGACGCTGGTTATCATGCTCCGTGTTCTGAAGCCACGGCTGCCTGAACCTGCTCCTCTGGCTAGCGCCAAAGGGCACATGAGGGGCCTATAGAAACCCTACACCCACAAGCCATCCCTTTTCAGAAGGTTACTGACATCTTTATGACAGAAGTGAGATACTCATTTATTCAGGGTCATTATTTGTAAAGTTCTCCAAATATTATACAAGCTTTAATGAAATATCCATTTTTCTTTTAGGAAAATGGACATCATATGATCCTCAAAAGGTTTTTTACTTTACTCTTAACTTCAGTCCTTACAAATGACTTACATGCTGATTCTCTAAAGTCTGCTACCTTGTTAACCTGCAAAAACATTTATTATTTACTGCAGCTCCCATTATTTCTAATGGGGCCAATTAATTTATAATGTGCATTATCATGCATAAATACAGCACACTTTAGTGAATCAGATTCTTTCTTAGAGAAGCATTTTTTTAATGAAATAAACAATAAAGATACAAACATTGACCTGGCATACATTTTTTCCTTATGCACCTCAGGAGACTTTGAGCAACATTATTTGGCTGCTGGATCTATTATGGTGTTTCTTAGAGAGCTCATCGCTCACATTTTTTTTTAATTAAAGGGGTATTTTTAGAATAATTGCAAAAAGAATGATCATTTTCATCTTTACACAAATATATGAAGTTTGAATTAGCTCAAGCTGGAAATTAGTAAGCAATTGTAGCAATTGTCAAGAAACCAAAAGTAGAATTCTCTAACTTGTATTCATTTTATACATATAGAGATTCTACTGGTTATATCTCATTATTTTCAGAGATCCTGAGAATTCTTGGACGCTTTCAGACCAACAAGAATTTTGAGACCTTTTTATCAGACTAAACTAATACATTTATGACTAAATTTTGAGAGGTATAGTGTCTTCTACACATCAAAACTGAGCACTAGCCATGACATAATGGTGAAAGTTTTTAAAATTTCAGAATATAATTTGTCAATTGTCAGGCATCCTCATATTTGAAAAGCATGCATAGCCAATTAATGTGCCATATGGCCTGCATAGCACTAGTATTTTCTAGCCATGCTATTTCTGAGAAGGCGCAATCCATAATTAACACACATTTTTTTGCATAAAATGTTAACTAATGTGCATTGTGTTAATGGATCACTCAGAGATAGGGCTAGTTGTTCAGTTTTGCTTCATGCTCAATTTCTGGCAGGTGTTAAAAATATCTGCTTTCATACTTGGAGAAAACATTACACCTTTTGCCCTTTTTTAAAAGATGTTTCCATAAAAAGATACTCCTTATGCATATTTTTCCTGTTTATACATGGAAATAGCTGTCTATGACACCTCATTTTTTCCAGTGAGGTTCTCCCATTTTTGTTTATTATAATGGTTTTCTTAGAAAGGTTGGATAAACATAGGGGCAGATTTTAAAAGGGTTACGCGTGTAACCCCGAAAACCCGCTCCTGCGTGCGCCGAGCCTATTTTGCATAGGCCCGGTGATGCGCGCAAGCCCCGGGACGCGTGTAAGTCCCGGGGCTTGAAAAAATGGGCGGGGTGTGGGCGGGGCATGGGCGGGGCGGCCTGGGAGCAGGGCGTGGGCGTGGCCAGAGGCCTCTCCACTGCTGCTGGGCCTGGGGGTCGCGGACCGGCACTTGGCCAGCATGCGCAACCTACGCCTGCCCAGAGGCAGGCGTAAATAAAAAAATAAAGATAGGGGGAAATTTAGGTAGGGCTGGGGGGGTGGGTTAGATCGGGGAAGGGAGGGGAATGTGGGGGGGGGGGGGGGGGGCGGAGGGAACGGGGAAAGCCATCGGGGCTCCCCTAGAGTTCGGTGTGCGCAAGGTGCACAAGTGTGCACCCCCTTGCACGCGCCGACCCCGGATTTTATAACATGCGCGCGCATGTTATAAAATCGGGTGTAGATTTGTGCGCGCCGGGTTGCGCATACAAATCTAATCCCACGCGTAGGTTTGAATATCTGGCCCATAGTTTTTTATGTAAGTTTACCATGATCATAAACATTTGAATGCAGGCCTGGATTTGTCAATAGGCGTGCTAGGCCTGTGCCTAGGACGGAAAAAAATCTGGTGGTGGCAGCAGCCTGGCTGAAGATTTGTGGCCTTCCAGCTGCACTGAATCTTACTCAGCAGATAGCTCCCTGCTTCCTGATCCAGCCCCTCCCTTCCTAGGCAGCAGGCAGAGAACAAAATGGGAGGGGGGGGGGGGGGTGAGCCTGGAGTACAGAGAGCAATGGGAAATCATTTTGGTAGGATTAGGAGGGGTTGAATGGGGATCATCCGGGGGGAGGGGGGAGGTGGGGGGTGAGAAGCTGAGGAATGCGAGTGGATCAGATGGGGGTAAGGGGGCAGTGTTTGTATGTGTGTGGTGAGAGAGAAGGGATTGATGCTGATATATGTGTGCCAGATTGAGCAGGACCAGAGCACAGTAAGGATACCTACCTGTCCTCCTTCCCCCTGCAATTCAGGTTCTCTCTTTCTTGATCTCAGATTCTATCCACCAGATCCTGGAACCCGACCCCAGGTGTTCTACTTCCTTTCCCCCCCTTTGACTGTCTCAAAACCTACATCCCTCTTCCTCTTTTCCTCCCCATTGCAGGTTCCTGATTTCTCCCTTTCCTCTACCTCTCCCAACCTCCTCATCACTTTCTACCTCTTTTCCTCCTACCCCCAGTCCTTTTTCCTTCTCATATAACTTCTTCCTATCCCCAGTGCTTTCACCTTCTCCTCATCCCATTCCTAGTTTGCCTCCTTCCGCCTCCCCAATTCTGGTCCTCTCACCCTCTCCTTCACTTTTATCCGTCCCTGAAATCTCATCCCTGTACTGATACTTAAGATCCCTTTTCATCCCCCAATAAAAAAAATAAATTATACGGACACAAGCAAGGTTGGAAAGTTACTTAATATGTATAATATAAAAGATGGAAATGCTTGCCAATGTGCTTCGGATTTTTCCAGTTTTTGCCACCGAGTCTATGTCTGAACTGCCGCAACAAACAGTGGGACTGTGCATTAAACCTCCAGCTCACTGTTGTCTGACCTTACCTGGGAGCAGGGGAGGGGTATGGGGGTGGAAGTGGGGCGCAAAGCAGCAACAGTGCCTAGGAGTGGCAAACTCCTAAATCTGTCTCTATTTAAATGTCTTCTTTGTTTGGATAGTTTAGGTACCGGCATTTTAGGGATGGCTTGGATTTTGCTGTTATCTACTTCTTCCTGCTCTGACGTACAATTTCTTGCAGATGAAATACACTTTTTAAAAACTTGATTGCTTTTGTATATGTGCTGCCTGGCTCAGTTCAGTGCTAACGTTTGGGTAGATTTTAAAAGGGCTGTGCATGCACCCATGAACACGCCGTGTGCAAAGATACATGCTATTTTAGAAAATACTTTTCATGAGCATATGTCTGCACACAGACATACTACAGCTCCTTGTTAGGTGCAGGAGTCTGGTGAACATTGGGGGGGGGGGGGAGGGGAGGGAGAAAGAGAGAGAGAGGTTCAGTCTGATACTCTATATATGGACCATTGAAAGGGTGCACTTTGAATCGGGATGAGCTTTTGGGAGGTGGGTTGGGGTTAGGGGGGGGTGTTACAGACACATTCAGGGATATTCATTGTAGAATTGACATCAGTAAAAAATGTTAGACTTCATAAGTAATGAAAAGGAGTTGATTCTGCATTGTATAAATGAACTAAGCCTTATAAAGGGTGTCTGTCTGTCTGTCTCTCCAGACTCCTGTGCCTAATGAGGCCCTGTAAGAAATTGACACACATGCATACCAGTTGAGGAAAATTAGGGGTTGTATGCTGGAACATTCCTTTTCCGCTTACTTTTTCTGGGTACACGTACGTTCCTGGCTGTTAAAACTTTGCATAACTTACATACGTATGTGGCTGGTTTTGCATGTGCAATGCTTTTAAAATCTACCTCTTTAGTTGTATATTCTGCTTTTGTTGCATGGCCCCTGAAAGCAATATATTCACTGTGCAAACCTTTACATATGGAATACCATCAAAGACTTGCTGGGCAGTCAAGTGAAATACTTCTGGTGATGAACATATTCCAAATGGAAGTCTTACAAAAGAGTGCGGTCCAAAAGGAGAGTTGCAATTGAAGAATCTGGCATTTATCCCAGAATAGGTACAGACTTTCCTGGCATGTCTAAAAAATTTGCAGCATGATCCTGCACTTCCAATGCTATGTTACATTTCTTGCATATTCCTCTAGTGGATATGAGTTCCTATTGTATACTTTCAGTTTAATTGAAGGTTCTTGTATTCTTCAGCTGTAGTAGTTTACCTAATGGCAACATCAAGGATTGATTTCTTTTATTTATAATTTTTAGCGATATACTTTTAATGTTACATTTTGTATTTTAAGATGTGTTTTGATCTATAGTTTTATTTGTATTTTTAAGATGTACTTGGATCCATTCTTATTGTATTTTAGCTTATGTTGAGACAGATTTTATATTTTAGATGAACTGTTTTAAAAGTTACCCTTCTTTTATACACAAATGTAGTAACTAACATTTGCTTTATGTTGTAAACCGACGTGATATGTATCAACATGAATGCAGGTATAAAAAAAAAATCACTAAATAAATAAATACATATATTAACTTGTGTCCCTTTATTGTACTATAAGGTGACTGGTGTGCCATTACCAGAAACTGTTGCAATCCATTCCTCATCACCATCATATCTAAAAAGTCTATGAATTAGTTCTCTTTTGGAGGTCAAGGTATTCTTTTCCTCCAGGGTATTCATCTGCTATGCTTGCTTTCATAAATGTGCAAACTTATTTTAGCTTTTCTTTGAAATTTTCACGAATGTTGGTTACTGCTTGAATTTCTAATTATTTTTGTACTATGTGCATCATCTTTTTTTTTTTTTTTATGATGTTTTTGCACATCCCTTGGGATTTTCTTAGTATTTTGCATTGGCCATGACATTACAATTTGCTTCATGGACTTATTTGTGCCTGAATTATATCAACTGCCTGCCAAATTTGCATCACTTTCTCTGGTATTAATACCATTTCAATTTCTATAATCATTGCCATGCTGTCCTAGAGTTGCTTGCTTTCCTTCATCAAAAAGGCAATAATCAAATTGATCATTAAAAAATCTGGCATGGACCCAAAACTAGTAGACTACTACTTCCCAACATCCAGTCTCCCCTTCCTGTACAAACTTGTAGAAAAAGTTGTTTACGTCCAACTCTTAGGGCCTGATTTTCCAAAGCATTTACATGCTTAACAATGGGTTTTACACATGTAAATACACTTTACTTATGTAAGTGGGCTTTTGAAAATTGCTACAATATATGCCATTGAATTGTCCATAGGATGTACCTGTGTAAGGCACTTTATGGGGTAAATGGGGCTTTTGAAAACTGTTACGATTGTAGTTACATTTATACATGTAAATCCTTTTGAAAATTATCCCCTTAAATTGCTTGGGGGAGACCCATACTCTTCACTCTTACCAAATGGGGTTCAGAGAAGTCCATGGACAGAATTTGTTCTGCTTGCTTTAATAGACAACAATCACCTCTATGTGGATTGCGGTGGAGACTCACTTCTTGTCTTGTTAGATCTCTTTGTAGCATTCAGCACCATTGGTCACAAGCCTGATACTATGCTTACAAGAAATTGGTATACTGGACTGGCCAGTCATTCCTCAGTAGCAGAATTCAGTCTGTTCTTTGGCTAATAAATGATTCTCCAAAAATGTTTTTTGTGTGGAGTTCCTCAGGGCTTGTTCATCTCACCAATCCTTTTTAACATTTACATTTGGCCAATCAGTGAGATCATTCAGTCCTATAACATCAGATATAATCTATTTTCTGATGATATCCAGCATGTGTTAGAAAAATAGATGACCAATATTCCATCATTTTGAATCAACAACAGTCTCTCAGCCGTAGTCCAATGACTCAGTGATCACAAACTTGCATTCAATCCATCCAGATCTGAGTTTCTTTGGGTAAGCTGGTCCAGAAGAAAGGAACAGAAGCAGTGTCTGCCCATGCCACGAGATAAGAGTATTCCCCTTGGCTGCATCAGTTGAAGGTGAAAGCTTATGCAACTTGTGTGTTCCAGAGGATGAGAAGAAAATATGTGAGCATGTAAGAGTGTGAGTGAATGTGAGGGAAACACAAGTTTTCAAGACCCTTAGGATTTTTACTCAATCTGGGGGTTCCTCTGCACACCAGTTACTCTCTTCACCACCATAGGAAAAAAAATCACTCTTCAGCCATGTACTATTCTCAAAATAAAGTCTTTACTCAAAACTGGTGGCAAACATAAAATCCAAAACTAGCACACTTGATCAGTGCACCAATACAGTAACAAAAAAAAAAAACAAAAAACACCAATTCACAGACTTGCTTCTTTCCTCCAACCAGTTAGCTCTTTGGTGCAGATAACCTTCTCTTCCCTGGGCCCTCCAAGAACCTGGTGGGGGTAGCTGTACTCTCTTCCTGTGCTGTCTTTTCCTCTTCCTCTCTCAACAATTTGGAAATTTTGTTCAATTCTAAGCTTATTTTTAAAAATCAGATTAACACTGTGGCCAGACCTTTATTTTGTAAGCTTACACTTCTAAGTAGGATAAGATTTCTTCTGCATCTGACTTCAGAATTGTCATACAGTTTGTTGCATTGACTGGATTATTATAGTTCTGTTTATGTGTCATATCCTCTCATTTGTTTGCAGTTAACCCAAAATTCTGTTGAACGATTAACTGCAGGGAATCGATCACATGGCCACATAACGCCAAAATTAAAGGACTTACCCTGCACCCTATTGTTGAAAGGATTAAGTTCAGGATACTTTCACCAGTGTTTAAATCTAATAAAGCTGATGGTCCAAATTATCTGAAAGATATGCTCATAATATATATTTCTTAAGAATAAAAAAACATAAGAATTGCCATACTGGGTCAGACCAAGGGTCCATCAAGCCCAGTATCCTGTTTCCATCAGTGGCCAATCCAAGTCACAAGTACCTGGCAAGTACCCAAACGTTATATAGATCCCAAGCTACTATTCCTTATTGATTAATAACAGTTTATGGACTTCTCCTTTAGGAACTTATCCAAACCTTTTTTAAACCCAATTACACTAACTGCCATAACCACATCCTCTGGCAATAAATTCCAGAGTTTAATTTGCTTTGAGTGAAAAAGAACATTTTTTGATTTGTTTTAAATGAGCTACTTGCTAACTTCATTAAGTGCCCCTAGTTCTTCTGTTATCTGAGAGAGTAAATAACCAATTTACATTAACTTGTTCAAGTCCTTTCATGATTTTGTAGACCTCTATCATATCTCCCCTTAGTCATCTCTTCTTCAAACTGAACAGCCCTAACTTCCTTAATAGGGCATCCATTCTATGCCACTTATCATTTTGGTCACCCTTCTCTGCGCTTTCTCCAATGCAACTATGGGGGTCATTTTCCAAGGAGTTACTGCAGGAGATAATTCCACAAATTGTGCTAACGTGATTTTTTAATTTTGTATTCAGGGGGGTGGAGTATATGTAAAGTAGGAAAGAGTTATCATGTGTGGCCAATAGCTACAACCCTTTCATTCATGGTACATTGTGTGCTAGAGGCTGGTAAAGGTTTATCACAGCCTGTTTCAGTATGAATGAATGAGAGAGAGAGAGAGAGAGAGAGAGACTTGCTATAATGTCTCCTCCCTAGACAGGTATTTGTATCCCTATGGGAGGCCCACCTAGTAACTCGAGGTGGGGATTAGGTATGAGTGTAGGGGGTTGGGGGCCGCTTTCACATTCAACATGAGACGTACGAACAGAACAGTGGTCTCTTGTGAAGATTTGATGGCCTTCGGAGTAAGGAAACTCACTCCAAGATGAGATTTGGGCAATGTTCTCTCAAACTAGCTTGATGGACACTCTACCTGGGCAACAACAAGCTAGTTTGAGAGAACATTGCCCAAATCTCATCTTGGAGTGAGTTTCCTTACTCCGAAGGCCATCAAATCTTCACAAGAGACCACTGTTCTGTTCGTACGTCTCATGTTGAATGTGAAAGCGGGCCCCAACCCCCTACACTCATACCTAATCCCCACCTCGAGTTACTAGGTGGGCCTCCCATAGGGATACAAATACCTGTCTAGGGAGGAGACATTATAGCAAGTCTCTCTCTCTCTCTCTCTCTCTCTCTCTCTCTCTCTCTCTCTCTCTCTCTCTCTCTCTCTCTCTCTCTCTCTCAACAGTCTGTTTATGCACTGTGATGATTTATTTGTGAAAACATTGTGGCATGCATGAAAAAAGCCTCATTTGCATGGGAAACACTCCTCAATGTGATATTGGAAAATGAGGCCCTATATCTTTATTGAGATACATTTACAAGAATTTCACACAGTATTCAAGATGTGATCTCACCATGAAGCAATACAGAGGCATTATGACATCCATTGTTTTGCCTCCAGGCCCTCTTCCTCCTCTTCTGCTTTTGGCAGGATGGACTCTACTGGCAGCTCCAGGCCCTCTTCTTCCTCTTCTACTGCTGGCAAGATAGGCTCCATTGGTGGCCCAGAGCCCTCTTCCTTCTCTTCATCTGCCAGAGAGATGGGCTTTGCTCGTGGTTTGGGCCCTCTTCCTTGTCTATGGCTGCCACTAATGGGGGGGGGGGGGGGGGCACTCTACCTGTGCCCTTTCCCATATCTTCGGTCATTGGCAGGCTGGGCTCCATCAATGGCCCAGGGTCTCACGCTGGCAAATTTTGCCATCCCTCAGAGATTTGGTGCTCTAGATGACCACCTAGTTTGCCTAATGGATGTATCATTTCTGATGCTTATAATTCTTAGTGGTTGGTGGTGTGTGTGCAAGCACACTCCACCAATTGCTGACAGACACTATCCAGAGAGATAAGTGTATTGGGCCAAATTTTAAAATGTACGCGCGGGCGTAGATTTGTGCATGCAACCCGGCGTACACAAATCTACACCCGATTTTATAACATGTGCACGCTGCCGCACGCATGTTATACGCATACACACGTATGTCCCAGGGCTTGCTCGCATCGTCGAGCCTATGCAAAATAGGCTCGGCACGCGCAGGGGCAGGTTTTCGGGGTTACGCGCGTAACCCTTTGAAAATCTGCTCCATTATATATAGAGAGAAGACTGTTATTTCTTTAGTGACTTGCAGTTTTAAAGGAAATATATTTATAGTAAGTTTAAAGCATATTAAATTAGGAGTTAGTCTACTATATTTGCTGTTCATTCCAAAAACATGGTGCCATTTGCACTTTCACATTTAAAATCAACAATTATAGGGAGTACCTCTATGTACATGATTTATAGCCAAGGGCACAGAATTCAGAAACTATATCGCATAGAAGAGCATGATCCACCAGTTGATGTTTCATGAACTGTTTCCAAGGACAGAGATGTGGGGAGCCATCTAAGACACATGGAGGATCCTCTATTGCAACCTCCTCTGCCCCTCACACTCTAGAGGGAGGCAATGTCCACCCAGGCTTGTATCAAGCAGATCTATAGTTTGCTTTGTGACTATGTCATCATCAATAGGCCCAAAGAGGGAGATGAATAAATATTTCTACAATAACAGATATATGCTTTAAGTAGTAACAGTTATATAATTTAATCTTTTTAATTGTATTGTATCTGACTCTGTTATTAATCACTATCTTTTCTCTGTATAAAGGATAATTTAAAACAAAAAGATTACTGTAGAAATTGAATTAATTCTGAAATAAACTCTAGCTTCTAAGGAGGTTTATCACAGCCCATGATGTTCTTTTTATGTTTGTAAGTGGGGCAAGCTGCTTTTTTGTAAAAATATTAAAGTCTATTAGTCAAGCATCAGCTGGATTCCAGTTCTGCGTGACTGAAGGTAATAGCGAAATTAACCTCAAGGAGGCTTCCTATGCCATGCACCCTGCTAGTAAATGCAGTGCTAACAGCTGTTGTATGGTTGCTGGGGAGGAGGTAACAGCCATGAAAATGAAAGTATGCCTCTTAATTAATGGTTTCACAAATCTTTTAATTGCAAACTGTTTATGAAAGTTGTTCTGTGTCGGAGATCATTTTTTGCACTGTTAGGACAGATTCTCACATATCGATTGAAACATCCAATAAACGGTTCTGGGTTGGCCCATTGGTAAGCTGTACCCTACCATGCAGAGGATATGGGTTGAATTTTCAACTCAGGTCTTCTGCTATCTGGATTGGGTAGATTATGGAGGGAGCACTTATAGCAGTGGCATAGCCAGAATTGATTTTTTGGGTGGGCACAAGGTTAACATGGGTGGGCACAAGGCATGCAGGTCTACTAGTTGTTTTCTTACTGATAAATAATGCCATATACTGCACCCTAGAATGGCTTTCTAAGTAGTTTGCAACAGCCATTATGTGTCATGTATGAAACTTTAAAATAATTTACTTCAATTATTTCAAGTATAGAAAACAATCAAATCCAATCATATAATAAAACAAAAATTAATGTATTCTTTCATGAACCATCTTTGCAGAAACCCAGAAATCTTCATAAATATAATAAAATATAATTAATCATCAGAACAGGTGCAGTGCAGAGCTAGGGCAATTCACATTACAAGTAACATGAAAAAAAAAATTCAAATTCTGGTGTCATCTCAGCAAAAAATAACCCTCCACTGCTATTTTGTGAAGTAACAAACTCTTGCAAAGAAAGAGGCAGCTTGCCATACAGTCACAGCACTGACTCAGGATTCAAACAGCAACCTTATGAAAAAGCAGCAATGCAAATACCACACCAGGCCCTAGAACATTAATACATCACCTACTGGACTAACAGAACAAGCTGGACTAGTACTACAGAGAAACTATATGCTAGAAATACTGCATTTCTGTCACAAACAGGCAAAACTGAGACCGACCCTTACCTAATATAGAAATAAGAGACTATAAATTAGAAACAGAAACATGCAGATAAAGCCAAATAGAAAGCCTGAGAAACTAAAATGTCTGAACAGTGGAATACTTAAGAAAGAGCAAAATTCAAAAATATAAGAATGCACATTCCCAAAGATGACATATTTAAATTGCTAAGATATCTCTCTCTCTCTCTATATATATATATATATTTTTTTACCTTTGTTGTCTGATCTTTGTATTTTTCTAATCAGTTGGTCCTAGTCTCTTTTTCCCATTTTTTCCCTTGTCGCTCATTTCCTAATTCCTCTTCAGTGTCTTTTCTACTACTGTCTTTTTCCCTTCCACACACACACACATATATACATACATGCTTTCTCTCACAGACTCCCTCACACACTCTAGCTCTCACTCTCGTATGCTCTCCCCCCCAGCTCACATTCTCTGCAGACATACATACAAGCTCTCACTTTCTCACCCCTCCCCAGGCTTATATTCTTATGCACACACAGACGCACATCCAGGCACCCATTCTCATCCACACACACAAACCCATACTCCCATTCTCACCCACACATACACATATTCAAGCTCCCATTCTCACCCATTCATACACACATTCAAGCTCCCATTCTCACCCACACATACACACATTCAACCTCCCATTCTCACCCACACATACATACATTTAAGGTCCCATTCTCACTCTCACCCACACATACACACATTCAAGTACCCATTCTTATCCACATATTCAAGCTTCCATTCTCACCCACACACACAAACCCAGACTCCCATTCTCACCCACACACAAACCCAGGCTCCCATTCTCACCCATACATACACACATTCAAGCTTCCATCCTCACCCACATATTCAAGCTTCCATCCTCACCCACATATTCAAGCTTCCATTCTCACCCACACACATTCAAGACTCCATTCTCACTCCCATACACATCCAGGCTCCGATTTTCACCCACACACACACACCAAGGCTCCCATTTTCATCCACATATACACATTCAAGCCTGTGCACAGTTTCCGTTTCTTCCTCCCAGAGCATGAAGATCAGCTGGCCTCTCCTGCTGCCACTGGCCTCCTGCTATCTTCGGGCCATACGGCTGACCGATCTTCCTGCTGGGGGGGGGGAGCAGAAGCTGTGCGCGGCGCTTCTGCTCTCCTCCCCCCCCCAACAGGAAGATCGGTCGGCCGTACGCAGGAGGCCCGTGGCAGCAAGAGAGGCCAGCTGATTTTCCTGCTCTGGGGGGAGGAAGCGGAAGCTGTGCGTGGCACTTCCGCTCTCCTCCCACCCCCTCCCCAAACAAGAAGATCGGTCGGCCGTATGGCCCGAAGATAGCAGGAGAGGCAGCTGATCTTCCTGCTTTGGGGGGAGGAAGTGGAAGCTGTGCGCGGCGTTTCCGCTCCCCACCCCCAAACAGGAAGATCGGTCGGCCATATGGTTGCAGGACCACTTCCCCACGTGTGCTGTAGTGGCACACCAGGCATGGGTTCTCCTCTTCACTGTCGCGGGGATGGGATCCCGCGACAGCCTTGCAGTTCCGGTGTCAGTTGGGTGGGCCTGGGTCTAAATTGGGTGGGCAGCTGCCCACCCGTGGCTACGCCACTGACTTATAGCCACCTGGGGAAGGGAGTCCCAGTCATTAAACATTAGCAATAACTAGAGGCCCAATTTAGGGACCATGATTGCAAGGTTCTGGAAGGAACCTTGGTACATGGTTCCTGGCTGAGAACTGCTGCTGCAATGATGGGAATAAAGTAAGTTGGCAGGTGATATAAAATAAGGAGAAAATTCATGGGCAGTTTTGAAAGAGGCCTTTGGCACCAGATCCCATTTGAGGAAGTGTAAAGGAACAGGAGGAAATTGACAGGCTCAAAAAATCCATTAAGGTTAGGTGAATCAAGCTGATGAATTTTCTATTTTTATGAGATCATAGTTTTCTGCAAGACTTTTTAAAATTAAACTTTACATTGAAAATTCAGGTAAGTTACAACATTTCATAAAGCTGATTTGTGAAACACTACTTGCCAGGAGCAGTAGGGTCTTGTTCTGTTTTGACTCTACCCTATTCTCTTTTTTTCATCTACTTCCTTTGCATATTTTGTCCAAACATATTCTATTTTGCATATTTTTTAATTGTATGGTGATTTTTTTAATGTATAAAATTTCTATTCCGCTGATCCACAACTCTTAGCAAGTAATAGAAAATGCACACATAAAATACAATCAAATACTAATAAAAAACTAAACATATAGCACATAATACAGTAAAAGAAAGCCAATATGAAAATAAAGTGGCTGCGTAACAAAGCTTAGAGGGCCCTATGCTGCAGCCAAGGTTGTCTTTTGTATTTATTTATTTATTTATAATAAAATGTACAAACTATGCTATGGACTCATATCCTGCTTTTTTTAAAGGTTTATTGGGGTGTTGGTGCATGTAAAATAAAGTGTTACAGGTAAACTGAATTGTCAGTTGCCTAAAATTACATATGAATGTTCATTACATGCACAAATCTGGCCACATAAAAAGAGCCTAATTTACATTTCCAAAAAGTATATGGTTAACCAGCATACTGATGATAATATGTGGAGCTTTCTGCTATCATTTTGAAATGGGTACAATTATGCACCTGTATTTAGCAGCATGGCAATTTGATATTCAAACAGAATCTATGTAGATACCTTATGTTTGAAAAATCAGGTTGTTTTGTATGTGCTTAAAAGTAAGTGTGCAACTTTATTTATTTATATAGCTTCTATACTACCTCCCTGTCTTGGACAACTCTGAGGCAGTTTATACAGTTAACATAAAATATAATATCACATAACAACTTGCTGCCTAAAATATTACTCCTGATGTGCAGAACAAAAATTTAATTTTTGGTTTATTTTTTCATTTCAGGGTTTGTTTTTCTTTTTTTTGGGTTTGTTTTCTATTTTTATTTATTTATTTATTTACTTATTTATTTAAAGAGTTTTATATACTGTCATTTGGAAACGTCAAAATAACGCCATCATAACGGTTTACAAAATAAGGTTATAGGGATAAAGGGGTTGACAAGGAGTGTAAAAACATAACATGTTATTAGGCTTAGTAGTAAACAAATTCATGCTTAAGATCAAAACGAGTTCATTCTTATTTTAGAAAAGTATAGTTGTGCTGATATTCATTTAATCATGAGGTAGTAATGGAGGGCGGTGATGATCAGTTGATTTAGTTCTATATGTTTCCCAAACCTGAAAAAACATTAAAAACAAAACAAAAACAAAAAAAATCCCAAATCTGTACGCCTTGAGGCCCTCCAACCTCCCTCTCATGACCCCAAAACAGCCACAGTTCCCAAGCCTATCCGGCTAGGCTGAGCCAAGCCCAGTGGGGCTTCCCTGCCATCTGCTCTGAAAGAAAACTGCAGGGTCCAGACCTATCTGGCTGTGCTGAGCTGGGCCCAGCCAGGGTTTCTCCAAGCCCCTTCTGCCCCCCAGAAGCATTTACTGGGGCTGGGGACCTCCCTGACACCCACTTATCCCCTTCTGTGGTAGGGATGTGAATCGTTTTTTGACGATTGAAAATATCGTCCGATATATTTTAAATCGTCAAAAATCGTTAGGGCCACGATACAATACCAATTCCCCCGATTTATCATCAAAAAATCGTAAATCGGGGGAAGGGGGAGGGCAGGAAAACCGGCACACTAAAACCCCCTAAAACCCACCCCCGACCCTTTAAATTAAATCCCCCACCCTCCCGAACCCCCCCCCCCAAATGCCTTAAATTACCTGGGGGTCCAGCGGCGGTCCGTAGCTAAATCGGGGGAAGGGGGAGGGCAGGAAAACCGGCACACTAAAACACCCTAAACCCCACCCCCGACCCTTTAAATTAAATCCCCCACCCTCCCGAACCCCCCCCCCAAATGCCTTAAATTACCTGGGGGTCCAGCGGCGGTCCGTAGCAGAATGGCGCCGGCTGAAGACAACATGATTCAATTGCAGGAGACCGTTCCGGACCGCCGCTGGACCCCCAGGTAATTTAAGGCATTTGGGGGGGGGGGGGTTCGGGAGGATGGGGGATTTAATTTAAAGGGTCGGGGTGGGTTTTAGGGTGTTTTAGTGTGCCGGTTTTCCTGCCCTCCCCCTTCCCCCAATTTAGCTACGGACCGCCGCTGGACCCCCAGGTAATTTAAGGCATTTTGGGGGGGGGGTTCGGGAGGGTGGGGAATTTAATTTAAAGGGTCGGGGGTGGGTTTTAGGGTGTTTTAGTGTGCCGGTTCACGATTTTAACGATTTTCACGATACTCTAAACACCCAAACGGCGACGATACGATTCCCTCCCCCTCCCAGCCGAAATCGATTGTTAAGACGATCGAGGACACGATTCACATCTCTATTCTGTGGGGTCTGTAAGATGAAAAGGACAGGAACTATGCCCACTTACTCCTGCCCTGATGCCTGCAGATGTGAAAATGGCACTACTAGTCTCACTGATGCTGGCATCGCTTTGGTGCTTCTCACTGAAGTGACATCGCTTCGGTGCTTGTCTCAGGTGCAGCCAGCACCATTATGTTGTATGGCCATAGGTACAGAGTCTACCATGCAAGATTATGGTTCTGGCATTGGGTTTACTGATGGCCATTTTCAAATGTCAGAGCACTGAGACAGGAGTAGCCGGGGATTGTTCCTGCCTCAAAGACTTTATTGGAGGAGCTAAACTACAAAAGGTAAGATTTTCTGGCTGAATTCAACTGCGGAGACCTTACTTTGAGGGGATAATTTTTATTAATAACTTTTTGTTCTTTTAATTTTTGAAAAGGGATTTTTTGCATTGCCTTTTTTGTTTCTTAGGCATTTTTCTACTTAGTTTTAGAAAGGAAGAGTAGAGGGGAAGGGGGTTGCCTTGCTCTAGTGTCTTTTTGTTTCTGCCTTTTGATTTAGTAGTTCAAAGGGACAGCTTTTTCTTTGAACCTTGGGATTTGAAAGAAGCTCATTGCCTGTGTTAATTGGATGAGGATCTGAGCTCTGCATATAGGTCTCCACAGCTAAGAACTAATCTGCCTTTTTTGGAAGAGCTAAACTACAACAGGTAAGTTTTTCTGGCTGAATTCAACAGTGGAGACCTTACTTTGAAGGGGGATCATTTTTATTAATAACTTTTTGTTCTTTTAACTTTTTGAATAAAGGATTTTTTGTGTTGTTTTTTTTGTTTCTTAGTTATTTTTTCTACTTAGTTTGAGAAAGGAAGAGTAGAAGGAAAGAGAACTCCCCCCACCCCTACCTTCACTTCTAATTTTATAGACTAGCCCACTAGTTAAGAGGGTGACATTCCTTGGCAGAGTATCACAAGGAAGTAATTTAGATAAATTTAATTACTGTGGAATCAAGTAAAGTTTCAGATTAATTAGTAATACCATAGTAAATATTTCAGGTAATTCATTTTCAGGATAAGAGAGAAAAATACTGGTTGGTACCAGAAAAATGAATGAGAGCAAGTGAACTAGCTCATTCTATGTTTTCTGAAAATAGAACAAATTATGTACATTTCTTGTGAGTTGATTGGTAGCATCATATTAGATCTTGTGGGAGCACTGGAAGGAGAGGATCACCTTGCTGGTGGCTGAAGAACATCGGTAAGTACTGCTTTGGGAAATTTTAGAACTTAAAAAGTTTTGGGAAGAAGTAAACTATTGTGGCATATTCTTTAGTGTGTATGTATGAATGTATTAAATAGTTAGAAGGCAGGCAGAAGCCAAGAGTTTGTGTGTCTGAATTAAATAGCTAGTTAGAAGGCAGGCAGAAGCCAGGAGTTTGAGTGTTTTGATTTTCCTCCTTCCCACCCAGTCCTAGCTCATCCCTTGATTTATAAGTAGGAGACACTTTCACATAAAAAGAAAAAATAATCAGACTTTTAACTTAAACACAGGATTGCCCCAGGCTTTATCAATAATTTAACCATCCCTTTGTAAGTCATTAACAGATAAATACTGAATATACAAATAAATTTAAAGGACTCAAATTGTATGCATCCCTACTCCCATAGCAATCTAAACTTAACTAGGAACTGAACAAAATTAACATGAAGGCACCAACAACTTAGGAAAATGTAGGAGGGTGTTCTGGAAGCTAAATTTAGGTTCTTAGGTAGAAAGCTGAAAACTGTAACCTCCAGGGTAGCATTCTCTGAAATGCTTCCTGTTCCACATGCAGGCCCCAGAGGAAGGCAGAGCTCCAGAGTCTCAATGCGTGGATGAGACGATAGTGCAAGGAAGAGGGATTCAGTTTTGTAAGATCTTTTCTGAAGGGATGGGCTTCACCATAACCAGGGCAGAACCAGGCTGCTGTTGTTAACTAGGGATGTGCAGTCGGAAAGTATTCGTTGGATTCGGGATACGTATTCGTCGGGGCCCAGAAACGTTGCATTCGGTCAAGGGGGGGAAAGCCCGATCCATTAATACGTTGCATTCGGCATTTATTCCCTTTAAATTTAATTAACTACAACCCCCCACCCTCCTGATCCCCCCCAAGACTTTCCTAAAGTCCCTGATGGTCCAGGGGGGTCCTGGATCATCTCCTGCACTTGCGCCATTGGCTGCCGGTATTCAAAATGGTGCCGATAGCCTTTGACCTTACTATGTCATTGGTTGGCCCCTGTCACATGGTAGGAGCAATGGACGGCCAGCGCCATCCTTTGCTCCTACCAGTATTCAAAATGGTGCCAATAGCCTTTGACCTTACTATGTCACAGGGGCTACCGGTACCATTGGTCAGCCCCTGTCACATGGTAGGAGCAATGGACGGCTAGCGCCATCCTTTGCTCCTACCAGTATTCAAAATGGTGCCAATAGCCTTTGCCCTTACTATGTCACAGGGGCTACCGGTACCATTGGAAGGCCCCTGTCACATGGTAGCCATTGGTCGGCCCCTGTCACATGATGCCATTGGTCAGCCCCTGTCACATGGTAGGAGCACAAGATGGCACCATGTGACAGGGGTAGTGTTTCATGGGTAGTGCTGGCAGTTAGTACTGTTTAGGTATGGGAGGTTTACCTTATTGTAATTGCAATTCAGTTTACTCATGCCTTTCTGGGGGCCAAGCTCACATCTAATACACTTGGCCAAATACATTATGGGTTACAATTGTCTTGGTTTTTTTTTTTTTTTTTACAAGGTTTTCTGCTTGGCACCACAATAATGCATGTAAATATAATGTAAATGATGTTTTAACCTCAGAAGACTATAGTTTTTCATGTAAAATCTTATTATAAATGCATAATTTTTTATTGTTTGTGGGGAGGGCCAGTGGGGCATGTGTGCAAGCTGTAAGATTCACCTAGGTGCTCAATACCCTTGCAATGGCCCAGAGACACACAGCACAGACACACACCATTCACTCATTTCCCACTTTTCCATGGGGCAAATGTTGGGGAAGGGTGAGAGGCAAGTGGTAGAACTTCTAAGAGTGTAACAAGGTTACCAGCTTCCTAGAAAGATCACTAGCACTCTCTCTGCTACTCCCCTTGGAAACCTGATCCTACCTCCCGCCTTCCCTAGTACTTCAAATAGCCAAAAAAGCTAGACTCCAAGGAAGCCGCCACTCCCACCACCCTCTTGCTAATTTAACCTGTACCATGCTTTGGGGGGGAGAGGCGGAGGCGACACCAAGTATTTCATTGCCTCAGGCAGCAGATAGCCTTGAACACCCCTGATCCCATGGTAACCAGGGCCATATCTTCAGCCCAGTTCTGATGGTCTGCAGGGTACTATACAGAGTGTAGCCATATTAAAATGGCTATGTTCATTTTAACAAGGCCATTTTAATTCACCTGTGATCTGTATCTCGATAGCATCATGGCTACAGCATTAAATTGTGGTTTAATATGCTTTAGAAGATAGTCCCAATGAAGATCAGCTAGTATTGGAGTAATGTGCACACATCAAGCCACTCCATTTAACTGCCATGCTGTACTGTTTTGAACTATTTGCAATGGTCATAATTGATTAGCTGGTATCCCAAACAGTGAGAAATTGCAGTAATCTATAGAAGGGAATTATAAGGCTTGCCATTCTTCCTTGTTGAATGTCTACTCCCAGTCCAGTCTTGTAACATTCTTCTTTGTTTGTGGAAATTTCTCTAACGTATTACCAAATCATGTTTACTTGTTCTGATATTTGCAAACTGTAAAAAAAGAAAAAAGAAAAAGTATCTTAGGTGTGTCTCAGGCCATAGCATGCACCCTGGGATTCGAGGCATCTAGATTCATATCCCTCATCTATTGAGCTTTTCAGGCCTGGGAGTAACACAGAGATGGTGTACTCATTCCCAAGCAGGGAGAGAAGATAGCTGCTGCTATTGTGATGACACCTGCAAGCCAAAGTGAATAGCACTAAAGATGTGCCATGGTGGAAGCACCCTTTCAGCTCTCAGGCTGGTGATGGTCCCATGTGCCAGCTGGCCATACCAAATGGGGAGGGGAAAGACGTAGAGACCATGGAGGGAGAAAAATGGAAACTGACTATTATAAAAAAATAATTATAGTGTTATACAGTTAAATCAAAGTTAATCCTCTCTTATTATAATCTATATCGTTGCCTACTTTTCTATCATACCATATGCTATTCATCAAGTGTTATACAGTTAAATCTAAGTTAATCTTCTCTTATTATAATCTATATCGTTGCCTACTTTTCCTTCTAAATTTATGTTCTTACAGATGTTACGGTTACAATGTTAAATAAGAAACCTATTTCTTATAGAATCCTCTGTTACTCTGTAAACCGGTGTAATATGTCAAATTGAACATCGGTATATAAAACCAAATAAATCTAAATAAATAAATAAATGTGATGCAATACAATAATTTTTGTTTTATTTATGATAAAATATTTACAAAATCACCTTTAAAAAATATTAGATGAACTGTGGCATGCATCTTTATGTTTAAGAAATTTTTGGCTGCAGAAGTGATATATAATTCTGACTGAAAAATGCTTCTACAATTATTTCTGATGCTTTAATATGTCTACACTAGCTGACATTGAAAATTCAGTAATGGGTATGTCAATTTGGAGGTGCTCAGAACTTTTTCTCTCAAGCCAACCCCCAACACTCTCTTCTCACTCCATCCCTGCCCGACTACAGCACTCTTTCTTCCCCTCCAGTTGGACCACAGCCCAACTCCTCTACTATCTTCTTTCCTCCAGTCTGACCACAGCACTGTCTTTCACCCTTCCCCCCAATCTGACCCCAGCATTTGCTGACACTCCTCTCCAGTCCTACCCCAACACACCCCAACCCCTCTCCCCTACGCATGGAACCCTATAGAAGGTATGCTCTTGGACCAGAAATGACCAAATCCAGTGCTCATGAGCCACAAACAAGTGTGGTTTTCAGGATATCCGCAATAAATATGCATGAGATAGATTTGCATATAATGGAGGTAGTGCATGTGCATCTATCTCATGCATATTTATTGCGGATATCCTGAAAACAGGCCTGTTTGTGGCTCTTGAGGACCTGAGTTATCCACCCTTGTTATAGACCTTCCAAATGGACATACATCCTAATCTGACATGTTGTGGTTGGTGAGACTCCCTATGATCAAAATGTGGGGTCTCTGCTAGTAATATCTCCAAATAGGTCACTTATCTTTGTTCCATATAGACAAATTTTTCTTATGTTTCTTATCTTTGATATTGTACTCCTGCAGCAGTAAGTGCCTGACACTGTCAGCATTTTGACTTAAGTCTGTTTCAGGGGCTTAGGAAAGCTATAAGAAATCAAAACCAAGAAAATGACCACAGACTTTTATGTTATCTGAGACAAAAACAGCTAAATTTCTTAAATATTTAATGGCAGCATTTTATTTGTCTCTGATGTGACTCCATTTTGCGCACAATGTCTCTGCTTGTACTTTACTATGCGCACTTTGCAACTGCATTGTATAATAATATCTGTGTTCTCCACCAGCCCGAAATTTTCAAAAGGCATTTCTGGAGGGATTTTCTTTTTGAAAATGAGCTTAGAGGACCCACAGACTTGCAGCATTTGAAGGGGACACTAATAATTGCCTCCAAATTGTAATGGGGTAATTCTTGTGTTGGTGACCAGCCACCTAGACTTTTGTAATTCACTATATCAGAGTTTACTAGCCTATAGTGTACAGTAGACTATTTATAAAATACAACAGGTAGGTTATTGATGGCATAAATCTCCTAGCCTAAAAGCATTGCATTAGCAACCTGTAAAATGTTATCAGTTGTTTTTTGTTGTCTATACTCAAAATCTCTATTGTAGTTAGCTTAATGATTGGTGCCAGATGTACTAGGTAGATGTTTGAGGTCATCTCAGCAGGCCCTGTTAGAGCTGCCAGCTGATGGGGTAGCTAGGCTGGAAGCAAATACCAAACGACCCTTTAATTATTTTGCTCCTTCCTTATCTGTCGAAATATGTAGACTGGAAGTTACCAAAATTAAAGTTCCAAAAATTGACCAAAGCTTGGCTTTTAGAGATGGTGTTTGGGTCTGAGTAACTGTAAGGTAGTAGAAGATTTTATGGCTGGGAGGGTAGGTGATTTAGGGTTGAATCATTTGAAGATAATGTGATGTGTTATATGTTTGAAATGTTAATATGTTCATTTTGGATGTGTTTTGCTTTGATTTGTTACATGCTTTGTTGTTCTCGGATCAAAGGCATGATTTCTTATGTTCTTATGTTCTTATATTAAGTGAAGATAATTTTGGATTCTTTTTTCAGATTTTTGATCCTTAGTTTTACTTGGGTGCTGTATTTCATATCATATAGAACTAAATGTGTTATGTGTTTGCTGTATTTAGGCATAGGAATTTCAAATTCCATCAAGTTTTATCTTGTTAGATATTATTACAGAATAACACATTGCCTTCCTGTTTCACTTAACAGCAAAGAAGGAGAAGAAGAAACGCTAGTGGTAGATGCTGAGGCAGATGAATGGAATAAAGCACAAACCACAGGTACAACAGGTTCCAGTTTAATAGTTCAGAGTTTAGTAATAATGCTGGTGCATGGATGAACATTTCAGTTAGTATTATGAAACTGCATTTTATTTTTTATTTTCAGTTGCAGCTATCCCAGAAATAGTTTGTCATCATAATGCTGATCATGCTGAAGAAAGTGATGAAAACATTGAAAATGGAAACATAGAACTTAGTGAAGATAATGAAAAAGAAATAGAGCATTTGGTAAGTGTTTATTGGATAGCCTCTGCTGATACTGTCTCTGATGGTAGAATTGTATTGATACCTAACCCTGTTTGAAGGCTTCAGACAGAAGATATGAAACATTTCAAATTCTCCATGTGCTATTGACACAAGCCATATATTTTCAGTTTGGTAAAATTAAATTCCATAACTATGGCTGCTATTTATTAAATATCATTGAAGCATTTTAAAATTATTTAATACTTATTACATTGCCATCAGGACACTTTTAATTCACCAATAAATTACCAATCAGAAACATTTTTTTCTTCATAATTATTTTCAGGAAGAAATCAGTTACATTATTATTATTTATATTAATTTGTTGGTATAGATTTTATACCAAGTTTAATGGAGTGTTTGAAGGCAGTGAAACTTTTTACTGTAATAAATGAACTTTCCAGACAGTGCAGGGGAACAGTATGGGGTAGATTTTTAAAGTTATGCGTGGGCGTAGATTTGTTCGCGCAACCCGGCGCGAACAAATCTATGCCCGATTTTATAACATGCGAGCGCTGCCGTGTGCATGTTATAAAATCCAGGGTCGGCGCACGCAGGAGGGTGCACAATTGTGCAACCTGCGTGCGCCGAGCTGAACAGCCTGGGCAGGCGTAACTTGTGCGCCGGCTCTCCATCCCCCAGCCTGGTGGCTGTTCCGAAGGCCTCGGTTCCTTTGTACTCCACCCTCCTGCAAGATCCCTTATTTGGTTGACATCAAGAGCCCCTCCCCTACTATGTCTAACCACAAATCCCACAATAATCCAGCTACCATTAAAGTGGCTGCTGCCAGAACATAAGGAAGCCAATATTTAAAGCCATTTAGATGGATAACTCCAAAATTATCTGTCTAAATGGCACGTTTTTGAATATTGAGACACCTGTCCAGCTAGTTTTTGGCTGGATAGATCATTATCTGGCTAAAATCCCAGCAGAGCTTCTCTCTTTAGCTGGTTCAAACCTACCACTTTCTGGCTGTCCCTGCAACCAGGCCCACTTACAGTTTCCTCTCTACCTGAAACTTATTTTTTTTCCTTCAATGCAGCTTCTGAGCTACACCCTTTCACAAGCCACCGTGCTCTGTGAACCCCTGTACTCTGTTCTTTATTTTAGAACCACAAGCCCCCTGTGTTCTGTACTTCATTTTAGAATCAGAGGTCATCTTTGCAACTGTCTGTACTCTAAACAGACACTTTGCTTCTTTCTTCTGCAAACCGTTTGGCCTCCACACTGCTTCTAGCAAGCTACACATACACCACACTTTCTTTAGAGGCTGGTTTTTCTCTGTACTAGGTTTAGAGAAAAAATCCCATGCATGACACAATGGGGTAGATTTTCTAAATCTACGCGCACGCATACTTTTGTTCGCACACCAGGCGCGAACAAAAGTACGCCGGATTTTGTAAGATATGCGTGTAGCCGCGATGTCATCAGGAGGTGGTGAGAGCCTGGATTCTCCCCGGCCCTATCTAACCATTCCCCTTACCTTTGTTGGCAAAGTTACGCCGGCTGGAGGCAGGCGTAACTCTGCGTGCACCAGCGGGCTGCTGGCGCGCCATCACCCGACCCGGTGGCTGGTCTGGAGGCCTCGACCATGCCCCTGGGCCGGCACCACGCCCCCAACATGCCCCCCAGAACACCCTGAAAATCGCGCCACCCACCCGGCATGCCCACGACACACCCCCCTTGCGAAGCCCCGGGACTTGTGCGCACTGCTGAGCCTATGCAAAATAGGCTCAGCGCGCGCAGGGGTTTTTTAAAAGGGTTACGTGCATAACTTATGCGCGTAACCCTTTTAAAATCCGGCCGAATATGTGGGACTGAGTGGTGATTAGAGATGTGAATCGTGTGCCAGATCGTCTTAACGATCAGATTTGGCTGCGGGGGGGGCTGGGAAATCTTTCCCCGAGGCCCCCCTGGATCTCTCCTCTCCCCAAGGCCCCCCGAGGACCCCCTGGACCACCAGGTAACTTTAAAAGGTTTTGGGGGGGTCGGGAGGGGGGGGTCGATTTAAAGGGTCGGATGGGTTTTTTTTTTTCTTGCGGCGCGGGCCTCCGTAAAAAAAAAAATAGCGATGGGTCGGGTCGGGAGGGGGTCGATTTAAGGGGTCGGATGGGTTTTTTTGGTTTTTTTTGCGGCGCGGGCCTCAGTAAAAAAATAATTAGCGATGGGTCGGGTCGGGAGGGGGGGGGGTCAATTTAAAGGGTCAGATGGTTTTGTTTTTTTTTTTTGTGGCGCGGGCCTCCGTAAAAAAAAAATAGCGATGGGTCGGGTCGATTTAAAGGGTCAGGGTGGGTTTAGGGGCTTTTTTGGTGTGCCCTATTTAACGATACAATACAAATGCCCCTGACGATAAATCGTGGGCATTTGTATTGTATCGTGCACTCTAACAATTTTGGACGATTTTAAAATTATCTGACGATAATTTTAATCGTTCAAAAACAATTCACATCCCTAGTGGTGATACCCCAGGCCAGGAGATACAAATGCATTCTGACTCTAGCCTTTCTTAAAACACTTATAGTTATTACAGCTTCACAATCATACAACAGAAAACTGTCTTCCTTTTAGAACGGTGTAAATATTACTCACAGTTCATTTCTGCTTCCCTCAATACTCACAGCTCAGCTTCAGCACAGCTCAGTGTTTGAACAGTGTTACTTCACAGAAGCTGCCTTCCTCCTGGGGACCAGGCCCTGGTCTAACTATCCCCACCTGGATCACAGCTCTTATTCCTCCCCTGATGATCCCCCCCCCCCCCCCCCCACACACTGAGCTCTCTCTCACAAGGGGAATTAAAGGTCACCAGGCACTTAGCCTGGTTCTGCACCAGTTTAAGGGAGAACATAGGGGCATTGCCTCACATGCATAATTCTTTGAGAGTAAAAAAAAGGGGGCATTTGGAGTAGGGTTCAGAAGTACATGCACAAGTAAGAATTTTGTAAGTGTTGTATCTGAGATGCAAAAATGAATTTGCACTTGTCTTTTGCTTGCAGTTATTAGATGGGATGTCTAGGTTAAGTGGTAGGAGGTCAGGCTGAAGTGGTGGAGGGTCTAAGCAAACTGGTGATTAAAAGTACACAAACAAGTATTTTCAGTGTGCACATATTTTCTAAAATATCTGTCTCCATGCATCTACTGAGGGTAATTACACATAGGTTACAATTATTTCCCAGATAAAATGTGTACATGTATTATGCAGGATCCCTGTATTTAAAAAAATGTGTGTGTACTGACACATGCATGTGTACTTTTGAGGTGGAAATATGTGGTTTTTATAAACTGTATGATTGCCACAATTAAGCTTATAAGATACAGCCTTAACTTCAGAAGCACTGAGTGATGTGCATATATGCTGACTTCCACACACTATTGAAAATTACCTTCTAATTCTGTCATCAGAGTCTGCCAGATAGACCTATGTGAATGCTACCATTTCTGTTAGATCTTCTAGTGATTTCTGTACTGTGAATTCTGTCATTTCATCCTGCCAGGCACACTGGCTATGAGAGTACTGGTATTTCTGCTAGGAAATACTAGTTATTACTGAACTTAAGGCCTGCCAGACCACCCCATCTGCTAATTAATTCTTCCTCGGCCTCTTCACTTTTTTGGACCTATGGTTCCTCTATGATTATCCCATGCCCTCTTGAAGTTTGTTACTGTCTTAGACTCTACCACCTGATATAGGAGGGCATTCTGTGCATCCATCATCCTTTCCATAAAACAATATTTCCTGATGTTACTTATGAGTCTACCCCCTTGGATTTTCATTTTGTGTTCTAGAATTTCATTCCCATTGGCAAAGGTTTGCTTCTTATACATTATTCATACATTTCAAGAATTGGATTATCTATCATATCTTCTTTTTCTTGCTTCTCCTTTAAGATAAACATATTTAGTTCCCTAAGTTTAATTTCATAGGGCTTCCAATGCAGAATGCACACCAATTTGGTAGGATTTCTCTGGACTGCTTCAGTCTATATCCTTTGGGCGGTATAGCATCCAGAACTGAATGCTATACCTCCCAAAGGATATAAACTGTCTCACCAATGACCTGTACAATGGACTAATAATTTCTTTATACTGTTTCTACTTCTCCCTATGCAACCTAGCATCCTCCCTGCCCTGGTCACTATTACCTTGAAATCAGGGTCTATTTCCTATTTTGTGAATGTTATTATGTAACCCCCTATTGTGTATTACTTCCTTGGATTTTTGTACACAGAACGGTAACTTTCAAACTGGTGCATGGCCGCACATGAACACGTGTGCGTCAGTGCATGACTAGAGATGCAGCCATTTTATACCATGTGTGCACATATACATGCATATTATTAAATAGCATAGGCATGCATATGGGTGTGCCAAAGTTTGCAAATGGGCATGTATAGTCACGCAAAGTCAGGTTTGAACCACGCAAGTGGGGGGATTTTATGACAGGCACGTATCAATGCCATGACCAGTTTCATCAGTTCATACACCAGTTTGCTCAGTCTAGAGCTAGGTCTTCCAAACCCCACTGGTCCTTTAGCCTACACTCCCTCAAGTTACACCAGACTCCTTAAATTACTCAGGGATGCCTGTATTTTTTTTTTAATTTACACCTCCTCCATAGCAGAAGTAAATTTATGCAGCACTGGGCTTGGGTGCGCATCCAGGCGTGCAGGTACTTGTGCACACATCTCTTGGCCACACTCCAGAATGTGCACTTCAGAAGAGATGTGGAGTCCCAATGTATTCTTTTTCCTGTCTTCTAAAGCTCAAGCACTGTACACACGTCAGTTTACAAGCAGTTTGCCTTCTGACCTGTTGCCTCTATCCCTGGAAGAAGGGAATGAATGTTCGATGAGTAGATCGCCTCATCCATTCTGCATAAGTAATTTGGAAATCTGTTTATCCACTGATATATTTGACAAGCCTGTGATTTAGCTCCTTCCCGATGCAGTTTTTGTAGGAAACACAGTCCCTGTTGGGGACCGTGTAACTTCATTTTTGAGTTTGGATATCTCTGAATACATCTGAATCTTTTGATTAAAATCTTTCTTGAACTAGAAGTTTATGGACATTGAGTGGTTTTTCCTGCCCTTTATTGTGTTTTTGTCTGCTTTGCGGCTTGGGCAGTCACCTTGTTTTGCTTGATCACACTCCAGAATGCCCATGCTCCGCCCGCAGCATGCCCTTTTTTTCTCTGATGCAAAATGAACGCGCATCAGCACATACATGTGCATCCTCCCACGTTATAAAATTGGGTGGATATGTGCTTATGCTACATGATTGCCCAGCTGCTGATTTTGGCATGCACCTGGCTTTTAAAATTAACCTAAAGGGAGGTAAATTTAAAAGGAGTTACACATGTAAATATAATATAACCACTGGGTGGGAATGCTTCCATAGATTGAACCCAGGGGCACATAGAAAGAGAGATGGATCTTATCTGCTCTCAGTTTCTCCATGGATAGTATTACACATCTGAGTTCCAGGGCTCCCTATGGGGGAAAGCTTAGCTTCAAGGCCCTTTTGCATTAAACACAGTACTAGCCTCTTTTCTTCCACTGTAAACAGCACTGATAATAGTCACAGTCTTTTGCATCCAAAAGTCACACTGAAAAGCAATATTGTTTCCAAATTCTTTACTGATAGTTGATTATGTTACACTTGGGCTCCGGTCAGGAGTCGTGAACACCACCCAGCAGGGTGGCTCCAGGTGGAGAGAGACAGGAATGGCTAGAAACAGTGTCTGGTTCCAGGCTGGGTCAGGGCAGGCAGCAAGTAGCAGTGTCTGGGTCCAGGCTGGGTCAGGGCAGGCGGCAAGTAGCAGTGTCTGGGTCTAGGTTGGGTCAGGGCAGGCGGCAAGTAGCAGTGGCTGGGTTCAGGCTGGGTCAGGGTAAGGCAGGTCAGAAGGCCCGTAGGCCACACACACACACAGAAGGCCCGTAGGCCACACACAGTAAGCAGGGCAAGGCAGGTCAGAAGGCCCATAGGCCACACACACACACAGAAGGCCCGTAGGCCACACACCGTAAGCAAGGCAAGGCAGAGAAGGCCCGTAGGCCACACACACACAGAAGGCCCGTAGGCCACACACAGTAAGCAGGGCAAGGCAGGTCAGAAGGCCCGTAGGCCACACACACACAGAAGGCCCATAGGCCACACACTGTAAGCAGGGCAAGGCAGAGAAGGCCCGTAGGCCACACACACACACAGAAGGCCCGTAGGCCACACACCGTAAGCAAGGCAAGGCAGAGAAGGCCCGTAGGCCACACACACACAGAAGGCCCGTAGGCCACACACCGTAAGCAGGGCAAGGCAGGTCAGAAGGCCCGTAGGCCACACACACACACACAGAAGGCCCGTAGGCCACACACCGTAAGCAGGGCAAGGCAGAGAAGGCCAGTAGGCCACACACACACACAGAAGGCCCGTAGGCCACACAAGGCAAGGCAAGGCAAGACAAGGCAAGGAATAAGGCCCGAAGGCCGCGCAAGGCAAGGCAAGGCAAGGAATAAGGCCCGAAGGCCGCGCAAGGCAAGGCAAGGCAAGGAATAAGGCCCGAAGGCCGCGCAAGGCAAGGCAAGGAATAAGGCCCGAAGGCCGCGCAAGGCAAGGGAAGGTCCAGGGACCAAATGCACAGCAAGCAAGGAAGGCTAGAGCAGGGAGCCCAGGCGAGCTCGATGCCGAAACACTGAGGGAACTGTCAGGCAGGGTTATAAGGGACAGCCCAGAACATAGAGAGGAGAAGGGAGATGGACTGGGCCTGTCAGGAGATCCAGCTCTAGAGGGACCCCTGGTGGTGAGGCGGTTGCACAGCAGCCATAGCCGTAACAGTACCCCCCCCTCAAGGCCTCCCCCTCCTCCTGGATCCCATCTGTGCAGGAGGTAATCAATAATAACGTGAGACCACTCCGGGGGTGATGCGGCAGGTTCAACTCCTTCCCGAGGCAGCAAGGCAGTCCATAACCCCACCTGGGGTGATAAGGCAGACACAACCCCAACCTGGGGCAGCAAAATAGTCCATAACGCCTCCTGGGACAAGGCGGCAGGGTTAGACCACTCCTGGGGTAGCAGAGGCGGTGCAGATTTCCATAACCCCTCCTGGGGTGACAAGGGGAACACAAACCCCACCTGGGGCAGAGAAATAGTCCGTAACCCTTCTTGAGTCGACAGTAGGGCCGGTCCGGACCCTTCCAAGGTCGGCATCAGGACCGGTACAGACCCCTCCAAGGGCGGCAGCTGGACCAGTACAGCAGGCTCAGATAGTTGAGTAACAAAGTCAGTTGGCAGGCCCGGTTCGGACCCCTCCGGGGGCAGCAGCAGGACCGGTACGGACCCCTCCGGGGGCGACAGCTGGACCGGTACAGCAGGCTCAGATAGTTGAGTATCAAAGTCTGTTGGCAGGCCCGGTTCGGACCCCTCCGGGGGCGGCAGCAGGACCGGTATGGACCCCTCCAGGGGTGGCAGCAGGACCAGTTCAGCAGACTCAGATGGCTGAGTCAGGAAGTCTGTCAATAGGACTGGTTTGGACCCCTCCGGGGACGGCAGCAGGCCCGGTTCGGACCCCTCCAGGGACGGCAGCAGGACCGGCTCGAGCCCTTCCGGGGACGGCAGCAGGACCGGTTCGGACCCCTCCGAGGACGGCAGCAGGACCGGTTTGGCAGGCTCAGATGGCTGAGTCAGAAAGTCTGTCAGTAGGACCGGTTCGGACCCCTCCAGGGGCGGCAGCAGGACCGGTTTGAGCCCCTCCAGGGGCGGCAGCAGGACTGGATCAGCAGGCTCAGATGGCTGAGTCAGAAAGTCTGTCAGCAGGACCGGTGCGGGCCCCTCCGAGGACGGCAGCAGGGCTGGTTCGGACCCCTCCGAGGACGGCAGCAGGGCCGGTTCAGCAGGCTCAGATGGCTGAGTCAGAAAGTCTGTCAGTAGGACCGGTGCGGACCCCTCCGAGGACGGCAGCAGGGCCGGTTCGGACCCCTCCGAGGACGGCAGCAGGACCGGTTCGAGCCCCTCCAGGGGCGGCAGCAGGGCCGGTTCGGACCCCTCCGGGATGACACAGCAGACTCAGGCTCTTCTCTGGGTAGTGCAGGAGACTCGGACCCCTCTTGGGGCGAAACAGCAGGCCCAGACTCTTCTTGGGGTTGTGCAGCAGGTTCAGATGGCAGAGTAGCAAGGTTAGAAGTAGTGTGCATGGAAGACACAGATTGTACTGCCGTGGGCTTGATACCTCGAGCCAAAGTCTGACGCTCCTGATTTTGTTTCTGGAGGAGCAGTTTAGAGAAGGCACAGGCAGTTCTAGGACGTCTAGGGAAGGTGCTCGTTAGTGTCCACTTGGCAGCTGTGGGAAGCAGAGCCCTGCTAGAGTTAATTACTTCCCTCTGCTTCTGTTTCTGGTGCTCTAGCGTGGAAGTTATCGAAGGCTTCTTAACCCGGTGAGTTCTGAGATTTTCAGAGCAAGTTTTTTCCAAAGTGTCCAGAGATGAAGTGCTAGAATGCTTAATCCATAAACTGTTACATGAAATAATGTTGTTAACTGGGCCAGAAGCTGAACGCACGGTAGTAGAGCTGACTGTTCTCCCTAATGAAGCAGCTGGTCCTGTAGCTGAACAACAGGGGCACGGTTTGCCTGGTGGTAATAGGCTGGGAATACATGAACATTTCCACCATCCTGGCTTAGGAGTAGAACAGTTCAAACACTCTTGGTAGACAGAGACATTTCTCTTATTGCAGTTACTGCATGTCCAGTGTTCCTGACCAGCAAGTTGACAGGCTAGGCAGTTCTGATAGCTTGGGTAATTCAAGGTCTGACAGGAATTGCAGGTATAAAACTTTGAAGAAGGAGGCATCTTGTAATAGTGAAAAAAGTTGACTCACCGGTTTAGCACACAGACCTATCTCTTCCCCTGGAAATTTGTGGCTTCGGCATACTGTTACACTTGGGCTCCAGTCAGGAGTCGTGAACACCACCCAGCAGGGTAGCTCCAGGTGGAGAGAGACAGGAATGGCTAGAAACAGTGTCTGGTTCCAGGCTGGGTCAGGGCAGGCAGCAAGTAGCAGTGTCTGGGTCCAGGCTGGGTCAGGGCAGGCGGCAAGTAGCAGTGTCTGGGTCTAGGTTGGGTCAGGGCAGGCGGCAAGTAGCAGTGGCTGGGTTCAGGCTGGGTCAGGGCAAGGCAGGTCAGAAGGCCCATAGGCCACACACACACAGAAGGCCCGTAGGCCACACACAGTAAGCAGGGCAAGGCAGGTCAGAAGGCCCGTAGGCCACACACACACACAGAAGGCCCGTAGGCCACACACCGTAAGCAAGGCAAGGCAGAGAAGGCCCGTAGGCCACACAAACACAGAAGGCCCATAGGCCACACACAGTAAGCAGGGCAAGGCAGGTCAGAAGGCCCGTAGGCCACACACACACAGAAGGCCCGTAGGACACACACTGTAAGCAGGGCAAGGCAGAGAAGGCCCGTAGGCTACACACACACACAGAAGGCCCGTAGGCCACACACCGTAAGCAAGGCAAGGCAGAGAAGGCCCATAGGCCACACACACACAGAAGGCCCGTAGGCCACACACCGTAAGCAGGGCAAGGCAGGTCAGAAGGCCCGTAGGCCACACACACACACAGAAGGCCCGTAGGCCACACACCGTAAGCAGGGCAAGGCAGAGAAGGCCCGTAGGCCACACACACACACAGAAGGCCCGTAGGCCACACAAGGCAAGGCAAGGCAAGACAAGGCAAGGAATAAGGCCCGAAGGCCGCGCAAGGCAAGGCAAGGCAAGGAATAAGGCCCGAAGGCTGCGCAAGGCAAGGCAAGGCAAGGCAAGGAATAAGGCCCGAAGACCGCGCAAGGCAAGGAATAAGGCCCGAAGGCCGCGCAAGGCAAGGGAAGGTCCAGGGACCAAATGCACAGCAAGCAAGGAAGGCTAGAGCAGGGAGCCCAGGCGAGCTCGATGCCGAAGCACTGAGGGAACTGTCAGGCAGGGTTATAAGGGACAGCCCAGAACATAGAGAGGAGAAGGGAGATGGACTGGGCCTGTCAGGAGATCCAGCTCTAGAGGGACCCCTGGTGGTGAGGCGGTTGCACAGCAGCCATAGCCGTAACAGATTAAATGACTAAAGAATAATTATAACACTCAAATCAGGTTTCTAATAAAGTCAAATAATAATTAGGAAGAAGAAAGATTAATACATTTGTGACCTCACTCTGCCAGAAAAGTCTCTGATTCTCTCTGGAAGCCAATTCCTTATCACATGATCTCATTCTCTTGCCAGTTACTCAGATTGAAGATAGTTCAATCCTCCTTCCACTCCCATATTTAGCACATCTCCCTACTCTAGAATGGTTAGAATAAAGTCCCAATAATTTATCAGTCCCAATTCTCATACCTTTCCTGAAATCTTCTTAAATATTTTAGATCTCCTTATCAAGTACTAGTTGGTAGGGATGTGAATCGTGTCCTCGATCGTCTTAACGATCGATTTCGGCTGGGAGGGGGAGGGAATCGTATTGTTGCCGTTTGGGGGGGTAAAATATCGTGAAAAAATCGTTAAAAATCGTTAAAAATCGAAAAATCGAAAAAACCGGCACATTAAAACCCCCTAAAACCCACCCCCGACCCTTTAAATTAAATCCCCCACCCTCCCGAACCCCATCCCTCGCCGGAACATCGTTAAAAATTGAAAAATCGAAAAATCGAAAAACCGGCACACTAAAACCCCCTAAAACCCACCCCCGACCCTTTAAATTAAATCCCCCACCCTCCCGAACCCCCCCCAAATAACTTAAATAACCTGCGGGTCCAGCGGCGGTCCGGAACGGGCTCCTGCTCCTCAATCTTGTCGTCTTCAGCCGGCGCCATTTTCCAAAATGGCGCCGAAAAATGGCGGCGGCCATAGACGAAAAAGATTGGACGGCAGGAGGTCCTTCCGGCCCCCCGCTGGACTTTTGGCAAGTCTCGTGGGGGTCAGGAGGCCTCCCACAAGCTGGCCAAAAGTTCCTGGAGATCCAGCGGGGGTCAGGGAGCGATTTCCCGCCGCGAATCGTTTTCGTACGGAAAATGGCGCCGGCAGGAGATCAACTGCAGGAGGTCGTTCAGCGAGGCGCCGGAACCCTCGCTGAACGACCTCCTGCAGTCGATCTCCTGCCGGCGCCATTTTCCGTACGAAAACGATTCGCGGCGGGAAATCGCTCCCTGACCCCCGCTGGACCTCCAGGAACTTTTGGCCAGCTTGTGGGGGGCCTCCTGACCCCCACGAGACTTGCCAAAAGTCCAGCGGGGGTCCGGAAGGACCTCCTGCCGTCCAATCTTTTTCGTCTATGGCCGCCGCCATTTTTCGGCGCCATTTTGGAAAATGGCGCCGGCTGAAGACGACAAGATTCAGGAGCAGGAGCCCGTTCCGGACCGCTGCCGTTTCGGACCGCCGCTGGACCCGCAGGTTATTTAAGTTATTTGGGGGGGGGTTCGGGAGGGTGGGGGATTTAATTTAAAGGGTCGGGGGTGGGTTTTAGGGGGTTTTAGTGTGCCGGCTCACGATTCTAACGATTTATAACGATAAATCGTTAGAATCTGTATTGTATTGTGTTCCATAACGGTTTAAGACGATATTAAAATTATCGGACGATAATTTTAATCGTCCTAAAACGATTCACATCCCTACTAGTTGGCACTATTCTCTCAAGTGCAGCACACTTTAGTCAGCAGTGAACACAGTTCTTAAACATCTTCACTTCTCAGGCTCTTCCTAGGCGAAAGACAACTCTTCCCAATAGAATGGAAACTGATTCCCAGAAACCAAGGACACTCAGCTCCAGGTGAAAAAACAAGAGGGTTTTGCCTCCCAAAATAGGGAAAATAAACCAGACAGGAAGGGTGGAAAAACTGTGCCTCCAAAACTTAGGAGATAGATACTGATAGAAAAACAACTGAAGGTCAAAACTCCTCTGCATAGAGTCACTGACAGGTCTATACCCCAAAGGAATGATAGAACACTGCCAGAGTCTTCCCTACCCATTGATCTAATCTTACTCAGGGACAACCCAATCCACTGTGAAGTGATACCAAGGCTCTCACAAGTAAAATCCGAAAATCTGGCCAAAAAAGAGCAAACACAGCTTAAAATAAGTCAGTCTGGCTGGCTAGCTTTAAAGGGAAAATATCCACTAGCTTCCCTCTTCATTAAATTACAAAAATTAGCAGACAGAAGGCAGAGAGTTTCTGACTCTAGGAAATCCAAATACAATTCCTCAATCCTAGGATGGTACCTGTCATGTTTGTGACTCACGGGCCATCCCGCGAGTCACCACACTTACCCCGAGGCCGGCAAGCAATCTTTGCAGCTGAGATACCACTGTTCAGGCTGCACAATGCCAGCCCCGCGAAGCTGCTGAGCCTCCACCTAAGGTGCATGTGCACCCAGTGTCTCACCTCTTAAAGGGGCCATGGTGGAAAATTCCCTGCGGTGCTGTTTCATGACATCATTGAGTGTGGCCTATATCAGCTTGCTTCAAACGCCCTTCAGACACCTCAGTAACAGGTTCTATGGTAATTCTGTTCCAGTGTGTGTTGCTTGTTCCCTGTCATGTTCTTGGTTTTCTGTCCTGTTCCTTGTTCTTTGCCTTGCCCTTTATTCATTGTCTTCTGCTTTGTTCCCTCATCCCTGCCTGTCTTGTCAGTTTGTCTTCTGTTACTTGTTTCCTCTGCTGACCTTCCTAGACTTCAACCTTGGCTGTGGATCCAACCTTGATCAATCTACTGCCAGCCCCGACCTCCGGCCTGTTATCCAATTCTGCTGCATGACCCGACCTCCAGCCTGTCTTCTAGTTCCATTGTGTTTCACCTAACTGGACCCACACATCAGCTTAGAATCATCTCAGGACAGCCCTAGGAATCCACCAAAGACCTGCAGGCCACCAGAACCCAAGGGCTCAACCTGCAGAGGAGGCGGCTATTATGGGCAAAGCTCCAGTTGGTCCTACTTCTGGGTCTCTCCGCTAGCTGATGGTGTGGGCCTAGTAGGCCTCCCCACCAGGTAATGCCAACCACACCTCGGCACCAAAGGTCCACAATCCCGTCAAACCTTACAGATTCTTGAGGCTATGGACGCCACAGATCTCAGCTCTCTTCAGGCCATTCTGGGTCTGACACAGAAGATACAGCAGCAACAAGGGGTCCTCAACCAAGTCATGGGGCTGCTGGAATAAATAGCTGTCCAGATGGATGCTCTAGTGATGGCACAAGCATCTCCTCTCACAGTCTTGCCTGCACTCCAGTCTGTGCAGACCTACTGGCCAGGCCTGATGCTCCCTCCTCCTCCACACTATCACAGGGATCCCAAAGAGTGCCACAGCTTCCTTAATCTGTGCCACATGTTCTTCGAACTTCAACCAGCACGTTTCCCCTCAGACAAGATATAGGTCATATCTTGTTTCCTTTTGTTTCCTATGTACATATGTATATAATGTAAAAATTCTTGACTACATATTTATACAATGTAAAAATTCTTGAGTTGCCTTCTTCCAAATGTAATTATATTAGTTGTTGAGTTACTTCTGTTACAATGTTTCTTTATGTTAAAATGTAACTATATTAATTGCTGTTCTGCCTCTATTACAATGTAAAAAATAATAAGACACCTTTAGTCTTACTATTCTCTGCGTTAACATGTAAACCGATGTGATATACCCCAATGAATGTCTGTATATAAAATCAAACAAATAAATAAATACATATATTTTCTCCCTGCTGGAAGGACTGCTTTTGCTGGGCATTACTCTTGAGGGACTGTGATGATCCCTTCCTCTGGAGCCTTCACAAGTTCCTGTCCCAGTTCGGCATGGTCTTCAAAGTATAAGCTGCAGAACTCAGAATGACGGTATATAAAATATCTCAATAAATAAATAAAAATAAACTCCTGCAGTTGCATCAGGGCTCGAGAATAGTGGGAGATTACACTATCCAATTTTGTACCCTCACCTCTGAATTGCAATAGGGTGAAGACATCCTCTCCACCATCTTCTGGCAAGGTCTGGCTAGAAGAATAAAAGATGAACTGGCCAGCTGAGAGGTTCCCATGACATTTGACTCCCTCTTTACACTGGCACACCACATCAACCAGCGATTCCAAGAGCGGGCACAAGAGAGCAAGGCTTTAGCATTCCAGTCACCCTGGCACCCTGCTTTCAATGGCCATTGGCACCACCACCAGTTCCAGAGGTTAAAATGTCCAAGGAGCCCATTCAGGTGGGTCCATCCAGACTTTATCCAGAAGAGAGACTCCAGAGAAGATGGCAAGGTCTGTACCTATACTATACTAAGGAAAGGCACATGGCTGCTTTCTGCCCCGAGAAATTGGGAAACTTTCAGGCCTAGGGTTTACCGGGGAGGTGACTCTAGGATGCACTCCATCATCCCTTCAGCTGATTGTTCTGGTTTCCCTTACCGTGGAACGATGCCTCATTTCAACAGAAGCATTCAATTCCAGTGCCGGTGGGAACTTCATCTCTGCAAACCTTGTTCATTGGTATGCGATTCCCACCTCCCAACTGGAATGACTGATGACCATCGCTTTGGTCTATGGGGATCCACTCCCTGGCCAGTTTACGAAAGTGACTGACTTAATCACCATGTGGACCGGCATCTTCCATAAGGAGGCCATTTCATTCTACATTATATCACAAGCGGTGAACCCCATCATCCTAGGCCTCCCCTGGCTGCAAAGACATCAACCAGTGATCAACTGGGAATCATTGGATCTGACTCAATGGGGGCCTCTCTGTCATACTACTTGCTTCTCCACTGTGCGGCCCTCAGCTTTTTTAACAGCAGCAGATACATTGCTGGGGCTCACGCCACAATATGTGGTATACAAAGATATTTTCTCCAAAACACAGGCAGACAGTCTGCCACTGTACCGAACTTTTGAGTGCACCATTGAACTACTTCTGGGTAAGATGACACCTTGGGGCCACATGTACCCGCTATCCTCCCCAGAAATGGATGAAATGAGCAAATATATTAAGGAAAGCCTGGATTGAGGATTTATTCACCCGTCTTCCTCACCTGCCAGGGTTTTTCTTCATGGGCAAGAAGGATGGCTCGCTACACCCATGTATTATCGGGGTCTAAACACCATCACAAGATAAAACTGATACCCTCTTTGCTTGATTTGGAGCTATTTGATTGTCTGTGGGGTGACCAAATATTCACCAAGCTGAACCTTCAAGGAGTGTACAAATTAATTTGAATCTGAGAGAGTGAAGAATGGAAGACCGCTTTTAACACCTGGGAGGGTCACTATGAATACTTGGTGATGCCCTTTGAATTACGCAATGCTCCATCGGTGTTTCAGTTCATGGTGAAAGAGATTTTCTGAGATTTGCTCTACTCTCTCATGATAGTATACCTTGATGACATCTTGATCCAAATCCCTCTACAAACATTGAGACCAGATTAGGGGAGATCTCCAAAGACTCTGTGAAAACTGCCTCTATTCATTATCTCCAGTCAAGAGCTCTGCATGGACCTGGCCAAAGTGAAGGCCATCATGGATTGGCCCCATCTAGTGAGACTCATGGCATTGCAATGCTTTCTAGGCTTTGACAATTATTACAGACAATTTATTCCCAACTACTCCTCTCTGGCAGCCCCACTTATAGCATTAACAAAAAAAGGAGCTGACACCAAAAACTGGACCTTGCTGGCTCTCCAAGCTTTTGAACGACTTCCATAGGAGTTCACCCATTGCTCCTGCTTGCACAATCCAGACCCTGCCAGGCTGTTCATCCTAGAGGTAGATGCATTCACCCTGGGGGTAGGGGCTGTCCTCCTACAACAGGATACCAAGGACACTGGTGACTTGCTCCTACTTTTCATGAAAATTATCTGCAGCAGAGAGAAACATTACAATAGGGGATCGCGAACTCCTTCCAACCAGGTATCTGAAGGTCTGTATCATATCTCCCCTGCACCTCCTCTTCTCTAGGGTATACATATTTCGGTCCTTCAACCGCTCCTCATAAGTCATTTGATGGAGACCCCTCACCATTTTTGTCAACCTTCTCTGGACCTCCTCCATCGAGGAGAGGCCTCACCAAGGACCTGTACAAGGGGATTATCACCTCCTTTTTCTTACTGGTTATTCCTCTTTCTGTGCAGCCCAGCATTCTTCTGGCTTTAGCTATCTCCTTGTTACTTGCTTCGCCAACTTCAGATTGCTAGACACTATCATCCCAAGGTCCCTCTCTTGCTCTGTGCCCAACAGCCTTTCCCCTCCATCATTACCACACCCCAGATGCATGACTCTGCACTTCTTGTCATTGAATCCCAGCTGCCATATATTCGACCACAGTTCAAGCTTCTTTAAATCATTTCTTATTCTCTGTGCTCCTTCTGGCATGTCCAATCTGTTGCAGATCTTAGTATCATCTGCAAAAAGACAAACTTTATCTTCTACCCCCTGTGCAATGTCACTCACAAAGATGTTGAACAGGATCAGTCCCAACACCGATCCTTGTGGCACTCACCTTAATACCAATCTCTCTTCAGAATAGGTTCTACATGGTGTCTTCTATCTGTCAACAAGTTTGTAATCCATGCCACCACCTTGATGTTCACTCCCAAGCTTCTCATTTTATTCACAAGCCTCCTATGTGAGACTGTATCAAAAGCTTTGCTGAAATCCAAGTAGATCACATTGAGCGCTCTTCCTCGATCCAATTCTTTAGTCACCCAATCAAAAAAAATCAATCAGATTTGAGAGACAGGACCATCCGCTGGTGAATCCATGCTGCCTGGGGTCCAGCAATCCTCCTGACTGTAGATAGGTCACTATCCTTTCTTTCAGTGGAGACTCCATTACTTTTCCCACCACCGAGGTGAGGCTAACTGGCCTGTAGTTTCCAGCCTCCTCTCTGCTCCCACTCTTGTGAAGTGGAACCACCACCACCCTTCTCCAATCATGAGGTACCACTCCTGTTTCCAGGGATCTATTGAACAGGTCTTGCAGCTGACCCGCCAGCACATCTCTGAGCTCCCTCAGTATCCTGGGATGAATCTCATCAAGCCCCATGGCTTTGTCTACTTTCAGTTTTCCTAGCTCTTCCCATACATTCTCTTTTGTAAATGGAGTTTCGTTTACTCCAACCCCCTCCGTTGTCTTGTTAATTAGTGACAGTCCCTCTCCAGGGTCTTCTTTAGTGAAAACAGAACTGAAGTAATTGTTTAATATTTCCACTTTTTCTTTGTCTCTCTCTATTTTGTGATGCACAAGATCAACCTACAGAAATTTCTGCCAACGCGTTTTGAACCTGTGGTGCAAGCACAGACTGAAGGAGCATCCAGTAGTGGCAGCTGAAGGACAGGCTCCACTGCTAAGAAGTTTCTCCTTCTCTCTTGTAGCTAACAGCTGATCTGGCCTAATGGGTCTAAAAACAAAGTTGAGCCAGGCAGGGCCCCCATCCTGGATGGCTCCATTTAGAATCTTCCTCTCATGCTGCCCCAGGCCTGTAATTTAAAGAGGCTGTGTTCCAGGTAAATAAAAAAATAATTAACAAACTGAGCCACTGGCTGGCTCACAGTTGTATACTGCAGGAGAGGCAGGAAAGATGGGGAGGCAGATACATACTGGGAGGTGGGTGGAGAAAAGGAGATGCCAGAGCAGTGGTGTCGTTATGGGGGGAGAGAGAAGGGAGAGGCAACAAGTGTCTCTCCTATAACTTTTGCCACAGCAGCCTCCCTCCTCTATGGTCAGCAGCAGGAGAGTAGTGACTGTGCTTGCAGCACTTCTAACCTGCTCCTCCTGCTTACAGCCCCAGCCTCTCCTCCCTTGCAATTCAAACTACAATTAGCTGTTTGAACTGTGTGTGTGTGTGTGTGTGTGTGTGTGTGTGTGTGTAGATATGGGTTTATGGGTTAGGGAAGAAAAGGCACAAGTTAGAAGCATCAAACTATTGATGTTTCTCTTCTGAAAGATTTTAGGATTGGCTGATTCATTTCTGGTGTTACCTCAATGTCTCTATGAACGTGTAGTCTTGATTTTCTTAGGTAAATCAATAAGGACACCAAAACTACAAATCCATGCAGGCAGTGGTATGAAGCCAGGACTGGATAAACCTGTGTTGATAATCTGGAGCTAGTTGGCAACCCTGTTGCCACTGCTGTTTGTTTTTGATGCAGTCCAAAGCTGTGTTGTTGTCAGTTTTAGGTCCATGTAGCATTTGAGAAATACCTTTGCAGGTAGGAAATGTATTTATTATTATTTATTGCTTTTATATACCATCAATCTGTAAAGACAATCTTAATGGTGTACAGCATAATAACAATAAACTTTAAATAATAAATTATGATATAAAATCATTAAAATAATAAATAGAAAAAGTAAAAAATTAAAAATTAAAAGTATCGGAACATACAAAGTAATAAACAACTAAAATATGAACTCAAAATTATACATTGCAAACATGTCTTAGCTGCTAAAAAATGTAGATTCTTAGGGACTGCAAAGTTTATTGGAAATAATTAAGGATCCTGAGCCTTGCTAAGACTGTTTTGATATGGTTGGAGGATTATATGCTGAAGATAGAAATGTCAGGTTTCAGGGGCTCTGGTTGCAGTAAAACAGGCTTAAGAAGGATACCCAAGGACTGAATGGATATGGTGGAGCATGGGATGCTGCAGCTGAAAGTGTCAGGTCACGGAGGTGGTGGCTGCAGCAAGACAGACTTATGCAGGATATGTCAGGCCTGAGTGTATATGGTGGAGCATGGGATTCTGCTGCTGGAAGTGTCAGGCTATGAAGGTCATGGCTACAGCAAGACAGCCTTATGCAGGATACTTCAGGACAGAGTGGATATGGTAGAGTATGGCATGCTGCAGCTGGAAGTGTCAGGCCACAGTGGTAATGGTTGAAATTTGGCATGCTGCAGCTGTGTCAGGTCTCAGTGGTAATGGTTGATCATGGCATGGCACAGGTGTGAGTATCAGGCCACAGTGGTTAGGCTATAAAATGGCAAGCCCTAGCTAGTAGCTGTACCTGCAGGCCTCAGTGGTAATAGTTAGAACATGGTATGCCGCAGCTGTGTCAAGCCACAGTGTTTATAGTTTGAAAATGGCATGTCATAGCTGTGTCAGGCCTCAGAGGTAATGGTTGAAATTTGGCATGCTGCAGCTGTGACAGGTCTCAGTGGTAATGGTTGATCATGGCATGGCACAGGTGTGAGTGTCAGGCCACAGTGGTTAGGCTATAAAATGGCAAGCCCTAGCTGTAACTGCAGGCCTCAATGGTAATAGTTAGAACATGGTATGCCGCAGCTGTGTCAAGCCACAGTGTTTATAGTTTGAAAATGGCATGCCATAGCTATAAGTGTCAGGCCTCAGAGGTAATGACTGGAACATAACTATAAGTGTCAGGCCACAGTGGTAGTTAGGATTTGAAAATGGAATGCCATAGCTATATCAGGCCTCAGTGGTAATGGTTGAAACATAGCATGCTGCAGCTATAAGTGTCAGGACACAGTGGTTAAGACTGAAGTAAAACAAGCTGATAGAGGTTAAGTTATTCTTAAGTGGTAGTGTATGGAGAAGAGGCAGAGGATCTCAGTGGAGTCATGCCCCAGTGATGTTTTGGATATACCACTCCTGAGGCATGACTCCACTGTCTTCCCCTGCTTGCTTCTGCTCAACAATTGTTTGGAGCAAAGCAGGCAGACGATGTCAGTGGAATCAGGTCTCAGTGGTGGTGTTAATTAAACACCACCATTGAGACATGACTTCACTGACTTTCCCTGCCTGCTTCTCCTCAACAACTGTTTGGAGTGAAGTTGACAAGGGAAGTCAGTTGAATTATGCCTCGGTGATGGCATTTAGGAAAAAGGAGGCAGTGAAATTCAGTGGAGTCATGCCTCAGAGGTTGCAATTGGGGAAAAGGAAGCAGAAGAACTCAGAAGAATCATGACTCGGAGGTTGCATTTGTGGAAAAAGAGGTAGAGGAACTCAGAGGAGTCATGCCTCAGAGGTTGCATTTTGGTAAAAGGAGGCAGAGGAATTGAGCGGAGTCATGCCTCAGACATTGCATTTGGGGAAAAGGAGGCAGATGAACTCAATGGAGTTATGCCTCAGAGGTTGCATTTGGAGAAAAGGAGCAAGCAGGGGAAGGACTCAGCGGAGTCATGCCTCAGAGGTTGCATTTGGAGAAAAGGAGACAAAGGTACTCAGCGGACTCACCTCGGAGGTTGCATTTGGAGAAAAGGAGGCAAAGGAACTCAGTGGCGTCATGCCTCAGAGGCTGCATTTGGGGAAAAGGAGACAAAGGAACTTTGCAGAGTCATGACTCTGTAATGGCACAAGCAGGCAGAGGAGTTCAGTGGAGACATGACCCTGCGATGGTGTGTAGAACATGGCAGGCAGATAAAAGATACATCAAACTGCTGAGGTTGTGTGAGGTATATGGTAGTGTAAGACTGCTACTAGATGTACTGTCATACCCCAATGGTCAGGTCCCAGTGTAATTGTTAGGGGACATGTCAGAAAGAAGTAGGAGGATTAAAGCCCCAGTGTTGTTGTTGGGGAAGTGTCAGGAGTAAATAAGCTCAGTCAGACCCCATTGTTGTTGAAGGGGACATCTCAGGAGGAAGCAAGAGAATTAAAACCTCAATGTTATTGTTGGGGAAAGTGTCAGGAGGAAGTAAGATGAGTCAGACCTCTTTGTTGTTGAAGGGGAAGTGTAAAGAGGAAGCAAGAGGATTAAAGCCCCAGTGTTGCTGTTGGGGACATGTCAGGAGGAAATGAGGACAAGTCATGAGGTAGCATGTTGTGACAGGCCCCAGTTTTGTGGATGGGGACAAGTCATGAGATAGCATGTGTGACAGGACTCAGTTTTCTGGGAGGGGATAAGTCAGGAGAAAGTAAGCTGTGTCCTACACTAGTTTTGTGGCTAAGGACAAGTCAGGAGGTAGCATGCTGTGAGAGGCCTCAGTTTTGAGGATGGGGACAAGTGAAAAGGTAGCAGGTTGTGAGAGACCCCAGTTTTCTGGATGAGGATTGTCAGGAGGAAGTAAGCTGAGTCATACCCAATTTGTGGTTGGTACAAGTCATGTGATAGCATGTTGTGTCAGGCCCCAGTTTTCTGGGTGGAGACAAGTCAGGAGGAAGAAAGCTGAGTCAGACTTCAGTTTTACAGATGGGAACAATCATGAGCCCAGTTTTCTGTATTGGGACAATTAAGGAGGAAGTAAGCTGAGTCAGATCCCAGTTTTGTGAATGGGGACAAGTCACGAGGTAGCATGTTGTAACAGGCCTCAGTTTTATGTGTTGGGACAAGTCAGGATGAAGTAAGCTGAGACACTCCCCAGTTTTGTGGATAAGGATAAGTCAGGAAGTAGCAGAATATGACAGGACCTAGTTTTGTGGATGGGGATAAGTCATGATTAGTATGTTGTGACAGGCCCAAGTTTTCTGAGTGGAGAATGTCAGCATATAAGCTGAGTGAGCCTCCAGTTATCTGGATGGAGACAAGTCATGAGGTAGCATGTTGTAACAGGCGAAGTCAGGAGGTGGCAATTTGTGACAGGCCCCAGTTTTCTGGGTGGGGACAAATCAGAAGGACGTAAGCTGATCAGATTCCAGTTTTGTGAATGGGGACTAGTCCGGATGAAGCAGGTTGTGAATGATTCCAGTTTTCTAGTTGGGAACAAGTCAGAAGGAAATAAGCTGAGTCTTACCCAGTGTTGTAGATGGGAATAAAACAAGAGACTAGAAGTTGTCTCATGTCCCAATTTTGTGGATGGGGACAAGTTCTGAGGTAGAATTTTGTGACAGGCCCGTTTTCTGTGTGGGGACAAGTCAGGAGGATGTAAATTGATTAGACCCCACTTTTGTGGATGGGCATAAGTCAGGAGGTAGCAGGATTGGTCAGACCCTAGTGATGGTAGACACTAACAGGGAAATGCAGGTGGATTGTGTCATTGTATGTTTGCCGCTATGATGTTGGATGGGGCAAGGGAGGCAGATGGAATCAGTGCATGTTAGCTGCTGATGTTTGTAAGCTCAAGGCAGACAGATTGAGTCAGTGCATTGTGGCCCCTGTGATGTTGGTAAAGGTAAGGCAGTTGGATTGATTCAGTGCATGTTGGTCGTTGTGATGTTGGTATGGACAAGGCAGGCTGATTGTGTCAGTGTATATTTGCCCCTGTGATGTTGGTAAGGGCACGGCAGGTGGATTGAGTCAGCGCATTGTGGCACCTGTGATGTTGATAAGGGTAAGGCAGTCGGATTGCATCAGTGCATGTTGGCTGCTGTGATGTTGGTATAGGCAAGGCAGGCAGATTTTGTCCCTGTGATTTTGGTTAGAGCAAGGCAGGTGGATTGAGTAAGGTCATTTTTGCTCCTGTGATGTTGGTAAGGGTAAGGAGACACAGAAAGATTCAGCATTGTTGTGTTGTGGCCCTTGGATTAGCTCTTCAGCCCAGGGAGGCAGCAGCAGTGTGGTTGTTGAAGTGTGGCTCAACTAGTGGTGTTGGGCACACAGCAGGCAGATGCAGTCATTCAGTCACATTCACTAGATGTTGCTAGATGCTAGATGTAAGCCCCATTGCTATTATTGAGGCAAGGCAGGCAGATGAGCAGAGCAGCCACCCTGATATCCCCTGTCAGATACTGCCTTTACCATATTGGTGTCATTGTTGGGGACAAAGAACCCTGTGGTAAGACCTCTGGCTCTCTGATCTAGCTGCCAGCCCTCCATCATTTGTCTAATAGCTGCTAAAATATTGGCAGAGATATGGGAACTGTCCTCCAGGTGAGTGTGCAGCAAAGCCCAACTGCGTCCTGTTGTTCCAGCCCCTGTGGAACTGCTGCCTACCCCTACCTCAGCCAGATCTCACCAGTGTGTCGTCAGAGAGAGGAAGGAGTATGAGGAATTTGTGGATATCCAGATGTCGCCTGTGAAATGCACACTGCTTCCCTGTGCCTTCTCCAGCAGCACCTGCAGACTGCTACAACAATGCTTGTACAAACTGGGGATGACCTTTCTGCCGAAAATAGTAATGGAGAACACTTTATAGTTTGGCACTAAGAGTTGCAGCAAATGCCTGAGACTCACATTCTCTACAACCTTCAGGCGCTGATCGTCTAAAGTGATCTTCTCACCAACAGTCCTAGTCACCACTTTGGATGCTACCTGCCTCTTTCCCTGTGACAGTGCCATCGAACACCACCCCATTTCCTCAGTTATGGCTGTTGCTTCATAGCTATAGCTGGGGACTGCTGCTGCTGGCCTGCCACCTAACTGGTAGGAGGAGCTAAAGTCTTGGAAGCAGCTTGAGGAACACTTGTCCCATTTTAAATACTAGTGTCCTCTATCTTGCTGGAGGGCCCCCTGACTACTGCAACTTCCATCCCCAAATGCATATTGAAGGGGATGCTGCTTCTTCAGGTGATGCTCCATCCCAGAATTACTTGTGACCCAGTCGTTCCCCTCGGCTGATGTCCTTTGCACAATAGTTATATCGCACAAAACGTGGGTCCTTCCTGATTTGAAAATGGCTCCAGATTACAGATTTCTTTCTTGATTCCTTGCCTCTGTCTGCATCCTTGGGGGTGGTGATGCTGCTAGCATTGAAGTGGCGGTAGAGACAAGTGGAGCCCGAGGAACTGGGGCAGAGGATTCACTCATCCACTCTTCCTGTACTGTTAGTGCATCCTGCTCTCCTGCACCAACATCAGCTCCTGCCTTTCCTCTGTCAGTGAAGTGGAAGCTAGCACGGTACTGACTAATCCTCCTAATACTGAGTCTTCAGCTAATGCCTCTCCCATCTCTGCTTCAGGAAATCCTTTAAAGGGAGATTCTTCAAGCTCTGATTCAGAGGAAGAGGATGACAAATCTGCTTTTATGACCTCTGCTGCACTAAGGGATTGTGCTGCTGGTGCTTTAGGTTTCACCACTTGTACTTCTACTTCTAAAGGCACTGGTGGTTGTACTCTATGACTGCTACTAGTGTTTTCCCTTCCCCTCTAATCTGGCACAACAGGATCTGGTTGAGACAGTGAGGGAACTGGCATATTCTCCCCAAATTTCAGTTTTTTGTGGCTTCACATGCCTGCCTCTCCTGCTGATGTTTTGGATTTGAAAAAATCCATTTTTATTTTAGTTGGGGAACTCACTATTGTCTTGCTAAGAGATCCACTACCAACAACTGCAGGCTTCCTATGTCCTCTAGTTCCTTTGTCTGACATGATGGGATTTTCTCTGCTGCAGTGCTGGACAAAAGATGTTTTAATCTTTATTTCTTAAAATGAAGTGGATGTGTATGTGACCCACTGACATTAGTGTGACTACAGTGATCCCTCTGTGTCTAATGTTGAATAACACACAGAGAGAATATATTACATTCAAACTGTTTTAGTATTTTGCTCAGCTGACTAGCATGGACATGCTCACACACACACACACACACACACACACACACACACACACAAAGCAAAGAATAATATAATACTCTAATATGTGGGTGAGTAGTAGCACAGCCATACACTAGTAATAAATAAGAACATAAGATATGCCATACTGGGTCAGACCAAGGGTCCATCAAGCCCAGTATCCTGTTTCCAACAGTGGCCAATTCAAGTCACAAGTACCTGGCAAGTACCCAAACCTAGATAAATCACAAACTACTATTGCTTATTAATTACCGTTATAGCAATGTATGGATTTATCCTCTAGGAACTTATCCAAATCTTTTTTAAACCCAGTTACACTAACTGCTGTAACCACATCCTCTGACAATGAATTCCAGAGCTTAATTGTACACTGAGTGAAAAATAATTTTCTTTGATTTGTTTTAAATGAGCTACTTGCTAATTCATGGAGTGCCCCCTGGTCCTTCTATTATCTGAGAGAGTAAATAATTGATTTACATTAACTTGTTCAAGTCCTTTCATGAATTTGTATACTTCTCTCAAATCCCCCTCAGTTGTCTCTTCTTCAAAATGAACAGCCCTAACTTCTTTAACCTTTCCTCATAGGGCAGCCATTCCATGCCCCTTATCAGTAACAAAATAAATTAATCCACAAAGTAGCTGCCTGAACCTGTGGTGGTGACTGGCATAAACTGTACCTTTGGTGGTTGCACTGACTCTTGTACAAAGTATATACACAGACCGAGACACAGGGAGTTAAGACATCCTCTCTATCTTGGGTACTGTGGCACAGTTAGTAGAGCTGGTACTACACTGATTTACACAGCAGCAGGTTTAAAATTGAATAATGCACTGCAAACACAGCTGCTGCCAGGCAGCAGCCTGCCTTCCCCAACGGTAGAAGTAGATGAAAAAGGCTAACTTTCCTCTCGGTCAGTGGCAAGGACAGTAAGATATTAAAAATAAATTAAAACATTGTGCAAATTAATGCAGTGTGACAGCAGCTAAAAGGATTAGAAACGATGGAATGTTCCAAATTTTGAACAAAAGCACTGTTGATACAGAAGACTATAGTAAAATACAGAATTCCCACACAACAGCAAAGCACTATGTATCCTCCATGATACAGAGATCCAGATGAAAGCTGTAATAGTCTGGGAGTACTATAAGAAGAATATACAGAGCAGTGAATCGCTGATTTAGAAGAATGCTTCCCTCTGATATGTTCCCTTTCATACAAGCTGATACAGTAAGGCACGCTCGGCCGAGCACACCGTTTAACCTGTGTTTGCCACGCATTTTCAACGCACGTGTATTACCCCTTATACAGTAAGGAGTTTAGCGCATCAAAAGCATGGCCACCCCCCCAAAAACGAATAGCGCTCATCACATGAAAATGCATGTTGATGAGGCTATTAGTTAGTCCCTAGGATACTGAAGGGCAGGTGCTAATTTCTGAGCAACCTGGAAAAGTGTGCAGAAAATAATGCTTTTCTGTGCACCCTCCGTCTTAATATCCTAACGATATTAAGTTGGAGGAACCAAAACTTAAAAAAAAAAAGTAAAAAAAAAAATCTGCCCGCCAGTCAGCAGTTAGCAAAACGGATGTTCAATTTTACCGGCATCCATTTTCCTAACCTGTGGCTGTCAACGGGTTCAAAAACCGACACCAGTAAAATAGAGCGTTGGTTGTCAGACCCACTGACAGTCACCTCTACCGCTAATAAGGAGGTGCTAGGGTTTCGCTACTGTCCCTAGCGCCTCCTTATTAGTGCACCACCTCATGTAAATACAGAATTGCGCACCCAGGAGAGGTGCCTGGGTGCACGTTGGGATAGCAGGCACTCAACACGGAGCACCCGCTCTCCTGCATTTTTTACTGTATCGGCCTGTTTGTCAGTCTGGTTTCCTTGACAACAGTTCCCAGTTCTTCTCTGACCTCACACATGAGTCATAGGCATCAGGGCTGGTTGCTATGGAAACTCCCACATGACCTGCCCAGTCTCTGGCACTATCTTTCCAATGCAGCCAGTGCTTTTCAATGAGAAACATAAACAAATAAAATGAATGATATATGTTTTATTCGTGGGACTTGCTCTTTTGTTTTCATGGGCAAATGAATCAAACAAATACAGCATATTCATTGCGGATTGGCCATTCATTTTAAACAAATATATATCCCTAGCAGATGAGATAACAGCTAAGGTAGAGCCGTGCATTGTCTTTGAGGGCCTTAAAGGCCAGCACCAGGATTTTGAATTTGACTTGAGTGTTGGGAGGCAATGCAAAAGTTTTAAGAGAGGGGTGGCTTTTTCAAAATTATTTGAACTCAGCACCATTTGAGCTGCAGTGTTTTGAATGAGCTACAGCAGTGGTCCCCAACCCTGTCCTGGTGGCCCACCAGCCAGTCGGTTTGTCAGGATATCCACATTGAATATGCATGAGAGAAAATTTGCATTTCATGGAGGCGGTGCATGCACATTTTCTCTCATGCATATTCATTGTGGATATCCTGAAAATCTGATTGGCTGGTGGGCCCCCATGACAGGTTGGGGACCATTGAGCTACAGGATTCCCAGTGTAAGTCGCAATAGTCCATGCCGGAAATCATTGCAAGCTTGGATGATTGTAGAAAAGGCAGAGCTGTGAAAGAAGGGATAGAGATGAAGTAATTGGTAAAGTTGATTAGATACTGCTAGGACATTAGCTTATAAGCATATAAATAGGTCTTTTGATTTTCAGTTTAAATCAAAAATACCTGATAAAACAACCCCAATGGGGAAACTGGATTTTTTTTTTTATAACTGAAAACCCTTGAAAATAAGCCTAACTTGTGGAGCTCTGATTACATCATCTGCCTTCTATGAATCAAGAAGACAACTGCAGCTGGATGATATCATCAAAGCAGGACCAGTAGTGAGTCCAACTCCGCTGGCCCAAGAAAGAAAAAAGGCACTGTGGGAGCAACTGGCTGGCAGAGAGTTCAAGCCCTGCTGGCCCAAGAAGAGGAAATACTGGAGGAGTTCATAGTTGAAGTGAGTTTGTTGGGAGAGAGGGAGTACGAGAGAAGGGCAGAATATAAAGGGAAGGAAGGGGGAATTGGAAGGGGGGTTTGAAAAGGGAGCAAGCAATGGGGAGGGACTCTTCTCAATCACCTAAGCCCCTCAGTTGCACACCAGCTACCCCCAAGCCACAAACACACCCCTACTACCACTTTTCCAGTCCTACACACCCTGCCATTCCCATGCCACATACACCCATGTACTGACACCTACCAATCCACATACACCCACATACCATGCCTCCCTTAGCCACAAACATCCAGCTTGAAACACACCCCTACCCCTATGCACAGTTATCTCTAATCCACCCTTACCTGTGTTTGTTTTTAATATGTATGATTTGTTATTTTTAATAAAATTGAATAGACCTAAAAATGGCCCTAAAAGTATTGTTCGTGACACAAAACATGATAAACCCTTATATTCAGTACCTTCCAAATACACCTAATTGCCTGAAAAGTAACTCCCTAAATTTCCAACTTATAAACATCTAGGTTCAGAAGCCCTACATGTAAAATAACAGAAGCAGAGGAATGGAGTAGCCTAGTGGTTAGAGCAGCAGGCTACAACCCATTGCTACTCCTTGTGACCTTGGGCAAGACACTTTACCCTCCATAAGCTTAAATAGTAAGCTTTTTGTGGACAGGGAAATATCTACAGTATCTAAATGTAACCTGCTTTGAAGTGTTTGAAAGGTGGAATAAAAAGTTAAAAAAAAGCAATAAAACATTTAATACACTGTCCAAAATCTACTATTAAAGGCTGCAATTCAACATTAATAGCCTAATTACAAAAACCAAAATACATCATATCACCAAATCCATCAGAGCCTCAGAAAGAGCATGCATAGGAATAAACCCTTTTGATTTGCTCCTGGCCCCATGGTCATGTGATTGAAAGGTGTGAGAGGTCACTGAGGGCAGTAGCAACAAAGGAGGCAAACATGGAAGACGGATAGCAGGGTCTTACAGATTGAAGGTGGCATCTTCACTCCCTCATGACAACCTGTCAGATCCCACAGAGGGCAGTTCTTTGTTCTTACAGCCACATAAGAACATAAGAACATAAGAAAATGCCATACTGGGTCAGACCAAGGGTCCATCAAGCCCAGCATCCTGTTTCCAACAGTGGCCAATCCAGGCCATAAGAACCTGGCAAGTACCCAAAAACTAAGTCTATTCCATGTAACCATTGCTAATGGCAGTGGCTATTCTCTAAGTGAACTTAATAGCAGGTAATGGATTTCTCCTCCAAGAACTTATCCAATCCTTTTTTAAACACAGCTATACTAACTGCACGAACCACATTCTCTGGCAACAAATTCCAGAGTTTAATTGTGCGTTGAGTAAAAAAGAACTTTCTCCGATTAGTTTTAAATGTGCCCCATGCTAACTTCATGGAGTGTCCCCTAGTCTTTCTACTATCCGAAAGAGTAAATAACCGATTCACATCTACCCGTTCTAGACCTCTCATGATTTTAAACACCTCTATCACATCACCCCTCAGCCGTCTCTTCTCCAAGCTGAAAAGTCCTAACCTCTTTAGTCTTTCCTCATAGGGGAGTTGTTCCATTCCCCTTATCATTTTGGTAGCCCTTCTCTGTACCTTCTCCATCGCAATTATATCTTTTTTGAGATGCGGCGACCAGAATTGTACACATTATGATGTCATTGGGAACAAGTGGGCCCTTGACTCTGCAGGTTAATATTGTGAGGCCTCCCTGCTTGTGGCATTGCCATGGGTGAGCCTCAGCAGCCTGTGCCCTCTTACTTTTGACTCAGTCTTCTACCTCTGGCAGAAGGGCCATGGCTCATCTGAGTCAACTCCTTAAAGGTTTAGGGCCTGAAGGCATTGGAATTCCTGCCAGTTCATGATCCCCTGCAGCTAACTTAAAAGAGAAAAACATGACTGCCCTTGGGCTAGCCATGTAAAAGTGTGAGGCCATTAAAGTCTTTGTTTTACTTTTGACAGATAATTATCTCCTCTCTTCTCAGCCCCTTATACATTCAGGAATGTATGTCTTGGCTGGAAGAGATTAACCCTTGTATAAAGTAGCTGTGATAACCACAGAGGGAGCAAGAGAAACAGCAGAGACAGGGCAAGGAGAGAATGAAGAGACAGGAGACATGGTATATGTTGACAGAAATGTAAAGGGTTTTGTAGCCACTGCCATGAAAGCTCACATAGGATGTAGTAAGGGGTAGGGATGTGAATCATTTTTTGACGATTTAAAATATCGTCCGATATTTTTTAAATTGTCATTAATCGTTAAAGAGTACGATACAATAGAAATTCCACTGATTTATCGTGAAAAAATCGTTAATTGGGTTACTGCACACTAACGGGAGTTAGGACACAACCTAAAAACCCACCCCGACCCTTTAAAACCGCTCCCTTAGCCTCCACCACCCTCCCGACCTCCCCAAAAATGTTTTAAAATTACCTTGTGGTCCAGCGGGGGTCCCAGGAGCTTTCTCTCGCGCTCGGGCTGTCGGCCAATAAACAAAAAACCCACCCAGACCCTTTAAAACTGCTCCCTTAGCCTCCACCACCCTCCCGACCCCCCAAAAAACGTTTTAAAATTACCTGGTGGTCCAGTGGGCCCCGGGAGTGATCTCCTGCTCTCGGGCCGTCGGCTGCCACTAATAAAAATGGCGCCGATGGCCCTTTGCCCTTACCATGTGACCGGGTAACCGTGCCATTGGCCGGCCCCTGTCACATGGTAGGAGAACTGGATGGCTGGCGCCATTTTTAAAGATGGTGCCGGCCGTCCACTGAATGGCCCGCGCGTATCTTATAAAATCTGGGGTCGGCATGTGCAAGGCTGCGCAAAATCGGCAGCCTGCGCATGCTGAGCCGCGCAGCCTGCCTCCGTTCCCTCCGAGGCCGCTCCGAAATCAAGCGACCTCGGAGGGAACTTTCCTTCTGCGTCCTCCCACCTTCCCCTCCCTTCCCCTATCTACCCCATCCCCCAGCCCTACCTAAATCCCCCCCTGCCTTTGTTGGGCAAGTTACGCCTGCTTGAAGCAGGCGTATCTTGCGCGCGCTGCCTTGGCATCCCCTGGCACAGGCCGCAGTGCTGGGGGACTCGGGACCGCCCTCCCAGCCTGCCCCCGCACCGTCACCATGCCCCCCGGACCCACCCTGGACTGCCCCCTGACCCCGGACACGCCCCCGGACATGTCCCCCTCCCCCCTTTTACGAAGCCCCAGGACTTACGCGTGTCCCGGGGCTTTGCGCGCGCCGGCGGCCTATGCAAAAGAGGTGCGCCGGTGCGCGAGTGCCCTGCTCATGTAAATCCGGCAGGATTTACGCGCGCAGGGCTTTTAAAATCTAGCCCAAAATGTTTTAGACCAAGGCCTGATAGTATTCTGCACAATGAAAGCATGTAAATATTAAAAATGGTTGAAGATAGAGATGATCCTTGTGGTACTCCATACTGGAGATCAATTGGGTGTGATTCATTATCAAGAAATTTTACTTTGAAAGTTCTATTTTTTAATTAAGAGTTAAACCATGTAAGTGCGGAGTCTTTGATGCCTATTTCGTTTGTCTATCCAAGAGGATTTTATGATTAACTGTATCAAAGGCTGCTGAAATATCCAGCATGATCAGGAAGTAAGTATGACTGTTATCGGCTCCTCTGAGGATAATCTCTTGTATTGAAGTTAAAAGGGTCTGAGTACTAAAATATTTTATAAATCCATGTTGTGCCAGATACAGGGTGCTGTGCTTTTCAAGATAATCTGTTAGTTGGTTGTTAATTACTTCTCAAGAATTTTTGAGATACAAGGTAAATTAGATATAGGTCTTAGGTTTGAAAGATCATATGAATTGGATTATGGTTTTTTTTTGTGATTGGATTTACTATTGCTGATTTTAAAATGAGTGGGACATTCACTTCAGTAATAGATAGGTTAATTATATCGGCAGTAGGTCTGGAGACTATATTGGTGACTGTTTTAATAGTTTTATTGAAATATGGTCAACTGGGTGGGCATCTGGGTTCATTTTTTAAATTATACCTTCAATTTCAAGAGATGAAACTGTATCGAAGGAGGTTATATGGTCTTTAGGTTATATGGTCTTTTGCTATGTCCAGTTATCCTCCTCCCTCTATCTACTGAGTCTTAACATCAAACTCAGCCCTTTTTCATCTGCCCCCATGAGCTGGTTACTCTGCTGTTGCACACTGCATTGTTCATTACCTTCTTCCTCTCTGGCTTGAGCTGCATTCCACATGCAAACCTCAGACTGGAAACATGCATTGCAACCTTCAAAAAAAGACTAAAGACATGGATATTCATACAAGCATTCCTGGACTCCAATTGATTTATCTCATCCACGCCTCCTTATCTCCACCCACACTATAATCAATTATCTCCACTATCGTTTTTACATGTTTGAATTATAATCTGTCCTTTCTCTTCCTCCCCGCCAAGTTTTTAATTACCCTGTTATATGTAACTGCATTATCCGCACCACTGTTCTAGTTTATGTTTCACGATGCACCCTTGTTTTATGTGAACCAGCATGATGGGACTGCGATCTCGAATGCCGGTATATAAAAACCTTAAATAAATAAATAAATAAATAAATAAATAAATAAATTAAATTGAGAGACTGTCACTGTACCATCTACATATAAATGCCGCTAATCGAAGTTTATACATTTAGACAGTATCGACTGAGGGACAAGAACGTAAATATAAATGCAGATGTGCTGGATCAAAATATACACATTTTAACACTTTGAAGAATTATAATACACTGGCAAGGAAATCTAAGATTAAATTTAGCACCCATGGGCACTACCTCAGGATGCATTTGAAGAAACATTTTCCTACGTTCCTGCATGGAACGGGTAATATCGGGAAAAATCCAAACAGGATACCAAAGAAATAAAGATTGCCTGTGGCGGAAGAAAGATCTCAATATCAAATCTCTGCCTTGAGAGAAAACACATGACAAAAAAAGAATCCCATGTCTGTTTATCGAAATATCAGTTAGTTTCCAAAAGCTGAGTTAAATCCGGTTCTGACTCCAAAGCTTGTTCCGACATATCTGGTTTTGAAGATTTTGTCATATAGACTTTAGCAAATATGGGCATAATTTCTTGTGGAATTTCTAATATCTCAGTAAGATATTTCTTAATCAAATCTGTAGGAGACATTAGATTAGATTGAGGAAAATTTAACACACATAGATTTAGGTAACGAATGGAATTTTCAATATTTTCCAATTTTCTCAGGTTTGAAAAATCAGACTTGACTAACTGATCTTGAGTTTGCTGTAGAGAGGAAACTTTAAACTCTAAAGCAGAAATTTTTTGTGTATGAGAAGCTGTTTCCAATTCCAAAGCTTGAAATCTTCCAGCAAAAGCAGAAGTTACCTCCACTAAAGAGGAAATAGATCTCTCTAACACCATTAAAGCAGACCAAAGGGAGTCCATAGTAATTACCGAAGGCTTCGGAAGGGCTGGGCATATTATATTGAATTCCATACCTCGCTCTTCTTGTCCAGACTTCAACTCCCCAGAATCTCTACTTTTACCTTGTAAAGTTGAAACTTTCATCGGGAAAGGGACTGGCGCATTGGCTCCTGGCTTAGAGCTCTTCAAAACCACTGAGGCCTCAAAGCTGGAAGTAGGAGCCGGCATTAACATGGTCACTCTCCCAGCATGAGAAATTTCTTCTGAAGCCTCCAATCTAGGACCCGACGGTCCACATGGCGGTGAGGAGAAATCCACATTTAGTGGCACTGTAGGTAAAGGAGGGGTAAACGGTGCTCCGGGGCTAAGGGTGGTCTGAATGTCCGGCGACTGGTCCATCCGCTCCTCGTGGGCAACCGCTAAGGACGCCTCCAAAGTTGAAGTACTAGCAACCGGGAACAGGAACCCCTCAATAGTTGGTTGCAATAGATCTGGGATGGGGATAGTTGGCCCCGTTTCCCTAATCTTTGCCTTCCTCTTGGTATGTGCCATTGTGGCAAAATTAGTTGAAGAAATAAGGAGCTCCACCATCCTGTGCCTTTCACCTGGTGGCCATCTTGGAGTCCTCCTCCCTCTGACTTAATATCATGGCGATATTAAGTCGGAGGAAATGAAAAAAGGAGTAACATAAAAATAAAACAAACCAAAAAAAATAGTCTTGCTGGCAGTCAGGTTAGGAAAACATATTCTCGATTAACAAACATCCATTTTCCTAACCCGTGGCTGGGCATGGACTAGGAAAATTGAGCATCTGTTTTACTTATCCACACACAGCCACTTCTCCTGGGCACCCGATGCAGAGGAGGCACTAGGGACACAAAATTTCCCCTAGCACAATGGCTCATTTGCCTACTATATCGCACGCCCAGGAGAGGAAGATGGGCATGCATTAGAAAAGCGAGTACTCAATCATGAGCGCCAGTTTTTCACGCACCAATATTGTATCGACCTATAAGTGACTAAATGTATACATAGTTAAACAATGCAAGCACTGTAAGCAGCATGGACAGAGGGCAATTTTAAAACTGCCAGTTTATCCAGGTAAATCAATATTTATTTATTCAGGTAAACAATTTTTCAAAATTGTCCTTTTAATACCTAGCATACTCAATCCTTAATTTCCTGCTTAATACCTAGCTTCCTCAATCCTTAATTTCCTGCTTACTTGTACATTAAAAATTGTCTACAATTTTAAGCAATTGTAGCATATTAACTGTAATGTTATTGTGTACCTTTAAAAAAAATCATGATAACATTTTATAGCATGAACTTTAGAGAATCAGCCCTATAGAGTTAGTTTAGCATTTAGTAGCTACCATAGAGGAATTATAGAATAGTCATAGACAACCATAGAGACATGAAAAATATATAGAAAAATTATAAAACCTATAGAAATGAATGACTCAATATAATTGATGCAACTTATTTAAATACATTAAAATATAAGTGCAATAATTTTAATATTAGTATTAATATTCTCAACTTTATCTCATTTCTTTTTCTGAAATCATTATTGTTCATTGCAAACTGGCTTTAATTTTTAATTGCCTTCTAAAATGCAGATCCATGCTAATTTATTTTGATTTTACAGGGATTAGGTTTTTCCACTGTTTATTTGTAGACACTACCTATCTTGGAAAACATTATCTCCTTAAGGCCGGATTTTAAAACCCCGGCGCGCGTAAATCCCGGGTATTATGCATGTGGCTGGGCCTTAGGTGCGCTGGGCCAATTTTCGTTCGGGCCTGGCCATGCATGTAAACCCTGGGACACGAGTAAGTGCCGGGGCCTTAAAAGGGGGCGGTCCGGGGGTGGAATGGGGGTGGCCAGGGACAGCACCATACCTCGCTGTCCTGGAGCCTCACGTACCGGCCGGCTGCCGGCACGCGCAAGTTACTTCAGGTCGGGTCCTGAAGTAACTTGCAAAATAAAAGGTAAAAAAAAAGGGTTTTAGAGGGTGGGGAGGAGAGGGGAAGGGGAAGGGAGGTTAGGGTAGGGGGTAGGAAAGTTCCCTCCCAGTCCGTTCCTTAATTGGTGTGGACTGGGAGGGAACTGGGGAAGGCCCCGATCTCATCGCTGCACGATTTTGCGTTATTCAACCCCCTCTTGTGTGCGCCGCCCAGGATTTTATAACATGTGTGCGCTGGGTAGCGCGCGCACATGGACGCGCGTGTGTTTTTTTTTTTTTTTTTTTTTTAATCTAGCCCTTAGTGAGGTACTTTACATTTACTCAAGTTTATCTAATAGTCTAAATTTTGGCCCAGTACCAGTACTTCCAGGGTTGGCCCTATAATTGTGTGATCTGTCCCTTGGCATGACTGGGGTGCTAAAATCAGGACTGGCAGAAATGAAGCCACACAAATCTTTAAATAGCAGCAACCACAATAAAAGTCAGTGTAGAGCCTTTGAGTCAGTGTTTGCTGGAAGGCCCTGCAATGGCGCCCCCCCCCCCCCCCTTTCCTGAGTTTTCTGGTAACAGGAAACTCATGCAGAAACACAGGCCCTGCGGGATCACCGCAGGACCTGTGAGCATATACTGGTTCACGGGTCCACACTGACTTTTACTTCTGTTTTTTTGGAAGCAGGCTTTGCAATGCAGAGGTAATATAATATGCCAAAAATAGCAATTTCACTGGGGCCAGTAATAGCATATTTGGTGATATAACTTAATTTATACATAGATTCTGCTTTAGGTATGTTCTGTGGTCAGTAAATGAAAAATTCAGTGGAAATTGTAAGAAAGTAGTAGGGATTTTTCCATTTTGTGTCTATGGAAGAAAAGATTAGTACATTTGCTGTATAATGACAATTAATAGAATCAAAATAATAATATTACTATTGATTTCTAATGAAAACCCCTATGTTTTTGTGACTAGAAATGGACCCTGATGTGATGCAATATTCTACCAAACCCTCTCTGTTGTCTAATGTAAAGATCAAGCTAAAATGTCATAGTTTGTTTATAAACTACTAAAATTGCACCTACTAGAAGTGACGGGAGAACTGTAATTTAAATGCTAATTTATACCATCCCCACTTTAATGAATAAAACAGTGGAGATCTCTAATAAATGGAAGTAGAACCACACAGATTCTTCAAAATTCTCAAACATTTGGCTCATAGCACAAACCTTATGTGAGAAGAAGGAAAAATGGTAAGATTTGCATATAATTACTGAAGTCATGCAAATGTCAGTTATGAAGAGATAAAGCCCAGGCATCTCACTGTTAAATTCTGACAGTTGGCATCCACGAAGAGCTCAGACACTTTTAAGTATCAGTTGGCAGAGGGTCATTAAGACAGAATTTGTAGATACATTAACTCCCTCACTTCCTGTTGAGTGACATTTTACTATTAATAGTTTGCAGAGGGTTTGCAGAAAACATATTAAAAAGAGAATCCAAAATAGAATAGCTACATACATCGTAAATGGTGAATCAGGGGTGGGGGGCAGGGCAGGGAAGGATGAGGCATTGATCAGTTTACTATGATCTGATCAATGTTAAAAGAGGAGAGAGAAGCAAGAAACTAGTTAGAGAATGCATTGTAATACTTGGAAAGTAAGAAAGGGAACAGTTTGTTTTTGGCCTTTATCCTTTGTCATATGAATTCTAAATCAGATTTGACCAGAGTGCAGAAAACCATGCTGGTTAAAAGACTATAATACATGTAGTTCCTATTCTGGGGAATGTACAAGTACCTTATACCCTCAATATGTTATATCTATTCAATTATATTAATAACAAACAGAAAGGGTATAGAAATGAAGGTATAAGGACACAGAATTATCCTCTTTTGCTTGAGGCAGTATACCTTTTAGGTTTACATTGCATGAGAATTCACTTGCAGTATATTTTCTCATGAATAAAACAATAGGACTTTTTTTTTTTTTAAGAGTATTTTATATTCAACCCCATACAAAAGAAACCTTCATGTGTTATGAAATGCAATACAGGCAATGCAAATTCTAAAATGATTCAGAACATCACTTTATAATGGCTTTTGTAAACCAAAAACAAAATCTTCAATGCTGACAATAAAAGCTTGTTCAATTATTATTCAGTCACTCCACACATTTATAGAAGCCCTTTTTAATCAATCTTTTTCTTAAATTCTATTATTTCAGCTAAGTCAGCACTTTGCAGGAACAAGCAGTGTTTCCTCTGAAGATGAAAAGAATGTATATACATCAGAACAAGTTAATTTTCCAAATGAACCACAAAGAGTGGAGACAGAGCTAGCCCTTCAGGGAACAAGCGTGGACTTGCGTATACAGCCCTTGCATCTCACTGCGGCTTCAGACAACAATTTAGTGGAGCCAGAACTGCAGGATGCCAGAACGCATTTCACAGAACGTTATATAAGTCATCCATCCGCAGAGGAATATGCAAACGTCGCTGCAAACAATGGTGAGCTCTCTTTCCAATGCACTGATGTTTTATCAAAGGAGGATTTGCCCGAGACAGAGCAAAATGAAACTATCCACATTACAGATGCTCTCGCAAGCAGAGCAGGAATTAGGTTTGTAGATATTTCAAATGGTAAAATAGATAGTGCTCCAGGAAGTGAGATGATAGAACAGTTAATCATCAGGGAGGAGACTGTAGATACTTACGGAGAGGCCTGCGAAATGAGACCAGAAACAATTTCTTCAGAACATGATGATGAATCAGGGCAATTAGTAGAAGCACTGGATGATAATGCTAATCCAGCTCCTGACCTCTGTACAGTGCAAGTCTCTAGCATGACTCCAGATTCATTGCTCACAGACAACATTGACAATGATGCAAAAATGGAGGAGGTGGTAAAGAACGATGAGGTGAAATTAGAGGGAAAATATATAGCTGGCCTTCAAACTTCTGGTGCCTCAAACAATTTCACAAAAATCCATGAACTCGAAGAAGCAACTTCAGGTGTGATCTACAATAGAGGGGATTTAATGGATGAGGAAAATAAATTAGATGTTTCACTGGTAATTAGTGAAGAGGCAATTACTTGCCCATTTAGCCTGAATTCATGTAATTTATCTGAAGATCATAGTTTCGATGCACAAAGCACAAGAGGGTTGTCAACATCAGACAATAAAGAGGAAGTCAGTGCGATGAGTGATCCCTTCCAAGTGGAAGATTCAGCGAATCCTAGAATAACTGATGCAAAAAGCTTTACAGAATCACAAAAATTCTTGGAGTTTATGGGTCTGAAAGGTACGGGCACTTCTGATACCATCACAAATGAAGGCCTAGAAAAAATACATTTTGGTCTAGAATCAGAAGAGAAAGAGGCATATGGTGATTTAAGTGATACTGCTAGAAGCACTGACAACAAATACCTAGATGCTTTTCAAAGTATGACTACATGTGCCCTTGGTTATAATCCTGCAGTAGAGAAAGACAAAGCAAGTTCTACATGCCCTGGTTTACTAAATAAAAAACAAATATTTGACGACAAGAAAGTTGATCAGAAAGCTTTTGAAGTTATGACTTCTGAAAACATGGGTAGACAAGATCAAGACACTTTGGCACCTAAAGAAAGGTTAGAGACAGACTTATATCAACCTGAAGTTGAAAGTGAAAAACCAGACTGGGCTCTTCAAGATAATCAGAACAAAACCGTATCTGAAAATAAAAGTGTGAGTGTTCCAGAAAGTCAGCTATTGAAAGGAGAGTGTGATGCAAATGTTATAGAGCAAATCAAAGAAGAAGCAGACGATGAAGACAGTTGGAGAGTGAATGATTATACAAGTTATTTACACAGTACTCCCACAGAAGTGTTTACATCTGAGGAAATAGTAAAAACTGAAGTATCCTCCATAGCCGATGATACTATTGCAGAGGAAAAGGCAGCTAGTAAGCCTTACATAATTAAACCAACATCTGAAAATACTGTGGAAGGCATGTTAGCAGGTGAAAAAGAGACAGTAGAAAGCAACAGGCCTGTAGAGGAAAAAGAAATAGTATTTCAAAAATATGAAGGGAGAAGTGAATGTTCACAGTATACATTTTGTCAAAATAATACAGTGGGTGCAACAGATGGCATATCATTTAAAAAGGAATCCAGGTTTGATTTTCAGAATGTAGACAGAGAAGAAACATTGGAAAAAGAAAACATTTCTAATAATGAAAACCATGCAACAGCGAAAGATGATGTTACAAATATTCTAACTATAATTGAAACTGTGCCATCTATTCTTAATGAAGGTGAAGTCTTATGTGGGCAGGATTTGTACTTCCAAGAGGCACCTGAAATTCTGCAACATTTTGAACAAGATCCAGTCACTGAAGTGGCTTCTGATTTGAGTTTTATTGATGAAAGAAAACCTCCAAGTTTTGATACCAATCTTGCGACCTACTATTATTACAGCAGCTCTTCTGAAACCTCTCCTGATGTGTCATCTGACACTGCTGCTTCTACGGGAGATACCATACACCCAATTACGGTTTCTTCATTTGAATGCAGACCCAAAATATCTCCTGAACCAGAGTGTAATCCTGATCCAACAAGTGAAATTTCATTTACTCTTAAGAATTTGTACTCCAGTGATGAACCCAGAGAAGCTGAAACAAATTCCCTCTCATTGTCAGATCAGGAAAGTGAAAGTGATGCAAGCAGTGTCTGCCAGCCAGGGAGTAGACATGTGGAGTCATTGGGGCCAGTGATTTTAATTAGTGAGCCAAATGAAGAAGAGGAAGAAGGAATCTCAGATGCTCAAGAATTTCTAGCTGAAGAAATCATAATGGAAAGGTCTGACAGCATGCAGCATGACAGCCATCTAGTTTCTGATTATGTCGATGCTTCTAATCAGAAATGTGAAGAGGCTAATCTATCTAGAGAGTTTTTAGTTTTAAAACGCATTGGCTATATAATATTTTACTTTCTGATTTTTGTTGTACTTGCTGTAATAACATACCACTGTGATTTAATGATTTCTTTTGCACTCTGCTTTTTCTTATTGTACTGGTTTTATTGGGAGGGAGGCAGACGCAAGAAGCTGGTCAAAAAGGAGTGAGACTGCTTTTGGTTTTCCAGACTTAAAATACAGTAGGATGAAAAAAAAACCTTACATTTATCAGAAATGTTCTTTCTTCCTGGAACAACACAGTTGTCTTGTAGAAAGATCCTTAAATATGAAGTTTCCTCCTTCTTCATATAAGTAATATTTTACATAGGACCATTTTGTTTGGATTATTTAATAGCTGCACCAGTATGACATTTGAAGCAGGTCAAGTTAAAATTAGGTGCAGCTGTTGCTCCTTATCAAGTTATAATGATGCAAAGCTTCATGTCGCTGCAGTATTTGCAGACCATTTTCTTGCATTCATTTGTTTCTATAAAGCTTCAGTATATTAATGTTATGCGTTTTAAAAGTTTTTATCTAGTAGATAAGTACAGAATGGCATTACTTTATTATGACTAATTACTCTAATATTTACCCTGGAATGGGTGGTTTGCTAATGTAATTAACAGCTGCATTTGATGGATTAAACTCACTGGTAAAATAAATGGTTAGCAATGCAAATTTTAATTTATATTTTATTAATTGTTCAGTTTTTTGTGTAATAGAAATATTAATAATCATGAGAAAAAGAAGAGAGGTTTGAAGTATGTCATGATACTGAGTGACATGTTAAACTATTGTAGATACAATAATTTGTTGGAATAGAAAAGCAGTTTCATCATTGCAGAGCAGGGAAAGATTTAAGGATTGTGGGTTTGTTATTATAAATTTGCACAAAAATATATAGATGATGAGAATTTCAAAATAATGTATATATATTGTATGTGAATACTGAGTAACACCATTGAAGAATTTCAGTGAATTTAGTATATTTCCAGAAAGATATTGTGAATTCTGTTTTTCATCAGTGTTGCTTAAAAAGGCATTATTATTTATCTATTATTAAATAAAAACTTCCAACTGATTTCACTGTGTGTAGCATATTTATAACAGAATTTGCTCCTCAAAGGATAATAGGTTTTAACCATATAACAGAATAATGAACCTAAATTTTATATCTCCTTGGTGACTTTCAGCAGCCATGCATGAACCTTGATAATGGTAGCTGGAAGAGAAGGCGCCTAGGAGGTTGACCTCTCATCACATCTTTCAACTAACTATGCTGTTCAAGTTGTGTGAGTTCTTGCACCTTGTCTCTGGGGTTCAAAAGTATCATCTACATGATGGATCCAGGTTCCTATCTGCTCCATAAGAAAGTTGCCCAAAAGTCAGGGTTCCTGCAATTCAATACACAGCATCACTGCCAAACCATATGACCTGTGATGTTTATGAGGACAATGAAGATGCTATTTTTGAACATGAAGTTGTTGCAGTCCTTATTTGAATAATGTAAACTGAAACAGGAAATGTCTTATGCACTTTGTTATACTTCAAAGATAACTAGATGATCCCCTTGGATATAGGTTTCTCTAGAGAACAGGTGATCCTGACATCTGACTATCTTGAATTCATGTACCATAACTCCCTTGTTTGAACTACATTTTTTTTTACTTAGTTTTACATTTGTATTATTTTGTCATAAATTTAAACAGTAAACCAGTAAATAATAGTATGATTTTTCATGAAAGTGGAACATCTACTAACAACAAACTCTTCCCACCATGTTCTCTGTCACATATAATCTTCTTAATGCTTATTAATGGTGTCATTGTTTAAATTTGGTTTAAAAGAAAATATTCTCTTTGTAATCTTGGGTTTCCTAAAATGTAAATTAAAATAAAAAACTAGGAAATAAGAGAACCAGCTTAAGAGATGACCAATATTCAAGTGGTGCAAAAGATATTTCTTACTGATAAAAAAAAAAGAAGTGTTTTAAAATGATGTTTAACAAGGCAAATTATGTGTACCACTCAAACGAATGAAAACTCAATACACGTACAATACAATCACTTAGTTATTGGTGTATATATATGTGTGTAGCTCCCCAGGCACAAAAAATATCTGTAATGTAAAACCACTCAGTATTTTAACTCATTGATTTATTCATGACTTATAGCCTCATTAAACCTTCTGAGAGTCACAGATCAAGCACAGCGGTTTACTACCAATAGAGCTTGAAAAAGTGTGCTTATTTTTTAAGTTTTTTGTTAATGCAAATGCAAACATCTTAAAAGGGCCAAAAACAGCTTCATATCCAAAGCTTAAATGGGTTTTTAAAAAATTTGCATTAACAAAAATCTTAAAAAAATAATAAGCACACTTTCTCCAGGGAAGAAGGGATTCTAAGTTCCTAGCCCCTACCTCTATGGATGTGAAGTGCCTCCAATATCCTCCTATGGTGCTCATCAGAGTCTTCCCTCAACCCAAAATCAAAAAGATTTGTAAACTAAGCTGTTGTCCTCCAAAAGCTGACCAATACATTTCAGGCCTTGCTTCCACCAAACAACAGCTTCCCTGCTAAGAGTATGAGCAGACAGGAAGAGGTTACCTCTAACAGGAGACAAGGAAGATAAAGGATCCAAAGGAGTCCCCAGCTCACTACACTCCAAATCTTTTTAATTTAAGATGTAAAGGTACTGGTCTGGAAAACCCACATGATCTGTGATGTCTGGGTAGACCCCAGCAGGGGAGAAAAGAGGTCCAATCCATTGGCCATATTCAGTTCTAAAGAGTATCATGAGGTCTTACAATCTCTATCAGGCCGATACAGTAAGGTCGCGTAAGAAAGAGTGCGGCAGTGCCGGGCGCACCCTCATTTGCCGCGCACACATTTTGGTTCACATACCGCTCAATTCAGTATTCAAATTAGACGCAAATCCAAGTGGCGTCCAAAGCGCGTCAATGAAGCGGTAGGTGTGCACAATCCATCTTACTGTATACAGCGGTATACAGCACCTATACAGTATCCAGGGTGCGCTGGTACCTGTCATTTCAAATGTCATTCCGCCCGGTAAGTGTATCTGGGCGCCCATGAACAGAGGCCCCGCTGCCTTGGGCGCCTGGCTGGACGTCCGAGGTCGCGGCTTCCGTTCATGGAAGTTCCGGTCTCTTTCCGGGCGTCCATGGACGGAGGCCCCACTGCCTTGGGCACCCGGCCAGACGTCCGAGGTCACGGCTTCCATTCATGGATGTTCTGGTCTCTTTCCGGGCGTCCAAGAACGGAGGCCCCGCTGCCTTGGGCACCCAGCCGGACGTCCGAGGTTGCGGCTTCCGTTGAAATGAAACTTGTGCCAATTTTTAAACTCAAAGCTAAATATAATTGTCAATAAAGAAACTGAGTCCATATTCAAAGTGAAAAAAATATATTCAAAAACTATTTACATTAATATATACATATATACATATACATATATACATATTTACATATGGGATGGGAATGGGAAAGTTAAGGGAAGGGACCACACCATGGGGGAAGTGGAGGCCCAACATCATTGATGTTGATCTGGTGGTGGCCGTCCCGCAGGAGCCCGCGCCATGACCAGCAAGGAGTGTGCTCCAGACATCGTGCACAGCAGCTCGATGATCTCCCACTGGCCATGGCGCAGGTCATGCACGATGGTCACTGCCTGCACGGTCAATCCCACCAGATCATCCATGTTGTGGGTCACCCGGTGCTGGAGAGAGAGCACGGCATTCAGGTTGTCCGCTTCAGCTGCCAGCTCCACGGGCGGATCTGGTGGCAAGTTTTCATCTACCTCTGCATCCACACCAAATCTATGACAAATGTTGTGTAGCATGCAGCAGGCAACAATTATGCTCACCACCTTTTCTGCACTGTACTGCAGGGCTCCTCCAGAGCGATCCAGACATTGGAAACGCCCCTTCAGAACTCCAAAAGTGCGCTCAATCACATTTCTGGTGCTGCCATGAGCCTCATTGTAGCATTTTTCTGCGGCTGTGCGTGGGGACTGGAGTGGAGTTAGCAACTAGGGCTTACAGCCATAGCCGCCATCACCTATAGGATCAATAATCCGGAATGCATCAAGAACAACTTCGCAGCGCCAAACATCATAAACATATCATAAACATAACATGATATCATTAACATAACTGTATACCGATCATCCAGAACATCCCCAGACCTGAACACATGACAGATAGAATCCTAGGCAGTAGCCATTGTCACTTACCAAGTAGCCAACCTTCACCGTACTTTCCCTCTGTGAATTGGGTCCCCAGAGCTGAATGTGCGAGAATGTAGGCATCATGGCAGCTCCCAGGATACTTCGCTATAACATTTAGAATCCGAAGGTGCGCATCACTAACCACTTGCACATTCATGGAATGGAAGTGCTTGTGATTCCGGAACGCACTCTCTTCTTCCAACTTGGGAGAAAAGCAATATGAGTGCAGTCGATAGCACCCAACACGTTCGGCATCCCCACAATGCCCATGAACCCACTGCGGATCTGTTGCAGCTCAGCTGGATCCGTAGGATAAACGATGTACTTCCTCATGCGCTTCATCATGGCCTTCAACACCTGTGACAGATGCCGTGAAACGGAGGCCTGCGTCATACCTGCAACGACACGGGGTTTTGAAAACTTCGGTACCAAAAACATTTAAGGCACCGAGAAGTTTAGTCAACCCTGGCACAGCATGGTGGCGATTGGCCTGGGGGTCTAGGTCGCAGCGGAGATCTTCATAGAGGAACAAGATTGCCCGTGAGCTCAGCCGGTAGGTTCGGACAACATCTCGCTCATACATGCCAAACAGAGTTGTCCGTGTGCGAATGAAACGTCCTGGCCTGCCGATGGCCTGCTGATGGCCTGGCCTGCCGATGGCACGGTGCTCTGCCTGCATGGAATACAAAAGAGGCAAACATACGAAATTAATAGATGGACACATATAAATCCTTTAACAACACATACACATACATGGACATGCAACACTGTGGACTCTGGTGTACAGTTTGACTGGCAGCACATAAAAATTATTTAACAATAAATACATGGATCTGCAACACTGTATTCTCACGTTTGTATTCTTAAATCAGCTATGCGTTCTTATTTCAGCGTCTACTACAGCTTTATTCTGGACGCAGGAGGAAGGCTCCGTATAGGCGTCTGTAGAGGCTCCATATAGACGTCGGTAGAGGTGTCCATGTCTCTGCTGGACCTGGAGCCTCAGGACACCTAACGGATGCCCATCTCTCCGGCATCCATAGAAGCGCCCATATCTCCGCTGGACCCAGAGCCTCAGGACGCCTAACGGACGCCCACCTCTCCAGCGTCCGTAGAGGTGTCCATGTCTCCGCTGGACCTGGAGCCTAGTGTCCATAAAGGTGTCCATCTCCGGAGCCTCATAGACGCCCACAGATGTGGACGGATGGTACAGTCAAACCGAAACATATTACATACCTCCTCCGGTCTTGCTTCTGGGTTCTCTGGTCGGATGAGTTCTCCTTGCTGCTGGGCTCCCCTGTTCACCTCTCCAATCTGCTGAACATTTCGAGCATTTCGAGCATTTCTCATTCTGCTTCTCAACCGAATGAAAAATATCGCCAGAGCAATAATATACATGTTGTCCATGGCGCTGTCTGGTACGAAGCTGACTGAACACCACACTAACACCAGGGTCAGGGTAGGCGGTAAATATGCAGGTTAAAGATGCGGCAAATAAGCTGGTTAAAAGGGCGTTAATCTGGGCGCACGTTACTGTATCAGAGGGAATAGCTAAATCGATCATTAACATATCATATACATGCAGCGGGCGGAGGCGGATACGCGCCCATTTAGGCAAGCGGTAAGGACGCGTAAAACCGGACACTGAATCGCGGGTTTGCTTAAAGTGTCCAAATTGTGCGTCCAAAGCGGGTTAGAAACAGGGTAATCGCGGCCGCGCTTTACTGTATCGGCCTGTATGTAACCACACCAAAGCTCCCTATAGTCCTGCCATGTAATAGTATGCCTATAAATTAGGCAAGGCCTTGCTCCCTTGATCTTTAGGCCTCCACAGAGTATGCATTATAATACATGCTTGTTTATTATGCCAAATAAATGTAGATAATATTATCCCATTCAGATTTGTCAAGAAATTATCTGGCAGAAAGTATGGGACATGTATAAAAAGAAGCATTAGCCTGGGCAAAATATTCATTTTCAGCACCCCTATTCTGCCAGCCCACAACAAAAATTGATCATCCCATTCCACTAGATCTCACTGAAATCTGCTGACCATGGGTGCAAAATTAAATCTGTATAACTTGGGGAGCCTCCAAGGCATACAAATACCTAAATATGTAATATAGATGGTAATTGTTAAAGTCAAATATGTGCCTAAAACATGAGTTTATATGCATAAATAGTTTGCTATAAATTTGTGCAGGGATTGAGCACATAAAAACATGTGTGCAATCTGATTTTGCATATAATTTTATGAGCACAAAAACAGGTGTTCTGCAGGACAGAATGGGGCAGATTTGGAATTTATGCACATATTTTAATTTTAAAATTATGCACTTACATTGATCTACACAAGTTATGTCCTGCAAAGAGCAGGTTTAACTTTATACAAAATAGTTTGTGTGTGTGCTCATAGAAATAATTTTCCAATTGAATTTATGCACATAAATTTACTTTGAAAACCAGCATAACCTGACAGCACATAAATTACATGACAGCACATAAGTTACACGGTTTGTTATACTCTCCTCTTAGAAAACTGCAAGACTTATGCACTTGTAAATTACACCCATACACACTGTATATGTGTACTTTTATGAAGATAAGGGCGAGGCTTTCTGGGGGAGGAGTCTGAGCGAGATTGGGACTTCCGTGCATAGTTTATTATTTTAAAAAGTAAGGAGGTAATTTTCAAAGGAGTTAGGTGCATAAATGTAACATAACTATCGTAGAATTTTTCAAAAGCCCATTTATGTGCTTAAAGTGCACTTACACATTTAAAACCTATTGACAATTCAATGGCATATACTGAAGCAATTTTCAAATCCCACTTACAATTGTAAAATGCATTTACATGCATAAAACCCAATTTTACGCATATAAATCCTTTTGAAATTAGCTCAAGGATGATAACTTTCAAAGGGGCGTGCCGGCGCACATTGATGTGTGTGCATTGGCGTGCGCCCAGGGTCACGGGTATTTAATAACATAGGTGCACATACGGACATATGTTATAAAATAGCCTGGGCGCGCGTATGTGTGCGCCTATTTTGCAACTGGGCATGCACAGCCACGCACATCTGAATATGAGCCGCACATGTGGGGACATTTTTAACCAGCGCACATCCAAGCCATGACCAGTTTCATCAGTTCATCCACCAGTTAGCCCAGTTGTTGCGAATGTGGACCCTTGGGTCAAGGAGGAGTTGGCACTACCTGTGGGGAGGAGCCCTGTAAGTCCCCACTGTTGGCAGGCGGAGCTGGCGGAAGCAGTGGCCCAACTGGAGCTTTGCTAGTACCAGCCCACATTCCCATTAGGTTGAGCCTTCGGGTGCCGGGGCCAGCTGGTCTTGTGGGGGCTTCTTCAGTGGTGGAAAGGTGAGAGGTGCTGCAGGCCAGCACACTGAGGAAGCAGCAGGAGGATAGGCCAGGTTCAAGTTGAAATCAGAGCATTTAGAACACTAGCAAAGTCAGTGTTCAGGCTATGATCAAAGGTAGACAGAGAAGGACCAAGGTTGGTGTCCAGGCAGTAGTCAGCAACAGGCGGAGAAGAATCAAGGTCAGTATCCAGGCAATGGTTGGTGGCAGGCAGAATTCAAGCAGTGTCTGGGTCCAGTTCACGGTCAAAGTCAGAAGATCAGTCCATGGAGGAAAATGAAGAGGAGGAGGACAAGGACCACGGGAACACAAAGAGACGCTGGAGACAGATGAGAGGAAGACTGACCACAGAAGAGGAGAACCAAGGACAACCAGACATCAGGAACCACGGACAGAAGATATGGACTCAGGAAACCAGAATGAAGGCAGGAACCAGTAAACTAAGGCAGGAAAGCAGGCAATACACTACTCCAGGAGGAGTCGACCCATTGCCAAGGTGTCTGTGGAGTGCAGGAGAGAACCTTAAATACCAGACAGCTTCTGACATCATTGGGAGGCGCCTTTGCTGAATTCTCACTGCTGGCCCTTTAAGAGGCCGGTAGTTGGCACATGCGAACCCCTAGAGAAGCGAGGCCAGGTACGGTGGTGTCCTGCTGCAATCCTTGCACATTGTGCTGCTGGGCCGCAGTGTGGCCTGCTGCAGCATTGGAGGAGGGAGGCCGTCGTTGGAATGGGCGGAGGTAAGAGCAGCGGTCCACTGGGCAAACTCACAGACCACTGAGTGCAATATCAGTGTAGAGCTAGGTCCTCCAAATCCCCCTGGTTCAATAGCCTGTCCTCCCCCCAGTTACCCCAGACCCTTAAAACTCCATCGGGGATGGCTGTTTTTTTTTTTTTCTAAACTTACACCTCCACCATAGTAGAAATAAAGTTACGTAGTACTGGACCTGGGTGTGAGTCCAGGCTTGTAATTATTTGTGCACACATGTCTGCCCCAGAACACCCACACCAAGCCCTGAAATGTCCACACCACACCCCTTTTTGATTCGGCGTGAGATATTTTTGCATCGGGAGCTGTGTGTGCGCATGTAGGTGGCTTTTAAAATTTACTGAGAGCGTGCGACTTCCAAGTTTGGCGTGCGCCAAGCTTTTAAAATTTACCTCCAAGTGCATAAATTCTTTTGGCAAAACTATGCTCATCAAATAGCAGGAGTAACTGTAGTTTTACTGGGATAATTTTCCAAGAGAACATAAGAACATAAGACATGCCATACTGGGTCAGACCAAGGGTCCATCAAGCCTACTATCTTGTTTCTAACAGTGGCCAATCCAAGTCACAAGTACCTGGCAAGTACTCAAACATTAGATAGATCTAAGCTGTATTGCTTATTAATTACCGTCATAGCAGTTTATGGATTTATTCTCTAGGAACTTATCCAAACCTTTTTTAAACCCAGTTACACTAACTGCTGTAACCACATCCTCTGGCAATGAATTCCAGAACTTAACTATGTGCTGAGTGAAAAAGAATTTGATTTGTTTTAAATGAGCTACTTGCTAACTTCATGGAGTGCCCCCCAGGTCGTTCTATTGTCTGAGAGAGTAAATAACCGATTTACATTAACTTGTTGAAGTCCTTTCATGATTTTGTAGACTTCTATCATATCCTTCCTCAATCATCTCTTCTCCAAACTGAACAGCTCTAACTTCTTTAGCCTTTCCTCATAGGGCAGCCGTTCCATGCCCCTTATCATTTTGGTCGCCCTTCTCTGCACTTTCTCCAGTACAGCTATATCCTTTTTGAGATACAGTGACCAGAACTGCACACAGTATTCAAGGTGCAGTCTCACTATGGAGCGATACAGAGGCATTATGACATCCTCTGTTTTATTTTCCATTCCCTTCTTAATAATTCATAAAATTCTGTTTGCTTTTTTGGTTGCCACAGCACACTGGGCTGACCATTTCAATGTATTATCCACTATGACGCCTAGATCTCTTTTCTGGGTGGTAACACCTAAGATAGAACCTAACACTGTGTAACTACAGCAAGGGTTATTTTTCCCTATATGCATCTCTTTGCACTTGTCCACGTTAAATTTCATCTGCTATTTGGAAGCCCAACCTTCCAGTCTTGCAAGATCCTCCTGCAATTCATCACAATCCACTTGAGATTTAACTACTCTGCATAATTTTGTGTCGTCCGCAAATTTGATCACCTCACTCATTGTACCCCTTTCCAGATCATGTATAAATATATTAAAAAGCACTGGTCCAAGTACAGATCCCTGAGGCACTCCACTGTTTATCTGTTTCCATTGTGAAAACTGACCATTTAATCCTACTCTTTGTTTCCTGTCTTTTAACCAACTTGCAATCCACAAAAGGACATCACTTTCTATCCCATGACTTTTTAGTTTTCTTAGAAGCCTCTCATGCAGGACTTTGTCGAATGCCTTCTGAAAATCCAAATACACCACATCTACCGGTTCACCTTTTCCAGATGTTTATTCATCCCTTCAAAAAAATGTAGGAGATTTGCGAAGCAAGACTTCCCTTGGGTAAACCCATGCTGGCTGTGTCCTATCAAACCATGTCTATCTAAATATTTTGTGATTTTATTCTTTATAACAGTGTGTGGACTTGTGTGTAAGCCTACTTTGAAAATTGGTGTAACTTATGCATATATTTGCTGGCTAATATATATACAATATTACAAAATTACCCCCATAATATACAATCAAAGTTAAAAACACATAATTAAAAACTAAACAATCAAAACATTTAAAAAGATAAAACCTGATGGCTTCTCCAAAACAACAAGAGTTGCCTAGATGAAAGGCCTCCTCAGTTATCAAGACAAAGCCTAGTGACATCTAAAAGAAGTATTGTCTAATTACTGTATATAATAACTATATTTTTTGAATGTGTAGCATATCTTGATTCTTACTCTATAATCATTAGGATTGGTCCCATCATAACCCCAAATTTCTATATCATTTCACCAAGACCCATCCTTCCCTTCTGGAATCTCCCTCCTGTGTCCCTTTCCCTGGTGCTCTCTCTCAAGGTCCCTTCCAAAAGGCTTTTGCACCTGTACTCTTTCCTCACTCCTCCGTTTTCTCCACAGACCTTTCTTGAATATGCACCACCCCTGGCTACATGCCAAGTGTCTTTCCTCCTTCCCTGCTTTCTGCTCTCCATGGTCTCTTCCTGAGTGCCTTGCCTTCTGTCCTCTACTTCTAACATAGACTTCTTCTACCTACCATCACCCAACTGTTCTATTCCAACTGTTATCCCTCCGTCTTGTTCCTTCTTAAGGCTCCTTGCCAACCTCTTTCACTCCTGTCACCATCCTTCTTTCCATAGCCCTTTCTTGAGTCTTCTCCCTCTTGCCCACTCCCTCCATGACCCCTTTCTCTGACTCTTCCCAAGTGCTGGTAACCCAGTGCCCCCTTTCTTCATGCCTCCTTCTCTCCAACTCCCACCATGGCCATGCTATTCACTGTGCAGCTTTTCTCCCTTACTGTCAAGCCTGCAGGGCAGCCAGAACACATGTAGCAATGGCCAAAAATGATCCTTAGGGTTGTCACCTGCTTGCTGCTGCCTCTGAACATTCAGAACAGTGGCTGTTGCAGGTGCTGGTAGAAGCACACTTTTCTTCCTCCTCTCAGTGAGACTTCATGCTCCTTGTGGTAGAAATCAGCCGCACTCTTCCTCATCTCCAATCAGTGCTGGACAGGGCTTCTTGAGGTTATGATCTTCCTCTCCTCTTCTTGATGTGGGATCAGACCATGGGATTAGGAGGCAGTAGTCGTAGATCAGAGCTCCTCAGAGGTGAGGCTATCCTGCTTTTTTTCTCAGATGCTACTCTTTGGTTGCCTCTCTTTTGATACCCCCTTAGATGGTTTCATGGGCCTCCAATTGGGAACCACTGAGTGGGACAATCTTAGAAATGACTAAGCACACAAATTGCTAATAACTGAAGAAAAGTACTTTGATCAGAACTGAACTCTTCCATTTATGGACAACTTAGTCTTCAATATAACCCCCAAATGTTTCACTTGATTTTTCTCCACCTGGGCTTTCTTATCCAGCATTATTGTTGGATTCAAAGGATTCATGTCCCACACACAAGATTTCTGTCTTGGATGGGTTCAGCAAGCGCTTGTTTCTTTGCATCCAAGTCTTGTTTGTTTCTAAGTAGTCATTAACTGTCAGCAGAAATATATAATTTTTCTTCTCTGATGTCATGTACCACTGTTCTTCACTGATAAGCACATGAAAATTAATATCAAAACTTATCAATATTGCTGTAAAGCAAGGACACAATATGGAATCCTGTGGGACACCACAATCTGTTGAGATGATCCCTCCAATAATTTTAATCATATTTTAATCAGAACATTCTATCTTCATAGCTATCAGGTGGCTCACCAAGATGTCATAGTCGATGATGTCAAAAACTGCCCTCATGTTCAAGAGGATGAGAGGATTTTTTATTATTAATATCAATAAGGCTTATTGCATCCATCAGTTGCATTCAGTATAAACAGCAAACAACATCAATAAAATGTATAAAACAAGTTTGTGAGAACCCCCCCATATACAAACCCTCCACCCCTACTTAACCCATAGTTTCTTGAAATGTTTTCCATTGCTCAAATAGCTTTCATATAGTAAAAAACTTAGAAAACCCATCTCTTTAGAATGCCATTAACTTTTTCATAATATAAATATCTTCCAGTCTCTTATAAAAATGCAATAAGGAGCAGATGGCCTCTTCTAGATAGCAGTAATCATAAACCATGCTGCTATAATAACATGTAATAAGTAAATTTATCTTCTTTGATGCCATTTCTACTGGAAAGTTAAATAAAAAGATTTTCGTGTCCTAGTTCACTGTGACTTGTACCATTCATTGCAATAATTTTTGAACTTTCCTCTAAAAAACAGCAATAGCAGAACAATTCCATTAGATGTGGCTCATATTCCCCTCCTCTTCACAATCCCTCCAATATCTATTGGAGGCCTGTCTGTACATTCTATGTAGCCAAGAACACTTAGATAGCAATAATATCCTGTATTCATCACAACATGGCTTTCGAAAACACTATAGCACAGAGACACTGCTGTTTGCGCTAACAGATAACATCATGAGAGGTTTCAACAGTGGTAAACATTACATTCTTGTGATGCTAGACCTCTCAGCAGCCTTTGATACCATAAATCATGACATACTTTTAAATAGACTAGATGAAATAGGATTAAGTAACAAAACTATCAAATGGTTTAGGTCATATCTAAGCAACAGATATTTTCAAGTACAAATCAAAGACGTAATGTCAGAAAAGATAAACCTTCAAACAGGAGTACCACAAGGTTCAGCCCTATCAGCCACACTCTTCAACATATATCTCTTACCATTATGTTACCTTCTGACTGGTATGGGCATCATACATTATATATACGCTGACGATATCCAATTGACGACACAATTGAAAAAACATTAAAAATAGCGAACATGTATCTAGATATCATCAAAAAACTACTAAACCAAATGGATCTAGTAATTAACATTGAGAAAACATAATTTATACATTTAGAACGAAAAAATACTGATATCGTTCAAAACCCAATTATACTCAAAAACAACCAAAAAATAGAATTAGCAGACAAAGTACGGAACCTAGGAGTAATAATTGACACGGAACTAAGCTTAAAACAACATATATCTATAAATGTAAAAGAAGGATATGCTAAACTCATGGTGCTTAGAAGACTTAAACCACTTCTAACAACTGCCAACTTTCGATCAGTACTGCAAGCGTTGATTTTTGCAAGCACTGATTACTGTAACACCCTCCTACTAGGTCTACCATACACTTCGCTAAGACCACTACACATATTATAAAACACAGCAGCTAGAATCTTGACCAGCAAAAGCAAAAGAGATCACATCACAGAAACCCTGGCGGAGTTACACTGGCTACCCATTGAACAAAGAATTCAGTACAAAACACTATGCACCATACATAAATTAATACATAATGAAAAAGTAGATTAGCTGAACACAGCCCTTTGCGTACATGTCCCGAACAGAAACCTGAGATCAGCCAACAAAGCACTTCTTACTATTCCATCAATCAAAACAGCAAGACTAACACAAGTAAGAGAAAGAGCACTATCCTTGGCAGGACCCATACTATGGAACACCATGCCCTTGGAGTTAAGATTACAAAGTAACAACAAAACCTTTAGAAAAAATTTAAAAACGTGGCTCTTTTTTTTTTTTTTTGTCAAAATCCTTTTTTTTATTAGAGAGCAACACAGGTACAATCAATAACCCAAACTTAGGAGAATAGAGTACACTTGAAATCAAATATTGTCAGGACGACACATTTCAAGAACAGTTTCCCAAGATAGCGAGGTCAATTATAACAATACCCCGTGGACTCTCCTTTTGTGGTCCTCCTGACCAAGAGAAACAGATTAAACTCCAAGCATAACCTATCACCCAGTCACACCACAAACATCCACTAACATTCCACACACTACACCCCCCCCCCCCCCTTTTGCCCTGGGAGACACCCCTCCCATAATTAGCACTATCCAACATTGGTAAGAAAACAATGTTACATGCCCTTGTAAAGTTCAATCATCCTTGTAATGTACAATGATCTCAAAGCCAGTCACTTCCAAGAGGGATGATAACCAGCGGCGGTTAAAGTAGATTGAAGGTCTGACGGCAGTAGGCCATAACAAGCTGACCAACAAGACTGGTATAGCATATCCCTTTCTCTCTCACTGTCCATGGCAACCAGTCACTCCATTTGCATTGAAAAGGCCAGCCGCCCAAACCACACCCACAGGTTGGGCGTCGTATCTGGTATTATCCAGTCAGCTAAAATCGTACGGCATGCCAATAATATTGCCGTATGGCCAAATTTATCCAAAGATAATTTGTAAGAGGGAAGAGTTCCTCGTAAACCAGAGAGAAGTAACTTGCCCGTCCAACCTATAGACGAGCCAGTGCATTGAGCTACTACTGCAAGGACCTTCGTCCAAAATGGTTGCAAAACAGGGCATAGAAACAATCTATGTGCCAAAGTACCCGTCACTTGATGACATTTAACACATTTTGGGGTGGGCAACCGTCCCATTCGGCAACGGCGAACATCATCGCAAAAAATGTGGTGCAAAATCTTAAATTGTAATTCCTGAAGAGAGAGGTCTGGTAGGCTTTTGGGCATAAGCTTAAAACATGAAAGCAGATAAAAAGTAGATATATCCATGTTCCACGCCTCAGCCCAGTAGCACGCCAAAGAGGCCACATGCATCGCAGAGCGATATGATTTACCAAACTCACACCAACCTTTGATGGAGTTACACTTTAATGCCCTATCAAAAAACGCTGTGTAAAGGCTGACTCCCAACAATATGACTCCTCAGTCCAATGAAAGGATTGGAGATAGTGACGGGTCTGTAAATATGCATAGAAATGTTTAGCTGGTAAATCATATTCTCGGGCCAAAAATGCAAAATCATGCACCATTGATGAGTCCATAACATAGAAGCAAAAAATGAACGCTAAACCTTTCTGCAGCCATGTATCAAAAAGAAAATAGTTGTCACGGCCTGGAAGAAAGTCCAAGTTGCCCATTAATGGCATGAAAAGAGAAGAAAGACCCGCCAGTCTTCCTCTGGACCGTATCCATCGCCAGGCCTGACGACATGGTTGTACCAGAGTATGAGGGATATTTACACATTGTATAACCGAACATCCGGCAGGCCAAGTCCACCTTCCCCTCTCTGAGACATCAACACCTGATAGCGTAACCTTGCTTTTTTCCCCGCCCAAAGAAAGTTTTGAAAAGAAGACTGCAACCACTTTAGGTCTTTGCTAGAAAGCCAGCAGGGCAACATATGCAATTTATAAAGAAGCTTAGGCATAAGGACCATCTTAATAAGAGCACCTCTACCAAAAAGAGAAAGGGGCAGAGAGCGCCAAGCCTTCAGTTGAGCATCCAAGTCTACCAGTGTGCTTCTTATATTCAAAGCATAAAGGTCTGAAGGGTCTCGAGAGATCCATACCCCCATATATTTCAGTTTATTCGGAGCCCACGTGAACGGGAACCCTCCAGGCCAATGTTGTTGTGCCCCAGGGTCAAGGGCGAGCACTTCTGATTTAGAAAAATTAATGGTCAGGCCCGAAATGGAGTGAAAAACATTAAAACACTGAATAATGTCGGGGATGTTAGTCCGAGTTGCCCTACAAACAACAAGATATCATCAGCGAACATTGCTAACTTTATTTGGTGACGGCCTATACGGATGCCTCGAAACCTATCCTCCAACCGCAGCTTAATAGCCAGAGATTCCAAGGCTAATACAAATAAAAGAGGGGACAAAGGGCATCCCTGGCGCACCCCACATAGAATAGGGAAAGCTTCTGACAAAGTACCGTTGATAAGTAACCTGGCACTCGGATTAGCATACAGGGCTTACAACCAAGATAAAAAGGAGCCTGATATGCCATATGCTTGCAAAGCCCAAAATAAATAGTCCCACGAAAGGGAATCAAAAGCTTTTTCCGCATCCAAGCTCAGCACTAGGCTTCGGTGTTAGAGTGAAAATTTAATAGGCCAATCAGGCGCCTCACATTCTTAACTCCTTGAAGCCCCTTAATAAAGCCGGTTTGGTCACCGTGTATTACGGAGGGCAAAAGGAGACTCAATCTGGCCGCCAGCACTGCTGCCAATATTTTTAAGTCCCTATTTATAAGAGAGATAGGCCTGTACGAGCCCACGTCCTGTAAATCCTTCCCAGGTTTGGGGAGCAACACTATAGTGGATTGATTTTCTGCGAGGGTAACCGGATTCTCCTGGACTAAGCTATTATAAAATGATCGTAGTGCAGGTAAAATGGGGAATTTCAAAATCTTATAAAACTCCGGCCCCAGGCCATCTGGTCCAGCCGCCTTACCCAACTTGAGACCATGTATAACAGCATGAATTTTGGAATCAGTCACAGGCATATTTAACGATAGAATCTGCGCCTCAGTAAGGTGCGGCCAAGGAAGATTAGAAAAGAAAGACTCTCTTGATGGGATATGGCTATCCTTTTTCCCATAGAGCCCACTATAGTATTCCAGAAAATGCTCCATAATTGCTGCCGAAGTGTTTTGACTGGACCCAAACCTATCCCTAATACTCGTTATGAAAGATTTGGGGCCACATGCCCTAACCAAATTGGCCAGCAACCTACTGGGCCGATTACCATAGCGATACAATTGATATTTATAATATCTCATAGACTTGGATGCTTGCTGAAACAAGAGCGTTTGTAGAGTTTCCCTCAGCTCGTCTACTTCATGCTTGCTAGATTCTGACATAGCACTAATATGCTGGAGCTGTGCCTGTTTCAATTCTTCAGTTACTTTAAGAATCGCAGCATTACGCTTCCTATTCTGGGTAGCAACATAGGCTATAATTTGTCCCCACATTACTGCTTTACCTGCTTCCCATAGAACCTGTGGTGTGATATCAGAAGTATTATTTAGAAGCATATATTCTTTCCAACGGGTTACAAGGTAGCGAGAAAACTCCTTATCCAAGAACAGCCCGGGGGACATACGCCAGGAAAAAGGGGGCTTAGGAGTACGTCCCAGTGTTACGGTAACAGAGATTGGCGCATGATCTGATAAGGCAAAGGTGCCTATGGTAGCAGTTGTCACCCTGGGGAACAGGAATTCTGAAATCAGAAAATAATCCAAACGGGAATAGGACCCATGAGGATGTGAAAAAAAAGTATAATCCTGCTCTCCAGGATGCAACGCCCTCCAAAAAGCGCAATTCATGGCATAGAAAATTAGGGCCTTTATGGATGTCATTAGGTTCTACAGATTTAGGAGGTTTGCAGTCTTCCAATTTGTTGGCTATTGAAGTCCCCTCCCACCAAAAGTGCACAATCAGAAAGTTCACCAAGGATCCCCACTAGACGAGTGAAAAACTCATGTTAATAGACATTAGGCGCATATGCATTACACAAAGCCACACTTTGCTGATTACACAATCCCTGGACTATGACATAACGACCCTCGGGGTCATGCCATACCCGTTCAGATTGAAAAGGCAGTTGTTTATGAATGAGTATAGCGACCCCTCTTTTTCTGGACGAATACGAGGAGAAAAAAACACTGCCCCACCCACTCTCTTTATAATTTGACATGTTCACTTGCTGACAAGTGAGTCTCTTGAAGAAACACAACCTGCGACCCCAGACGTTTAAAAGCCATAAGGAGTTATTTTCGTTTGATAGGGGAGTGTATGCCATCTACATTAAGAGATGTACATTTTACTGTAGCCATAGCCGAAAGTACTTAAAAAATAGTACCAATAGGATGCAACAGAGCCGCAATGGCAACAAAAAGAGATCCCGGGGCTCCCCAGCCTAAGCCCCCAGGATCATGAGGAAATAACCTCCAAAAATATAGGTCAATGGCCACAAAAAACTGCCTTATCACCCAGATGAAAGGGATGTCTCCCAGGATTTCCATCCCCTCCCCACCCCAGACCCAGCAGACTGAACTTCTCAACCCAAACACACCATTCGCACCACACAAACCATAGCCATACCAACTCGCAGACATACATAACCCACAACACGAACACCTGCCCCAAGAGGCTCAGAGCCATTCCTCCCACCCCCATTCCTGGAAGCAGTAGTGAAAAAAAGGCCCCCCTCTAGGCCCCCTACACCCCCCCCCCCCGAAACGACAACATAACTTGTACAAAGGATCAAGCAACATTAACAGCATTTTAGAGGCATGATGGAGGCATGTGGCCCCCAATAAAGGGGACCTTGACTTGTCAGTTGTACTCCAGGCCCTCGGGCACCATAGCATAGTCAGATGAGAACATGCCTCAGCTACAAAAACGTGTGACATGTCCCGTCGATCCCCAAGGTGAGACTAAGAGTTACTTAACAAGAACCAGGATCCTCAGCTTTCCTTCCTCTATTCCGCAACAAAGAAAGCTTCCTTACAACAATCTGCATTTATTCTTCCCCTGTTGTTGGCAAGGTAGCTATAAATCTGTCAGCAGCATCTCTGGAGGTGAAGAAAAGAACCTTGTTATCATGGAAAACTCGCAGCTTAGCTGGATAAAGCAACCCAAATTTGATGCCTCGCTTATGCAACTCTGTACATGCCTGGGACATGGTTTTTTGTTGCGCCGCTATTGCCGCTGAGAAATCATTGAATAGAAGTATCTTATGGCCTTGAAATTCCATGGACGCCTGCTTAGACGCTCGCATGATCTGTGTTTTATGTGCCCAGTTCAATATTTTTGCTAGCACCGGTCTGGGCCTGTTTGCTTCTTCCCGTAAGATTCCAATTCGGTGAACTCGTTCGCAGACCATCGGCGTCACAGAAAACTCCAGACCCAGTTGTCTTGGCAACCAAGATTCCACATATTCGGCCAACTCACTGTCTTTGACTGACTCTGGAACCCCGATAATACGGATATTGTTCCTCCGACTTCTGTCTTCTAAATCTTCAATTTTGGCCAGCAAGTCTTGTTGGGTAGCTTGTAGTGCTTCCACACTGCACTCCAACTCGCTCAGTCGGTCTCCATGGTCCGACAGAACATGTTCCGCTTCATCCAACCGTTTCGTCTGACCTTCCAGTGCCGATTTGATGTCGTCCATAGATGCCTGTATTTTGGTGAGACGAAGGTCTAAGGCTGCTGTGACACTTTGAGAGATTTGAAGAAGTGCATCTGCAGACAGCGAATCAAGAACCTTTGCGCCTGCAGGGGCCTCTGCCATCTTAACAGCAGGGATGTGAGACCGACAGACGATAGTCTTCCGCACGCTTCTCTGGCGCATCGCCCCTTCCTCCAAATGGTAAGGGTAGACCCCTTGGGCAGCAGTACAACAGCAAAGCCTGATAGTGCAGGATGAGATATCTAGGAAGGAATGTTCCAATTAATCAGCAGAATGCAACAGCGCAACCAGAGAGTACAGTATAAGACATCTGAGAAAGAAAGGTCCATATATTCAGCGGATTGCAACAGCAAAGCTTGAGATTGCAATATGTGATATCTGGGAAGTAATGTTCCAAATAATCAACAGGGTGCAACAGCGCAACCAGAGAGTACAGTATGAGACATCTGAGAAAGAAAGGTCCATATATTCAGTGGATTGCAACAGCAAAGCTTGAGGTTGCAATATGTGATATCTGGGAAGTAATGTTCCAAATAATCATCAAGGTGTAACAGCACAACCAGAGAATACAGTATGAGACATCTTAGGAAAAAAAAAAAAAGAGTTCCAAATAGTCAGCAGAGTGCAGCAGCAAGGTCTGGGGTTGTAATATGAGATATCTGGTAAGAAATATTCCAAGTATTCAGCAAAATATTACAGCAAAACTGGAGAGGACAGTCTGAGACATCAGAAAAAGAGAATTCCAAATATCCAGCTGGGCGCAACAACAATGTCTGAAATTGCAAATAGCCATCACCCTTGGTGCAGGGGCCTGTCAAGGCCGGGCTTCAAACTTCCACGGAGTAGTCAGCCAACGCCATCCAGCTGCACTCCACACCAAAAAACGAGAGAGAAGAGGCCCAGAAGCAAATAAGATCCAAAGTGTGAAATACTGTAAACAGCCCCGAGGCTCCAGCCCCGGCTCCCCAGCGTGTTCACTCACTGTACCACCAAAAAGTGGGGCCATCCTGGCCCGGTTGCCGTTCCTGCCGATCACAGTATGTCATTGTCTCCTCGGACACTTTGTCTGGTCCCCTGACCCTCCGGATGGTAGCCACAAGTTTTTTTAAGAAGAAACGCTGCTGGGCCGCGGCTGTATAAAGCGCAGATAGGCAGACCTCACCACGTGGCGGCCGCCATCTTGGCCGCGCCGCTGCTGCTCTGAGCCCGATGGCAATCCGCCAGCATCCACCATCCAGGGAGTTGTAAACAGCCACTTCGGGGGTCCATCTAGCTGCAAAAACCCTCCGAAGCAAAAATTACTTGAAATGCCGATTGTTTTAGAGCAATCGAGGGTGGAGGACCTGCAGGGGACCACGGAGCTCAAGTTTCCTCCTCCGCTCCAGGTGACGTCATCACCGGAAGTCAAAACCTGGCTCTTTAAACAAACTTATCAAAAAGAGAAAGGAGAATAGTACCCAGGGGAATGCAGGTACAAACAATTGAACAACAAACACATAACCAAAATCAATATGTGTGCAATTTTATTTGCTATTTTAGTTTAAGTTTCATTTTTAGTTCATCAATAAAGGATAAAAGTACAATGATAAACCTAATCTCGTATCATAAACTGATACAATGAGAAATGGACATGATTCATTACACTTACCAATTAATATTGTTTACAAACTATGTTACCGATCCTTAATGGCACCTGTGTAACTTGATATACTTTAGCATAATTTTTATGTGCCTTAATGTAAACCGTTGTGCTGGTACCCACTGAACGACGGTATCTAAAAATGTTAAATAAATAAATAAATAAATAAATAAATCTACAGTAAACCTGATATGCATTTTCTGCCAAAAGCAAAGAGACTGAGGTTTTAACCATATAAAACATATATCTTCCCAAATATTCTCTTCTGTAACACAATTAAGATCCCTTTTCCAAATTTCCTCATGCTTAAACTTTTCTAATGGGTTGGAGATCATAAATTTCTAAATCATAGAGACAAGGCCTTTGAAATCCAAAGGCTTGGCACATAAAGCTTCAAAACTTGTTTTTGAGGCTCTCAAAGAAGGTGCCTCTATGGCGTGATCAAGAAAGTGTCTAACTTAAAAGGAGACAAAGAGGTCCAGAGCTGACAAAGAGTATCTATCCTGCAACATGGCAAAAGTCACAACTATTGTATTATCACATAGTTATCTTAAACTATATGAACCCATCTTCAGAGATAACATGTCCAAGGTATGTCACAGATCTCTGAAGATGGGATTCAACCTAATAGAGCAAAAACAGCTGCAACTGAAGAGTGTCCTAGACCTACTATGTTACTATTGCTAAGTCCTGAATGCTTTACTGGAAGGTCAGGCTAGTAAGAAAGTGACATAAGAACATAAGAAATTGCCATGCTGGGTCAGACCAAGGGTCCATCAAGCCCAGCATCCTGTTTCCAACAGAGGCCAAAACCAGGCCACAAGAACCTGGCAATTACCCAAACACTAAGAAGAACCCATGCTACTGATGCAATTAATAGCAGTGGCTATTCCCTAAGTATAATTGATTAATAGCCATTAATGGAAAAAGAGGCAAATACAAGATATTACACACCACTGGTCTGAAGAATGTCAACAGGCTTGTTTAAAGAAGAAATTGTTTAAAGAAGAAATTGTCAATACCACCAATGCTTGCTTTTGCTAACTGGAACTTACCATACATTTTGCATACTGGTGTCAGTCTTTAAGGGCTGAGAGCAGCACTATGTCAAATTAAATTAAACCATAGCAGACTAATCTCCTCAGAACCTTCATCAAATATTTCTTGTGTTCTTTCAGAGTTGAGGAAAAAATAAACAAATCATCCAAGGGATAAGCAGTGGATATCCCTAAGTTCACCTAAATAACAGCTTATGGACTTTTCCTCCAGGGTCTAAACCTTTTGCAAACCCTGCTACACTACCAGCTGTAATCACATCCTCCGGCAATGAATTCCAGAGTTTAATTATGCATTGAATAAAAAAATATTTTCTCCTATTTGTCTTAAATATATCACCTTGTAACTTCATTGAATGTACCCTCTCTTTGTATTTTTTGAAAGAGTAAACAACCAATTTGCATGTACCCGTATCATTCCACTCATTATTTTATAGACCACTATCATATCTCCCCTCAGCTGTCTCTTCTCCAAACTGAACAGCCCTAACCTTTTTAGCTTTTCCTTAAAGGGGAAATGTTCCATCCCCTTTATCATTTTGGTACCTTTCTCTGTACCTTTTCTAACTCTGCTGTATCTCTTTTGAGATGCAGTGACCAGAACTGCACACAATAGTCAGGGTGTTGTCTCACCATGGAGCAATACAGAGGTATAATGATATTCTCTGTTTTATTCTCTATTCCTTTCCTAATAATTCCAAGCTTTCTGTTTGCTTTCTTGGCTGCCACACACACTGAGCAGAGGATTTCAATAGATTATCCATGATGATGCCTAGATCCTTTTTCTGGGTGGTAACTTCCAATGTGGAACCTTGTGTTGTGTAGCTATAATTTGGGTTGCTTTTCCTACATGCATCACTTTGCACTTATCCACATTAAATGTCATCTGCCATTTGGAAGCCCAGTCTCCCAGTGTTGCAAGGTCCTTTTGCAATTTCTCACAATCATCTTTGAATAATTTTGTATCATCAGCAAATTTGATCACCTCACTCATTGTTCCAATCTCTAGGACATTTATGAATATGTTAAAAAGAAGCAGTCCTAATACAGATACCAGGGGCACTCCACTATTCATCTTTCTGCATTGAGAAAATTGACCATTTAGCCCTACTCTCTGTTGTCTATCTTTTAACCAGTTCTCAGTCCACAAAAAAACATTGCCTCCTATCCCATGAATTTTAATTTCCTAAAGAGAATCTCATGAGGTTCTTTGTCAAACACTTTCTGAAAATCCATATAAACTATATCAACTGGCCTACCTTTGTCCTGTAATGCAGGGTGATAGGAGGCAGCTAATAGAGTAAAAGAGGGGAAAATACATTTTTTAAGATATAGTAGGTATAGCAGGAGGAAGTGCAAAATTGTAACTGTAAGACTTAAAGGTGAAGGGGTGAGGAATATGTAGAGAATGATGAGGTGAAAGCAGAATTGATTAGCAAATATATCTGTTCAGTATTCATTGGAATAGGACCATAGAAAACTGCCATAAATGTTTATAGGAGCTGAAGTGAGGCAGACTTCTAACAATTTCAGAAGATTGTGTTTGTGAGGAGCTAGCAAATCAAAAAGTAGATAAAGCTATGGGGTCAGACAGGATACATCTGAGAATAGTAAGGGAACTTGGGGGAGTTCTGACAGCTCTGTCATCTGACTTTAACAAAATTTCTTTAGACTTAGGAGTGATTCCAAAGAACTGAAGACAGGTAGATGTGGTTTCTCTTCACATAGGTGCAAGTAAGGAGGAGTCTGAGAACAACGAGCCAGTTAATCTGGACTCAGTGCTGAGAAAATTAATGAAATCACTGCTAAAATAAGGGAGAGTGAAGTTTCAGGAATCCAATGGATTAGAGAATTTGAGGCAGCATAATTTTACCAGAGATAGGTCTTGTCAGGGGAGAGCACTAAATGTAGTGTACTTGGATTTCAGCAAGCTCTTTGACATGGTTCTGCATAGGCAACTTATACACAAACTAATCGCTCTAAGTATGGGTCATAAAGTGACTAACTGGGTTAGAAACTGTGAGGCTACAAAGGGAAATGCAGTTCATTTGGGGTACTGTCTCAAAATAGATTAAATTTACACATATCTTGATGGGAGTGAACCTTAGAATTACCAGTGAAGTGCCTCAAGGATTAGTCTTCAGCTCAGAGTTATTCAACATTTTTGTTAGTGATATTTTAGAAGGGCTATTGGGAAAAGTTTGCTTTTTGCAGATGATACTAAAATCTGCAACAGAGTAGACAACCTGAAAGGTGTGGAAACCATGAAGAGGGAATCCAGAAAAGCTTGAAGAATAGTCTAGGATAGGACTGAGCAAATTACAACCTTTTCTCATTCTAGGAGACCGGTGGCAAGCGAGTTTTACAAACATAATAATTAATATCACCAAAATGTCATTGCTGATGGAGAGGGAGGGGGCATGGCTGTGCCTCTTACATGGCTTTTTTGGCCTGCCAGGTTTTAAAGATTTTGGGCAACATGGATATGAGGGGCATGGGCCCACTTGCTCCCCATTAATATCTCTCAGAGGGAGGGGGAGGTGGGTACAAACCACTGGCCTGACCATGGCTTTTTTTTTTTCAAATAACGCTGGCACTTATATGGTTAAATCTAGCTGCATAAGCTCAGTTATTTGACTACCTTTAGCTGGATAACTTTAAATATGACTGGCAGTATTCAAACCTAACCAGTTAGATTTAAAGTTATCCAGCTAAAATTAGTCAGATAACTTATTATCAGCAGGATGTTTAGCTGAATATTGCTGATAACTTATCTAGCTAATTTATCCTAAGATATCCATAACGCAGGTACTCGGGACCAGTCGTTCAGGCACTCACTCAACATTGCCCCCCCATAACCATTACAAATTAGACACTACAACTGATTGGATACAAAATAAAGGCCGCAGTTTATTAAACCTAACCCGAGCCAACTTAACAATGTTCCAAACAACTCCCCCACCTCCACCTCCTCTGCCGCATGTCAATTCTTCACTTACCATCGCGGCCCAATGGTAAGCAGCTTGGAGCTTCAGCCCCCCCCCCCCCTACCCCGCCGCGTCATCAGCGAGGGTAGGCTTGCGGCCTGAGCATCGGTCCACCCCTTGCTCTTCAGGCCTTCCCGTGCAGCAACCCCAAGCTGCACGAGCATTACCCCCCCTTTCCACGTGCCCTTCTCAACTCAACATAATACACAACAAATAAGGCTCGGGTTTCCGCCTACTGCGACATTCCATTAACACAACACCAAACAGCGCCGAACGACATTAGGGCGGGAGGGAGGGAAACCAGTCACCTCCACTTGCTTCGCTGCCTAACTCCTCAATGCCCGCTCCCGACTGTCCTCGCTCCCTTCTTAGTTCATTGCCCAATGGCAGCGCGGCAGTTCGAATTGCCGCGCTGCCATTGGTCCCCCGGTCCTCTCCTTTGCTTGCGCCCGCCCCCCCCCCCCCCCCTTTTCCTTCCTCTTCCTGCCTCCTTACCTCCCGCCCGATCCCGCGTTATATTCGGCGATACCGGGACGAGCCCGGTTCGCCTCCCCTAACGCAGGTACTCGGGACCAGTCGTTCAGGCACTCACTCAACATTGCCCCCCCATAACCATTACAAATTAGACACTACAACTGATTGGATACAAAATAAAGGCCGCAGTTTATTAAACCTAACCCGAGCCAACTTAACAATGTTCCAAACAACTCCCCCACCTCCACCTCCTCTGCCGCATGTCAATTCTTCACTTACCATCGCGGCCCAATGGTAAGCAGCTTGGAGCTTCAGCCCCCCCCCCCCCTACCCCGCCGCGTCATCAGCGAGGGTAGGCTTGCGGCCTGAGCATCGGTCCACCCCTTGCTCTTCAGGCCTTCCCGTGCAGCAACCCCAAGCTGCACGAGCATTACCCCCCCTTTCCACGTGCCCTTCTCAACTCAACATAATACACAACAAATAAGGCTCGGGTTTCCGCCACCAACAAGGCAAATTAAATGGCCTTGTTCCCCCACTGCGGCCACACCTGTAACTGCAACCTAAGACCTTCTTCCAAGGCATTGTTGAAGAGATCCATACCAATGTCGGAAAGGTGAACCCCATCCCCCAAGAAGTACCCGTCTAAAACCTCCCAGGACCAGTCATGACGAATCCAAAACCCTCCTTCCCGGACCAACCATTTGCCAATTTGGCGGTTCAATTTCTTGACGCCATGGCGCCACATGGGCTCCTCCCGGTGGCGCAGGCGAATGATAATGTCCGACCACCCCAATTTGGTAGTGGGCAAGCGATTCAGGAGAAACGCAAAGTCTTTGCGGATAATTTTAATGAACGCACGACAGGTGAGGTGACCAATGTCATTCCCGCCCAGGTGAACGACAATAAACCTGGGTGCGCCGAAAACATCAACCTGGCCTTGCAAGAAGTCGCAGAGACTACCCCAGCGCATTCCCCCTTTTCCCAGCCAGCGCACCAGTCCCTCGGGTGCGGCCACATTCAGATTCTCCCCGTACGGGCGCTTCCGAGCTCGACGTTGAGCCCGATGAACAAAAGAGTGGCCCACGATCCAAGCACAATCTCCATGCGACCCGAGTCCATGCCGATCTGAAAGAAAAACACATACATTACCACTCGAGCTCGCCGACCCCCGGAACCACCCACCTGGGAAACCCGCTACAGCCACGGAACCCCTCTACCGGACATATCGGCGATAAACGGCAGACTTCCAGCGACCCAACGCCCGAATGCGATCCGCAGGCCACCCAAATTCAGCCGCCACCGTGGCCGCCCCAATTCGGAAGGAATGCGGAGTATACTGTCCCACATTCCACCCCAACGACGCCACGACTTTCCGCAGCACGGTTGCAAACTGATAGCGTGTTAACGGGGCCCCATCCTCATGCACCAGAAAGTGCTGCCCAACGCGAGGCCGCAAAGCCGCGTACCGCAGAGCCGTCTGGACTGGACACGCGAGGATGTGCGGAGCACGCCGCAGGGATATCCACGCCCCAGTGCCCCTCTGATCCGTTTTAGAGGTCCGAAGGCACAGCGTCACGCTATGCTCGTATAAAGAGACGTCCCCAACTAATAAACCCCCCATACCCCCTGGCCGAGCAGATCGTGCGACAAGCTCTCCAACGCGAAACGCACCAAAGAAGGCCCAAGCGAAGGCCACCCGGAATAAGGCCAACTCGAACGGCGAACTACAGATACCCCGCAGGCCCGCGGAAAGTTGAAGCAGATCGGGAAACCGGATGGGCCGCCGCCGATCCGGCAGGCGACCCAAACCGCGGCGCCAGCCCGCCAATAACTTACGTACCAAAAAACTACGAAAAGGACTGCCAAACCCAGCCAATTGCTGGAAAAAGGCAAAGCCCGCTAACTGGCTCCGTACCGAGGCGACCGAAAACCCCGACCATTTCGCCCATAGGATAAACCGAACGAGATCATCCACACCCACTTCCCCCCCCGTCCACCCGGAAGAGTAGAGAAAACCAGCCACAGAACGTCTGCCGGAGAGATATGAGTTCCAGGTAGTTGGCGCCACCGATCGCCGAATCAGGTCCCACATCAGGGGATGCCGAGCTTCCAGAGGCCAGCGGGCACCTTCTCCCCCGTCGGGCAGGCATGTGGAGCCACAGCTCTGAAGACATCCCACTTAAAACGAGAGAGAGCATCAGCAATACAATTCTGAGTGCCAGGCATATGTCGCGCTTTGACGGTCACATTCCAGCGGAGACATAACATCACTAGTTCCCGAACCAACGTCGATACCTGTGGGCACTTCGCCGCCAACTTGTTAACCACCTGCACAACACCCAAATTATCGCACCACCAAACCACTCGTCTGTTGGCTAAGTCCTCGCCCCACAGGGTCAAGGCTACCAAAATGGGGAACAGTTCCAGGAACGTGATATTCCGGACCGTGCCGGCCGTCACCCAAGTAGCCGGCCAACGCTCGGCGCACCATCGTCCCTGAAAATACAGGCCCAAACCCGCCGCCCCCGCCGCATCCGAGTACAGTTCAAGATCGACATTCGACACCTCCCGCTCCTGCATGATGCAAACTCCGTTGAAAGAGACCAGGAACTCGGCCCAAATATCCAACTCATCCCTTACCGCCTTAGTAACCCGAATAAAATAATGGGCCGCCCTGACCCCCACCGTTCGCGCCGAAAGGCGGCGAATAAATGCCCGACCAATCGGAATGACCCTGCACGCGAAATTAAGGGAGCCGATGAGAGCTTGCATCTGACGCAACGTGACTTTCGCCGCCCCCTTAACGAGCGCGATCAAACCCTGGAGCTGAAGAAGCTTGTCCGCTGGCAGGCGACAAGACATGGCCACCGAATCCAACTCTATACCAAGAAAGGTTAATTTGGTAACTGGACCTTCAGTCTTATCGGGAGCTATGGGGACACCAAGACGCGCAGCTGTGCACAGGAAACCATCTAATTGTCGTCGGCACGTATCGTCCGAACCCGGCCCTACAAAAAGAAAGTCATCCAAATAATGCACGGAGGCCTCACAAGCGTTATGCATGTTCGTGGCCCAATGGACAAAGGTACTAAATGCTTCGAACAACGCACAGGAGACAGCACAACCCATGGGCAAGCAGCGATCTAAAAAATAGTGACCTTCAAAATAAAAGCCAAAGAGCGGAAAACAACATGGACGAATGGGAAGCAATCGAAAAGCAGATTCAATGTCTGCCTTAGCTAGAAGCGCACCCGGACCCGCGGCACGGACTAAGGCAACGGCGTCATCGAATGAAGCATATGTGACGGCACAAGCCTCCGAGGGAATGAAATCATTGACGGAAGAACCCTCCGGGGAGGACAAATTAAGTATGAGCCTAAATTTGCCCGGAACCTTTTTTGGTATGACCGCGAGCGGCGAAAGGTGCATGGCGTCAAAAGGCCGAAGCAAAAAGGGGCCAACGATTCTACCCAAGGCAAGCTCATCCGCCAGCTTGTCACGAACGACATCGGCCAATCTGGAGGCTGATCGAGAATTCCTTGCCCTCCCCCCGACCCCGGGACCCACATACGGGATGAGAAAACCATAACGAAAACCATCGGCTAAAAGGGCAGCCGCCCGACGATCCGGGTAAAACCGTAACGTCTCGTCCAACTGGTCCAAGAGGATCGGCGAATCAGCTTTGCAATAAAGGGACAAATCACTTTGCTCCCTTACCGGCCCCAGCGCTTTGGCTCTGAGGGCATCTAAGGGCGGAATGGGCTCCACCACACGTGGTGCACGCGTGCCGAAATTTACATTCGGGGAACAAGCACGTAAGCTTGTTGAATCTCCAGCAAACGTTGGACCCGCCCCCCCCCAAGTTTGACCCCCGACTCGCCTTTGCCCCCGGAGCCGGGCCGAAAGGACTGGACCGCAGCTACACCGACGGAATCCATACGCGCAGGGCCACTGGCCGCGCCTCCCGCCCCCGAGCCACCTCTGGTGGACACGACACCCTTATTAGTCATTTGTGTGAGCCACAAGTGAATGTCCTGCGTCCCCCAGGACATAAACCGATTACCCGCCATTTTATCCCGAAACTTCTCATCGTAGTTGAGCCACGCCCAACCATCATAATCCCGGAAGGCACCTAAAATACTATCCGCATAAGATAACAAGGAGCCATACTGAGAAGCATCGAAATGGCTAACTACACTGGCCAGCCGTAAGAACCCACGCACCCAATTAACGATGTTCTTGGCAATGCGAGGCCCAACACCGCGCCGGCGACTACGCTTCTTGGCCTTCCTGGATCCCTTCCTTCCACCCCGACGACCCTCCAAAAGCCGAAAAATATTGACAAACTTTCTTTTTCGGATGCGTTTAACCAACCGCCGGGGCACTTCCTCCCACAGTTCAGTCAAGGACGCCAAGGCGGGAGGGCCGACGTCGCATTGCTGGCCCTCAGTGGCAAATAAACTCGAGCGCTCGGTACCCTCGCTGGTGTCCGAATCCGAGGTGGCAGACGAGGAACTAGACCGCACCCGGGACCTCTTGGCCCTAACCCTCGACCCGAAAGCACCAGTTTCAACATTAATTTCAACATTAGACTTACCTGCCCCCGCCGCAGGCCGGACGACCTCCCCGTCCCGGGGGCCGGGTAACACTCCACGAGGACCGGCACCAGGATCACCGCCAAGATCAGACCGGAATCCGAGGGAACCAGTTGGGTCACGGTCTCTCCAGGCCTCTTGACACGACGGCCCGGGGCGCTCCTCGTCCGCACTGAGTGCCCGGCGCAAGCTCCCCGCAACTCGGGGGGGAGCCCTCTGGCTGCCCACCATAGGTGGTGCTCCGCAGGGGGCGAGATGCCCACTTTGGGGAAAAATAAGCCCTCCCGAGGGGAGGGGGGCTGGGCCCCGCTGCCAGGCCCCCAAGCCTAAGCAGTCACGTGACAGAGCAGCATCCGCGCGCGGCTGGGCATCGGCTACCGGGAAAAAACCGTACCCAGCCTTAGCCATGCGCTCCAGAAAGGCCTCCACCACCGCTGCCTCTTGGGGGGCCGTAGGAGCCAAGGGTAATGAAAAAGGAGGACCCAAAGGGCCTCGGGGGCTGTGCATGCTGAGATCACTGCAGGGGGGGGCTGAACGAGCGGTGTGAGCCCTTCCAGTCCTGCCTGTCGGCACTCGGGAGCCCCTGCTCCTATCAGTTGGACTCCCAGCTGGAAGCACCTGGCGGCGCCGGGACGGGGCCCTGGGGGAGGTATGAGAGCGGCCACCACGGGCTGCCTGGGGGGCGCTCAAGCGGCGGCCACGTGCGCCAGCGCTGGCCCGGCAAGGAGAGGGAGTGACCTGAGCGCCCGTGAGGGTAACGGCGGGGGCTGCAGGAGCCTGCAGTGCCGGCATGGCTAAGGGGCTCGGGAAATCGCGGGGTGGGGAGCCCAAAAAAGAGAAAGTAAGAGCGGACCCAGGGGGCGCCGACAGGCGGCCAGGAAGGAACGGGCGGGGGGGTGGAGAGGGAGGCGGGCCCGCGTCCGCCTCAGGGCCGCTCTCACCCGAGTCGGAGAGGTACGGGAGGAGGCAGGCAATAGGCGGGGCCGGCGGGGGGGCGGGAGGGGGGGCGCCGACGGGAGCACCGGTACTCACGGCACTTAGACCCGAAGACGCCGGCAGAGCCGGGACCCGGGACATCCTGGGCCTCGCCGGCGGGCGGGATCGCGACGTCGAGGCTGGCCTTGCCGCACTCCGTGTTTTCGCGCGCCGCATAGGGTTCCGAGGCGCAGGGGACAATAGAGAAAGCAACGGGGAAGTCAGACGGCGAAGCAACGGAGAGCAAACCAGTCACCTCCACTTGCTTCGCTGCCTAACTCCTCAATGCCCGCTCCCGACTGTCCTCGCTCCCTTCTTAGTTCATTGCCCAATGGCAGCGCGGCAGTTCGAATTGCCGCGCTGCCATTGGTCCCCCGGTCCTCTCCTTTGCTTGCGCCCGCCCCCCCCCCCCCCCCCCCCCCCCCCTTTTCCTTCCTCTTCCTGCCTCCTTACCTCCCGCCCGATCCCGCGTTATATTCGGCGATACCGGGACGAGCCCGGTTCGCCTCCCCTTATCCAGAGTTTTGAAAATTGATCTCTTTGTTTTGAAGGGGCATTCATCCTATTGGTGCTGAGTGCTGTCATGCAGGAAACTTGGGTTTGATTTTTGAGACTGCTTTCTGCTTCTCATGTTCAGTAAGTCCGTGGATGCTGTGGAAGGCAGTGTTCACAGCTTCTAGACAGAGAGTCTCAGACATTACACAACAGCAACACCTTCCAGCCAGTCTCAGGATGCATATGTAATACAAGGTTACAGAAAGAGCTGTAGTCTATGGTTCCTGAGCAAGAACAGCCGGTGTGTTGGCTAGGCTGGTTGAGAAAAGGTTATGAAATGGGAAAGAAATCTGAGTGGTTGTGAATGAAGGATTATGGCACCATAGTCCAGAAAAGGTTAGTTTTGATTGAAATGGGAACCCAAAGGAGCAGGAGGCAAATAAATCTAGATTTATTTTTAATGGTAGATTTCTTACTTATTTGCTTTGGATTGAAAAGTAATTCCTTTCAGTCTAAGTAAAAATGTTGGTAGGTATTTATGGCAAGAAATAATGAACAATGTGTATTTAATTTGTAATACTTAATCACTGACCACATAACCATAGTTTTGTTTCTTAATTTTCAGGGCAAAAAGATTTTGATTATATTTATGCAACCTGAAACATGTGTTTGCCTCTTTTATGATCAGTGTCCACTGAAGACTGAATCAAATCTTTGATGGTTGTACAGTTTGACACCCCTGAAAGCTGATGAGCAAGACAGGTGTAAATGTGTCCAGATCAGCCAGTCTAAAAGGTCATGACAACAGTTGTTCCTATCATATGTCCTGCACTTTGTGCCTTGTGACATGTGTTAAAATTTTGAACTATTAAATTGCTTTATCTAAATAGTTCACTTCAAGAGAAAGAAATAAAGCCATGTAGCTCTCTCTATGAAGTTTATTCCATGAACAGTGAATTCCATTTGCAAGGTTTTTATTTATCACACTTTCACTGTAAACTTTGGAGCTGGAACAAGAGAGAGAAAGAGGGAGGATGAAAATAGTAACTGTCAAATAATTAATCATATATGTAGTGTAAAGTAGTATCCCGAACTAAAGTTGGCTTGTAAAACATGCTGGTCATTCCAGACAGACATCTCCTGTTTAGATCAGTCCACTTTGATCCTCAAAGTCAAGACGAGTGACAAGTACATGATACCTTTCTAATGTGATGTAACCTGCCTGGTAGGGCAAACACACGCACAGTGACCCATCCCACTGTCAGCACGTGGGGTTTCTGATGGTAAGTGATAGAATTTGGGACCTCTGCCATCTTTCTCAAGAGTTTATTTGAGGATGCCCTCCCTACTGGACCTCCGCAATTCCACATCTGAGATGGAAATGGGGAAAGCCACTCAATGGTTCTTCCAGAGGTTGGGAGAAGAGACTGAGATGCATGAAAAATAATAATAAGAAGTTATTTATTCTCCAGGTAAGTTGGAGGGTAAATTAAAGAAACTAGACACTCACATATATAAAACACAATTTTATTTTATTTCCTAGGGAGAAAGACTGATTGAGATGAGTAAAAGAATGGGATAATAAAATAATAAATAATAATAAAACAGGTCAGCTACTCTCACATTTCCTGACCAACTTTTATGCAAGTACAAACTAAACATCTTTATAGGTAACAGATAAGTTTCTGTTCATTTTCCTACTCTCACAAACTTTTTTCCTACAGCTTTTCAAAGGATTAAAGTAAGTAATGACAATCTTATACACAGGGAGACTGATATTCAGCGCTACTTAGCTGGATAAGTAGTGACTTATCTGACTAAGTGGCGGCCACTGAATATTCTGCTTTATTCAGTGGCCGCCACTTATCTGGATAAGCCACTTATCCAGCTAAGTAGATAGCCAAATATCTAGTGGGTGGGCAGTGGGCAGCTATTTATCCAGCTAACTTAGCCAGATAGGTGTTGATATTCAGAATTATCTGGTCTAACTTACCCAGATATAACTTGTCTGGCTAAGATATTCAGCAGCCTAATATGAATATCCCATGTAAGGGCTAACTTACACAGACATTTTCTTTTCAATATTGTGTCCCAGGGAACCTTACTTTCAAACATATCCACACAGCCCCATATATGCACATATATAGGTCTGTGCAGAATTGACAAAGTATTTTAGAATCTGTATAGAGCCATTTGTGCAGATTTTAAAATAGACGTATCTCCACCTCTCAAAATAAATAAGCCATATTTTGGAGCATGTGCAATATTTGGCACATACTCTTTCTTATGTACTTCCAGATTTGCTTGGGCAGGCTCATTCCACAATGGCCATCTCAGCATGGAAACCTAACTTCACCGCCAGGGCCATAGCCACCCCCCTGTGTTCACAAATGAACACCTGCTGATCCCCACCAGTGAGGTCCAATGTAATGCGAGGACCATCAGTTAGGCATGGTAGAGTCTTCACAGGCAGTCTAACTGTGAAGCCTCCTACTCCTGGGAGGCAAGTGCCTTGAGAGAAGTAGAGGCAAAACAAAACAAAAAAAGAAGTGAGGGCAAACAGAGTGTATGTACAAAAATGCATGAACTAGGCGAAGGTTCTTGCACTCTGCAAGTAGTTTGCACTGAAGCCAGGGCAAAGGTTGCACATATTGAGGTGCTTCCTCACATATGGATACACTAGAGCAGTACATAGCCCCATAGTCACAGCAGTCAGAGCAGTACAGCCCCGCAAGAGCTTCAGAGGACAGCAGCAATGCCTTTATGGCACTAGAAAAATTCCAGTGCTGGTAGCACTGGACAAGGGCAGCCAAGGCTAGAGCTCATAGCATTAAAGTGTCATTTCTGGTGATAGGGGGGGAGGGGGGGACCGAACCAAATAGCATAGATTAATGTCATAAGGGACCTTCAGAAACAAAGAAACTGGAGATAAGTTTTAACTAGTCACAACTAATTCAGATTGAATATTGTTTCTCATTTAGAAAATGATTTTCCTAGAAATAGTTGGTTATGTAGGTTTATGTCATTTGTTACATAATCCTGATTTCCATACTATTGTGCATGCAATTATCATCCCCCATGTCGACTACTATAACAGTTTACTGTTAGGTCTTCCTAACAGTTCCCTTCATCCTTTACAACTCCTTCTCAATTCTGCTGTAAGACTTGTTTCTGGTTCTAGTTGATTTGATCATGTTATACCAATTCTGGCTAAAATGAAGTGGCTGCCAATTCGAGAGCATATCTGCTACAAAATCGCAATGACTACCTTTAAATTATTAGGCACAGACTCTTGCTCTTGGTCGAATGCCCCTTGTGCACAAGCCCCGGGATGCGCATATGTCTCGGGGCTTTGTGAAAGGAGCGGGGCAGTGGCGGGACCGAGGCCTCCGGCACAGCAGCCGGCCGGCGCACGCAAGTTACACCTGCCAGAGGCAGGCGTAAATAACAAAATAAAGGTGGGGGGGGATTTAGGTAGGGCTGGGGGGCGGGTTAGATAGGGGAAAGGAGAGGAAGGTGGGGGGGGGGGGGAACAGAAGGAAAGTTCCCGGAGGGAATGGGGAAAGCCATTGGGCTCCCCTAGGGCTTGGCGCGCGTAAGGTGCAGTAGTGTGCACCCCTTTGTGCGCGTCGACCCCGGATTTTATAACATGCGCGCTACACTTCACCTCCCACTTAGGTGATATCTACTAATTATATCAATACTTATAATCATTGGTCAAAAATATCTTTTTGGTAGTTTTTCAAAAATGAAAAGAAAATATCTGATGTACTTATCTCAGTATGAAAAGACAAAGACAATGCCAAAGACAGTTTTGACTCTCGATAAAGTCAGCTCCATATATAGCCAACAGCCTGGTCCAGTGTTTAAAAATATGTATTTATTAAGAACTGGAACATATGAAATCCTTTACCTACTTATAGATAAAATATTCCCAATGTGAACTTGAACCCATATATTTTACAGGCTTAGGAAAGTTGAGGTATATGCATTGGATAACTGTGTTTGGTGTTCTGGGTTAATATGTCTAAGATGACCATCTGATTCTAGGTCATAAGTAAACAATCAGAGAATTCTGCTTTTTCAACTCTTGCTTCCTAATACGTAGGAGCTTGAAAATCCCAAAACATCTTGCCTGTAGAGATGTGAATCGTGTCCTCGATCGTCTTAACGATCGATTTCAGCTGGGAGGGGGAGGGAATCGTATTGTTGCCGTTTGGGTGTGTAAAGTATCGTGAAAATCGTTAAAATCGTGAGCCGGCACACTAAAACCCACCCCCGACCCTTTAAATTAAATCCCCCACCCTCCCGAACCCCCCCAATGCCTTAAATTACCTGGGGGTCCAGCGGCACACTAAAACACGGCACACTAAAACCCCCTAAAACCCACCCCGACCCTTTAAATTAAATCCCCCACCCTCCCGAACCCCCCCCAATGCCTTAAATTACCTGGGGGTCCGTAGCGGCGGTCCGTAGCTTAAATTACCTCCGTAGCCTTAAATTACCTCCGTAGCGGCGGTCCGTAGCTAAATCGGGGGAAGGGGGAGAGCAGGAAAACCGGCACACTGAATCGTGTAGTCTTCAGCCGGCGCCATTTTGCAAAATGGCCGCCGCAAAATGGCGGCGGCCATAGACCAAAACGATTCAACGCAGGAGGTCGTTCCGGACCCCCGCTGGACTTTTGGCAAGTCTTGTGGGGGTCAGGAGGCCCCCCCAAGCTGGCCAAAAGTTCCTGGGGGTCCAGCGGGGGTCCGGGAGTGATCTCCTGCCGCGAATAGTTTTCCGTACGGAAAATGGCGCCAGCCATACGCGTATGGCCGGCGCCATTGTCCATACGGAAAATGGCGCCGGCAGGAGATCGACTGCAGGAGGTCGTTCAGCGAGGTCCGCGGCAGCCATTTTGCAAAATGGCGCCGGCTGAAGACTACACGATTCAGTGTGCCGGTTTTCCTGCTCTCCTCCTTCCCCCGATTTAGCTACGGACCGCCGCTACGGAGGTAATTTAAGGCTACGGAGGTAATTTAAGCTACGGACCCCCAGGTAATTTAAGGCATTTGGGGGGGGTTTCGGGAGGGTGGGGGATTTAATTTAAAGGGTCGGGGTGGGTTTTAGGGGGTTTTAGTGTGCCGTGTTTTAGTGTGCCGCTGGACCCCCAGGTAATTTAAGGCATTTGGGGGGGGGTTCGGGAGGGTGGGGGATTTAATTTAAAGGGTCGGGGGTGGGTTTTAGGGTGTTTTAGTGTGCCGGTTTTCCTGCCCTCCCCCTTCCCCCGATTTACGATTTTTTGACGATAAATCGGGGGAATTGGTATTGTATCGTGGCCCTAACGATTTTTGACGATTTAAAATATATCGGACGATATTTTAAATCGTCAAAAAACGATTCACATCCCTACTTGCCTGTTCTTTATAAATTGGAACTAGGTGGTCACCCAAAATATACTACTCCCAGCTGCTGCAATGCCACAATCTATTTTCCAAACTAGAGATTTCTGGTTTGAGTCTGCAACCTTCCAACGCAGGGAGGGACTCTGCTACTGAACTAAAGGAACATCTCCTGTAGCTGGATTACTCTATCTACCCTAGTAGAGGAATACACCTTGATAAATCACTCAAGCCCATTATCTAATATTAGTTGAGGTATATAGTTTGTTTTGTGCTTCGCTTGCCCAATCAGAATGAGATGATGCTCCCTGAATTTTAAGAAGTATCACTACCAGCATTTCATAACAGAGAATTAAATTGTGTAAAAAGTCAAGCCTATTGGGTAAAATGTACTGTAAAAGAATTATGGGACTGGGAGACCCTGGGTTATTGAAAATGTATTTTTTGTGAGGTGTGAATTAGATGAGGAATGGATTAATATAGATATTTAATTCTAAAAAATTTCAGTCTTGTGGTTAAAATATAATTTTGAAATATATACATACATACTGTGTGCTTTAGTTCACAAGTCTCTCATCTCACATATAAACGGTATAGCTCTATGCTGGTATACACATTAAATAAAAGATTAATGTGTATCTAATAAAGTACATATTAATCCCATTATTAGAATATTGAACAGAAATGCTTATTGCTCAGCTTCACTTACATATGGCATTGTATGTTTGAAGTTCCTGCTAAGTGTATGTTCCATCTTTAGAGTAAATATTCCCAGTTTATCTCTGTTTAGCAAAGAGTTTTCTGAGTTACTCAGATAGGATGGTCAGTATAGCTGTTGTTACTAAGGAAACTTCTCCAGTGGTATTCACATTCTTTACTCGCATTTAACACAGTGTTTCCCATCCCTCTCCTGCAGGCACACCTAACCAGTCTGGTTTTCAGAACTGCCACAATGAATATGCATGAGATAGATTTGCATACCCTGGGTTTCCAATGTATGCAAATCTATCTCATTCATATTCATTTTGGATATCCTGAAAACATGATGTGTAAGGTGTGCCTTCAAAAGAGGATTGGGAAATACTGCAGTAGATGATGGCAGATGGACCAAGCAGCCCATCTAGTCTCTAGTTATTCTGGCCACACTCCTAAGGATATATCCCAGCTGCCAGCCACAGATTCTGACTACCTGTAAAATATCTCTATCAAGGACAGTCTTTTTGTCTTCTTCATTTGCATAACATTCCAACTTATCATCCTATAGTATCCAATCTTTCCCATATCTAATACCAAAGCCCTAGGTGTATGCACAGACTTTTTTTCTTTTCACTTTGTTTTTCTTTTTTCTTTTTATTTCATTTGTTGTTTTGTTTTTCCTTTATTTAAAATGAAAAAAAGAATAAAACAAATGAAAGGAAAACCAAAACAAAACAAAAACTTCAGGCTTCATTGGATGAAAAAACCTCTCCTTGGCCTCTCCTCTGATACCTCCCACCCCTCTGAACCTGCTTACTATATTTATCTTTTTCTTCATGGTATACTACTATTACTACTACTTAACATTTCTATAGCACTACTAGATGTTGCGCTGGAGGTGGACCCTTGGCCTGGTGCAGGATTGGTATGGCCCTCTGGTCGGACCCAGAGAGCTCCTGCCACCAGGAGGCAGAGCACACAAGGAGACAGAGGCTAGCTGGAGCTTCCCAATAGCAATCCGGGGTTTCCATAGGTTGAGCCCTTGGGTACCTGGACCTCCTGGACTTAGGTGGGTCTCGTAGGGTCTCCCGGAGAGGTAGCGGAGAGGTGTGCCCACCATGAGCAAAGGTGTGAGGCTGGTGAAGAATGGAGGAGTAAGACCAGAACCAGAACCATGAGTAAGACCACAACCGGAGACTTCTGGAATACAGCAGGAGATGAAGGCCCTCCGGGCAAGATAGGCAGTGCCTATAGGTTCAGCCAGATGTAGGTCGTGGGTGATTTATTTATTTATCTATCTATCTATTTATTTATTTATTTATTTGAGTTTTTTCTATACCGGCATTCGTGATGAGTATCACATCATGCTGGTTTACAATAAACAAGGGGGTGTAATAATAGGTTACAATAAAAAGAACAGCTAATAGGTGCTGAGCGAAAACAATTGCAGTTACAATAAAATAGGGAAATGCACAACTGGGAGCAGAGAAAGGCGATAGGAATTTAACAGAATACATTTACCAAACTTTAACAGAATGCATTTACAGAATTTATGGTATTTACTAGGTTATACGTCAAATGTCAGTAAACCTGGTTGCTTTTTTAATTAATTTATACCAGCTATTATCCCATCCAATGACCATATAATTTTGTAGGACCACTACTCATAGGGTCACGGTATTTTACCAGACTCTTTTTGTGGTTTGGGTCCGGTTTACTATGTATATGTTTTTTTTATGTTTTTTTTAATTTTTTAGTTTTCTTTCTTTCCATCACCCTAATGAGAGCTCCAAGATGACATTTCAAATTACAGTCAAATTAAATGTCACTTTCTTAATCCCAATTCAAAGTAATTCAGCAGTGATACTCATCTGCGTAGCCCAACACGATCGCATTTCGGACCCCCACTTTTAAGGTCCTGCTTCAGGGGAAACAATATCCATTCTTATTCCGTGACACTCCCAGGGCAATCGTTAAACCACCAAAAGGTTAATCTCCAATAGCTGTCTCCATCAAATAATGTAGATGCGGTCACACCTTGGACTCACCGTTCTTTGAAACATGACTCTCAACTGAGTGGCTTTTCAACTACTAGAAACAGAAGTTCCTCCCACAGAAATCTGTCCCAATCAATCAACAAAGTCTCCAATCAGGTCGGGAAGGACCATCACTTCCTTTACCTAAGTTCTCTAACACGTCGTATCTTAGCGAAAAACCGGAGGTGATGTCATCTTGAAGCCCCGGTGCGAAATCAATTGCCTCAGTCTTCAAACAAAACTCATTTCCTCTACACTTGACATGGTTTATAGTTCTCCATCACATCCTCTTTCAGGAACAATTGTCCAAACTGCAATCAGATCTTGTTGAAACTTACATCTGTTGTGGCTATTATTAATCAACACGGCGTATTTTTAAGTCTTGCTTTCTCTATATTAACTCCGGGAACTAGTCCTCTGTCACGTCGTATTTCACGTCAGTCTCAGCTGATCGACTCCATTGCGTCATCCTCTGTCCTCACATAATCCTCAATCTTCAACCAGGACATTGTTCCCTCTACACTTCACATAGTTTATTGCATCCTCTTTCAGGAACCAATATCCAGTGTGTAATCAGGTATTTGATTTACGCCTATCCCGGCTATGGTTATTCATCACGGCATCTTTTTCAGTCTTTAAACAAGTCCGACTTACTCTATATTAAATCCGGAGGCTAGTCAATCACGTCGTATTCCACATCAAACTCAGCTGATCGACTCCAATCCTCCATCACGTAAACCTCTGTCATCGCGTGGTTCTCCATCACGATATCACAACAATATCAGCTGATCGGATAGAAGATGATATTTTAATGGTATTTTTAGAACCCCGTTCATGACAAAACTGCTTATTAATACAGACTGAATATATATACCAAACCAGTCATTGGACCATTCCTACTATGTAGAAAACCAATCAAAAGCACAAATGTACAATGTCTGAAATTATTCTTTTTGGATAAGGATAAGGGGCACGTATCGGGCTCGTCCATACAGGGGCAAAACAGGTCCCAGAACATCAAATTGGGAGGGTCCTATCACAAGGGCTCAGGGATCAAAGACTCAACAACAATGCAATATACAACAGTTTTAACAGGATCATCTGCAGTGGTTAATTTGTCACGATTAGATTTGTCTGGTGACATGATAGCAGCTTTAGATAAAGGATTATCGTATGTTTCTTGTTGCAAGTATGACCCTTTTCAAACACGAATAGACCTTTATAGGTTCTTCAGACGACTACAACTGAAATTATTCTTTTCGGATAAGGATACAAATGACAGTTCAATTTTGACACCTCGTTCCACCTGGGTACCTCCGGGTCCAGTGGATCCAGCAATAGCTACATTCATACAGCTAGTTCTGAAGGATTTGGGTTCTTTGGAAGATCAAAAAATTTTTGACAGAAGTCATTTTGCTGTAGATTGGTCGCATTCCCAATATCAGGCTGTGAAACAATTGTCTGCGAATAAAGAGATCATAGTGAAACCGGCTGACAAAGGCGGAGCAGTGGTCATTCAAGACACTAAAGATTATGTTAAGGAAATCCAGCAACAGTTACAGGATTCTACATACTATTGCCCCTTGGAGGAAAATCCTACTCAAGCTCTTCAAGATCAGATTGAGATATTGATAGATCAAGGTGTAAAGAAGGGGTTTGTGACAGCAAGAGAAGCAAGAGTGTTAAAAGTTCAACATCCAGTAGATCCTGTCCTATACACTCTTCCAAAGATACATAAAAGTATGAGTCAACCCCCTGGGCGCCCTATTGTGGCTGGCAGGGGTTCGGTTTTAGAACCTTTATCAACTTACCTGGATTTCTTTTTAAAGCCTTTTGTGAAAGATTCCCCTTTGTTTGTTCAAGACACTTTACACATGTTGCAGTTGTTACAAGAAGTCTCAGATCTCCCGGATGATTGTTGGTTAGTCACTCTGGACATTTCATCGTTTTATACAAATGTTCCGCAACAAGAAGCGTTCATATTGATGGTTCAAATTTTGCAATCACGACCACGGCCACATAGAGTTCCTTCCTCGTTTCTATCAGATTGTTTGAAGTTAGTGTTATTTAAAAATTTTTTGCAATTTGATGGGAAATATTTCCTTCAGATACAGGGAGTGGCGATAGGTGCTACAGTAGCACCCGACATTGCCAACCTGTATGTTGCACATTTTGAGGACCAATATTTATACCCCTCCCAGTGGTTTTCTAAAATGCTTTTGTATAAACGTTATATCGACGATATTTTTTTCATTTGGTCGGCATCCCTTGAGGACCTTCAAACCTTTTTACGGTGGTTTAATGAGTTAGATCCCCATCTTCAGTTTACTGCGCATTACGAACAGACTTCTATTGCTTTTCTGGATATATGGGTTAGACATGAGGGTAACAAGATCAGTACCACCTTATATCGAAAAGATACAGATCGGAATAACTATTTAAGATATTCCAGTTTCCATCCAATTAGATTAAAGGATGGGTTACCTATTTCCCAATTCCTCCGTCTCCGGCGTATATGCTCCACTGATGCAGAGTTTCGGATTCAGGCCTCGGAGTTATTTGATAGATTCATCCAAAAAGGTTATCCAAGATCAGTACTGAAAAAAGCTTTCAAGAGGGCATTGTTTGCGAACAGAGAGTTGCTGCTTCAGTACCAACAATGACCTTTTTCCCAACAATTGACGTGTACTTTGAGATACTCTGCTCAAATTCATTCAGTAATTAATGTGGTTCACACTCATTGGCAAGTGTTAGACCTACATGATGTATTTCAGACGGGCCCTAGATTTGCTTTTTTTAGGGGGCAGAATTTACGTGATATGGTAGTTCATGCTACCTTTGGTTCGATGACAAAAATTCTGGAACAGGGGGGTCATCGTCCATGTGGACATTGTGAAATGTGTGCCCTCTCTTGGACTGGTGATCAATGGCAGGTCCCGCATTTGAATATGACAGTGAAGCTTTGATCCTCGACCAATTGTGAGTCTGAGGGTATCATATATGTCATCCAATGCCCGTGCCGCTTGATTTACATGGGCAGAACGAAGAGACGAGTTCGAACTAGACTTGTAGAACATAAAAGCTGCCTAAAAACATAAAAAATGGTGGCTCCCTTAGTTCAGCAATGTGTACAGTACAAACATATTTTTTCTGAACTCCGTTGGCTGATTGTGGAACAAATTCATCCAAGCTGTAGGGGAGGAGATATTCAATACCATTTAAATAAACGTGAACATCACTGGATATATACATTAAAATCGATGGACCCATACGGGTTAAATGAGAAAATCAACTGGTACTCTTTAATTTGAAATTACTCTGACATTGTACATTTGTGCCTTTGATTGGTTTTCTACATAGTAAGAATGGTCCAATGACTGGTTTGGTATATATATTCAGTCTGTATTAATAAGCAGTTTTGTCATGAACGGGGTTCTAAAAATACCATTAAAATACCATTAAAATATCATCTTCTATCCGATCAGCTGATATTGTTGTGATATCGTGATGGAGAACCACGCGATGACAGAGGTTTACGTGATGGAGGATTGGAGTCGATCAGCTGAGTTTGAGGTGGAATACGACGTGATAGAGGACTAGCCTCCGGATTTAATAAAGAGTAAGTCGGACTTGTTTGAAGATTGAAAAAGATGCCGTGATGAATAACCATAGCCGGGATAGGCGTAAATCAAATAATACCTGATTACACACTGGATATTGGTTCCTGAAAGAGGATGCAATAAACTATGTGAAGTGTAGAGGGAACAATGTCCTGGTTGAAGACTGAGGATTATGTGAGGACTGTGGATGACGCGATGGAGTCGATCAGCTGAGACTGATGTGAAATACGACGTGACAGAGGACTAGTTCCCGGAGTTAATATAGAGAAAGCAAGACTTAAAAATATGCCATGTTGATTAATAATAGCCACAACAGATGTAAGTTTCAACAAGATCTGATTGCAGTTTGGACAATTGTTCCTGAAAGAGGATGTGATGGAGAACTATAAACCATGTCAAGTGTAGAGGAAATGAGTTTTGTTTGAAGACTGAGGCAATTGATTTTGCACCGGGGCTTCTAGATGACATCACCTCCGGTTTTTCGCTAAGATACAATGTGTTAGAGAACTTAGGTAAAGGAAGTGATGGTCCTTCCCGACCTGATTGGAGACTTTGTTGATTGATTGGGACAGATTTCTGTGGGAGGAAATTCCGTTTCTAGTAGTTGAAAAGCCACTCAGTTGAGAGTCATGTTTCAAAGAACGGCGAGTCCAAGGTGTGACCGCATCTACATTATTTGATGGAGACAGCTATTGGAGATTAACCTTTTGGTGGTTTAACGATTGCCCTGGGAGTGTCACGGAATAAGAATGGATATTGTTTCCCCTGAAGCAAGACCTTAAAAGTGGGGGTCCGAAACACGATCGTGTTGGGCTACGCAGATGAGTATCACTGCTGAATTACTTTGAATTGGGATTAAGAAAGTGACATTTAATTTGACTGTAATTTGAAATGTCATCTTGGAGCTCTCATTAGGGTGATGGAAAGAAAGAAAACTAAAAAATTAAAAAAAACATAAAAAAAACATATACATAGTAAACCGGACCCAAACCACAAAAAGAGTCTGGTAAAATACCGTGACCCTATGAGTAGTGGTCCTACAAAATTATATGGTCATTGGATGGGATAATAGCTGGTATAAATTAATTAAAAAAGCAACCAGGTTTACTGACATTTGACGTATTGTTTACAATTTGGTGCCTGGAGTACAGACGGTGTTTTGAGAGCCACAGGTTGTGATTTACTAGGTTATGCCATTTGTAATGTTATAGTTTTCCGTGTTAGGGTAATGATTGAAAGTTGGTTAGTGGTGAATTAGGGTTCATTCGGGGTCTGGAAAGGCTTTTTTAAATAACCACATTTTGAGTCTTTTCCTGAATGTTGGGAGGCAGGTTTCCTGCTGCAGATCCGGTGGGATGGAGTTCCATAGAGATGGTCCTGCTGTGGAGAATGCCCTGTCTCTGAAGGTTATATGATGGGAGGTTTTGGAGTGAGGTACCTGTAGAGATTCTTTATAGTACTCTCTTATGGGTCTGGAGGAGGTATGTTTTCTGAAAGGGATTTGTAGATTAAGCGGAGCGTATTGATGGATAGCTTTGTAGATTGTGGTAATGGACTTATATATGATTCTATAATGAATTGGCAACCAATGTAGGTCTTTGAGGATTGGAGAAATGTGATCTCTTCTCCGTGTATTTGTCAATATTCTGGCTGCCGTGTTTTGAACCATCTGAAGAGGTTTAGTGTGCGATGATGGGAGACCTAATAATAAAGAGTTGCAATAGTCTAACTTAGAGAAGATTATTGCTTGTAGGACTGTTCTGTAGTCATGAGCGTGGAACAGTGGTTTTATTCTTTTTAGGACATGAAGTTTATGACAGCAGTCCTTGGTGGTTTGGTTTATAAAAGATTTTAGGTTTAGCCGATTATCAATGATTGCTCCTAGATCTCTTACTTGAGCTATTTGTAAGTTTGCTGGAGGATTTGTGGTGATGTTGCTGTTATCCAGGGATATGAGAAGGAGTTCGTTTTTTGAAGAATTTAGGATTAAGTTCAGACTGGAGAGAAGGCCATTGATTTCTAGAAGGCATTTTTCCCAGAAGTCTAGGGTTTTTTTGATGGATTCTTTAAGGGGGATCACTATCTGGACATCGTCGGCATATAAATAGTGTTTTAGGTTCAGTTTGGTTAATAACTGGCAGAGAGGGAGAAGGTAAATGTTAAAGAGTGTAGGTGAGAGGGAGGATCCCTGCGGAACTCCTAGAGAGGAAGGATAACGCTTAGATTCTTTGTTGTGTATTTTGACCTTGTAGCCTCTGTTTCTAAGGAATGTTTTGAACCAGGCCCGTGCCGTGCCTGTTATGCCGATGTTCGATAACTGATTTAGGAGGATAGAGTGGTTAACAGTGTCAAAAGCAGCTGAGAGGTCCAAAAGGATCAATAAATAGGCGTGACCTTTATCGAGGCCCATGATGAGGTAATCTGTCATGGATATGAGAAGTGATTCGGTACTTAATGATTTCCGGAAGCCATATTGAGTGGGGAAGAGAATTTTGTGATCTTCGAGGTAGACCGATAATTTAGAGTTAACTAGTTTTTCCATGACCTTGGCTATGAAAGGGAGGTTGGAGATTGGACGAAAGTTGGTAGCAGGCTGGTTTGGTGGTCTCGGGAGCAAACAGAGTATCCGAGTGTAGCGCAAGGGTCAATGCCAGTGTATCAGTCCAAGGGTGGACAGCCAAAGCAAGGGTCAGTTCCAAGGTCAGTTCGTACATAGTCAAGAGAAGCAAAGGTCAGTTCCAGGCGGTGGTCAAACATGATCAGAAGGCAGGCAGTGGTCGGTTCCAGGCAGTGGTCAAACATGGTCAGAAGGCAGGCAGAGGTCGGTTCCAGGCAGCGGTCAAACGTGGTCAGGCAAGCAGAGGTCAGTACCATGAATTGGTCCGAGGAGGTACGACAAGGAGAACGAGGAACACAGGATTCAGGAGCACTGGAACAAGACAGGAACATAGGAACACTGGAACAAGACTGGAAGCAGGTAATGCAGGAACAAGGAAAGGCAAACTAGTAACACCGAGGTGTTGACCTGATTGCCAAGGCGAGGCTCTGGGGACCGGGCCTCGCCTTATATCCTCAGTCTATGTGACATCATCTTCAGGTGCCGCTGGCTGGTTTCCCGCGCTGGACTCTTTAAAGGGCTGCTCGGATCGCGTGCGTGCACCCAGGGACGGGACTGGCGCCGGGGAGGATGCCGAGCCTCGGCGCGAGGAACGTTGCAAACCAGAAGGCTCAGATGGGCCTGGAGTTGCCCGGGAACGCCGCGGGCGAGCACTGCTGGCTGCATCAGTGAGGGACGAGGAGCCGGAGCTGGTTGAGGGTAGTGCGAGGTGAGCAGGCCCGTCGCGGCACCAACGTGGCCGAGACGCGCAACACTAGATGTACACAGCGCTGTACAAACAACACACAAAAGACATTCCCTGGACATAGAGCTTACAATCTAATCAAAACAAGCATACAGATCAACAGAAAATTGTTAAAATTAGTTAATGAGCCTGAAAGAACAACAGGCTTAAGATTTAAAAGCAGCCTCAAAAAGGTGGGTTTTTAAATGGGATTTAAATAAGGTGATAGAGGGATCATGATGCACCAGCTCAGGAAGTCTATTCCAAGCACATGATACAGCCAGGTGGAAAGCACAGAGTCGGGAATTGGTGGTAGGAAAGGATTCCTGGTCATGTCTGCCCCACTGGAGGTATGCTTAGAAATGGCGCCTGCAAATTGAGACTGGCGCCATTTGTAATTTCTTCCATTCAAAAATGCACCAGCCTGGGTATGGACCTGGATAGTGCCATTTTGTATGGAAGAAGTTAACAATGTTGTCAGCCTTTATCTGCCAGTGCCATTTCAAAGCATGCAACCAGTAGGACAGGAATACTCCAGCACCATGAAGAAAAAGAAAAATATGGTAAGAGGGTGCCGCTGGCTGGTTTCCCGCGCTGGACTCTTTAAAGGGCTGCTTGGATCGCGTGCGTGCACCCAGGGACGGGACTGGTGCCGGGGAGGATGCCGAGCCTCAGCGCGAGGAGTGTTGCAAACCAGAAGGCTCAGATGGGCCTGGAGTTGCCCGGGAACGCCGCGGGCGAGCAGTGCTGGCTGCATCAGTGAGGGACGAGGAGCATTTACTCGAGCAAAACTGGTTTTTGCTCGAGTAAATACACTTTACTCAAGTAAGTGGGCTTTTCAAAATTGCTACAATATATGCCATTGAATTGTCCATAGGATTTACTCAAGTAAGTGCACTTTACTCGAGTAAATAGCTTTTGAAAATTGCTACGATAGTATGTCACATTTACATGCATAACTCCTTTGAAAATGACCCCCTATGTGTACAAATTCTCTCTGCAAAACTTTACACACCAAATAGCAGGTGTATTTGAATGTATGTAGTTTTGCCCGGATAATTTTCAAAGCAGAGTTAATCGCTAAATCCACTTTGAAAATTGGAGTAACTTATGTGCATGTTTAACAGTTATTTTATGCGTGATGTTACAAAGTTACCCCTAAAAGTGGAAGTGTTATAATTAGCATCATACAGTGGGCACCTAACATAGAAAAGATATATTTCACTGGTACTAAATTATTTATATTAACACAGCACTAGTGTTATTTTTGCCTAGCACTGGCTTTAAAAAAAAATTATTCCATTTGCTAGCATCAGCCTGATAAATCATTTAGACAAGCTTTGTATGCATTACAGGTAACTTGTAATATGGAACTCGCGATATGAAAAGAGACATAAAACTATTACTCATAATCACAGAAAGAAAGTTGGGTGGAAAGCTGTAGTTTGTTAATTAATCAATCAATCAGTATTATTTATTACTCTCCTTTCCATTAAGAAATGATCAAGGCATTTATTATGAAAATATAAATAAACAAAAGCTTTGTGTTGGTGAAAAAATTGCTCTTATGTTTGCGATAGCATTTTTTACAGTAAAATAATGTTTCATTGATAAATTTGAATCTGTTTTAAACTTTAATTCTTTTTTGTCTTTATGTTATAAAAATTATGATCAGGATATAAAATATTTCACTTATTTTTCTTTAAACAAATGTGTTGTTTTTTGAAAAGCCATATGTGTAGCACATGACTAAGAAACCTGGCAAAACAGCCAGGAATGTGAAGGGATTTACAGTAGGCACTGTTAGTTAAACATCTCATTTATTTTGTGGTTTGGCACCTGGATGCATATTTCCTGTTCAATTTAATTTTAAGGATCTATTTTTCTCTGTCTTCAGGGTATTATACACACTGGGCATTGACTTTCTTAAGAATTTATGTCCTTGAAAGATAACTGGTACTTTGTCAGTACACATAAAATGAAGAAATCTTTTGAAGAGATTAAATGCCTCAAAACTATTTTTATAAGAGTCTTTTAACTCCTTGCCAGTAAAACCTGATGACTGTATTGATGTTCTCTTACTTGTTTCCCAGTTGTAGCTGCTTTCACTGCATCTTCTCAGGAAACTAGGAGCAGTGCCATATTAGGATAAACAAGTGAGGAAAAAGTAATAATATAAAAATATCGGTGGATATTGTACAATCTTCCTTGCCATATCCAAGTGAATATTAATCAGTCACCTTTCAAAATATGGACCCTTCACTTTAGTCAGTGTTTCTCCCACCAAAGGAAATATTGAGGATGGAAAGAGTAGAAAGCTTGAACGATTTGCTATGGCCTTCCTTCTAGGTGTGGCCACATTGTTATAGTTTTGGGAGTTGGTTAGAGAGAGACAGAATATTCTGAGTAGGAGAAAGATTGCCTCCTGTCTCTGATTTCCTGAGGACCACACAGTCAGTCTCTGTGTTGGTGCTTCTTGCATGGCACTGAAGTAACTGTTTCTGAGATTTTCTCCTATGGACTGCAGAGTATCCCCATTCTGATAAAATAAATCTTTCAATCTAAGTCTATCTTCTAAGAGGAAGTGAATCCTGGTCTTAGTTCCAGAGTATAACAAAGACTTTTGCAGGAATGGCAAGACTTTTGTGTCATGTTTCAACTCAGAGCCATCCATGTGGAGAGGTAAAAAAGAGAAAGGAGAGAACTTCCAATCTGGTGTTCTGGTCCAAGGGGTAAGGAGTAGGGGTGTGCATTCGGATTGACCGCATTAGTAAAACGCAACTCATATTTTTTTTTTACTTAAAAAATTGATTCGACATAAACGATCGGATTTCCCACATATCGAACATAGATATGTTCGATATGTGGGAAATCGCGATTGTTGAGCCAAAATAAAAATATAAACCCCCTCACCCTCCTTAATCCCCCCCCCCCCGACTTACCACAACTCCCTGGTGATGGAGCGAGGAGTGAGGACGCCATTTCTGCAATCCTTGGCGAGAAGCATGTGACGTCGGCGGCACGTCGAGTGACGCCGGCGTCACGTGATTCCCGGCTCGTTCGCGCCGGACGGCTCGTTCGGCCCAAAAAGAACTTTTGGCCAGCTTGGGGGGGCCTCCTGACCCCCCCAAGCTGGCCAAAAGTTCTTTTTGGGCCGAACGAGCCATCCGGCACGAACGAGCCGGGAATCACGTGGCGCCGCGTCACTCAGACGCGACGTCACGTGATTCCCGGCAAGTTCGCGCCGGACGGCTCGTTCGGCGCGAACAAGCCGGGAATCACGTGACGCCGACGTCACGTGATTCCCGGCAAGTTCGCGCCGGACGGCTCGTTCGGCCCAAAAAGAACTTTTGGCCAGCTTGAGGGGGTCAGGAGGCCCCCCCAAGCTGGCCAAAAGTTCTTTTTGGGCCGAACGAGCCGTCCGGCGCGAACTTGCCGGGAATCACGTGACATCGCGTCTGAGTGACGCGGCGCCACGTGATTCCCGGCTCGTTCGCGCCGGACGGCTCGTTCGGCCCAAAAAGAACTTTTGGCCAGCTTGGGGGGGTCAGGAGGCCCCCCCAAGCTGGCCAAAAGTTCTTTTTGGGCCGAATGAGCCGTCCGGTGCGAACGAGCCGGGAATCACGTGACGCCGTGTCACTCGACGTGCCACCGACGTCACATGCTTCTCGCCAAGGATTGCAGAAATGACGTCCTCACTCCTCGCTCGATCACCAGGGAGTTGTGGTAAGTCTGGGGGGGGGATTAAGGAGGGTGAGGGGGTTTAATTTTTTTTTTTGCACATATGTACATATACCCAACTCATTGGATTTTTTTTATGTCCATATTGGCCGCAAGTGGGACCCCCTTTCGGACATAAAAAATATGAACATAAAATTTTGCTCTGCACATCCCTAGTAAGGAGAAAGGAATAGTGATTCAAACTTTTGGAAAAAGGTACAAAAAGGGTCCTTGGGGAGCCAGTAGCCCAGACACCAGTCCAAAGGGATCCTTTATTCTATGAGGGACTTGAGGGAATCCCAGAAAGGTACACAAAAAGAATCAGAAACCCCCTAAATCTTTCTGCAAGTCTGTATTTTGAAAAATATTTCCAAGTCTTTACAGTTATAACCTGTGTAATTTGAAGAAGTGAAACCTTGGTTGATTTGGAACATCAATCCTGTCTTCAGTGTCATCTTGGTATAGTCAAAATATCTCAGGCCCTGAAAGAAGATCCTTTCCTCAGACTTAATACCCATGCCACAGTTCGCAAGAGGAAGTCAGGACTAAGATCTACTAGTATTGAGTGATATCCCCCCCCCCCTCCAATACAGATGAGCAAAGGGGACTATAATAGTATTTATTTTACTTAGCCCAGTTTATTTACAGTACATAGGACTGGATAGTCATTGAGATGATAAGCACCAGGGCAACATAGTAGTAGTAATATATGGCGAGTAATGTCAATGTTCAGAGGAAATACATTAGAAGCTGTAGCTGTTCCTTTGATATAAACATACAGAACGTCTTCTATACAGAATGGAATAAGATCATAACTCTTCTCAGAGTACAGTCTCTATATGGATTTGCTTTGAGCATACCATAAAGAATGAATCTCACTTTTAAGCAAGGGCATGTTGATCACAATCTCAATCTCTCAAATTTATAGAGGAAAGGTAGGTTAGGGAAGCTATTTTCGAGACATTTAAATACCTCCTGTGAGGATCCATTGCCAACTTCATCTCTGGCCTGCAGGTAGTGATGTGAGCTGCATGGACTATCTGTCTAGTCCTTGTAACTCTGTCTCCCTCATTTCTCCCCAACGGCCATTGTGTTTTCTGCCATGACATGTATTTATATTGAGACTTTTCTTTGAGTCATTTGTTAGAACTTGGTACTATCTCCTGGTCCTTGTTCTCTAGCTACATCCTTTTTATTTGTATCCAGAAGGTTTCTGCATCTCTGGTTTCTACCTTTAGTATTCCTGCCTGATCTCCTTCTTGTTCCTGAATTCCTATGTAGCTCTAACTTTTCACACTGTTCCAAGCTTCAATCTCCTTGCTTGTATTGAGGGCTGCCCTTAGTCCTCATGCCTCACTGAACCAGCACTTGAGAGTTCAATTCAAGGAGAAGGTGGTTGGCATAAGCTGAAGACACTGAGATTTCTTGCTCTCACCATAATCAGTCTGGATTTGCCTCTCCAGATGTTAGGCTGCTTGTCTTGGGGCAACCCACAGAGGTCTACTGTCATATCAAGCTCTGGCCAATGTGAACCCCCATTAAGCAGGGAATCTCCTGGGAAGCTGAACCAACACTTGGGAATGCTGAACTAATTCAAGCTAATGGTCTTGCTCAGAACCCCCTACCCTGGGGCCTCTGGATCATAGTCACAGCACGTGCCTCTTTTCTCTCCTACACTTCTTGCAGCTGTGGAATGTCTACTTAAAGAGTCCCAGTGGAAACCCCCTGTACTTGTCTTGAGATCCAAAATCCAGCCAAGGCATTCTGAATAAGTGCTCTGTAGTCTTTATCTTGCAAGCCTCCCATATTCCTGCCCATAAGTCAAGGGCATACAATGGGGTGCAGGTATATTGGGGTACAGGGTGGGTCACACTCTCTCCCTACTCTCACCTACTCTAGTACTTCCTTCCTAGTCCCCTTCCACCACATGCTCCTACTTCCTCTTCCTGTGGGTAGTGAGTCCAAGAAATCCTACCAGTTTCTCTACTGGTACCGCTGTTCCTCTCTCTCTCTAGTACCAATGGATTCCAGGAACCCCCAACTGCTACCGCTTCTCACTCTCTCTCTCTCTCTCATGTGCCTTGGGTCCCCAGAACTCCCACCAGCCTTTTCTCATACCAGCCTTGCTTCAGGCCTTCTTTTGCACTAGAAGGGCCTGGGATCCCCCACCAGCCTTTCTTCTACCAATGCCTCTATTTCTTTTATTCTTGGTCTGCTGGAGTCCAGGAACCCTATTAGCCCATCTGCAGATGGTGTGACTGCAATCAATGGCCCCTACATGCTGATGCTGATGCTGCCTCTCCTCCTTTGCAGGCTGCAGCCCCTCTCACCTCTGTACTCCAAGTGATGTCTTTTTGCATGCATATGCGCAGATACCACACAATGATCACCTGAGGCTCCTAGTATTTATTTAACATAGATTATAGAGAGATATGACATTTAACACAAAAAGTCCTTACTGTTCACAATGCACTAGATCACCTAGACAAGTCAGATAGTCAGACAGGAACACCAAAAGGCATTCATTTGTCACAAACATTTGGTTACGGAACTGTTGGTTTTCTAAATAAACAGCTAAAATGGCATCTAGATCACTGAGCATGTGCAATGTGCACTATTTGATGTAGTGTGTACTGTCTCTAATAGTGGAGCTGACTCACCTCAGCTAAGGTGGGGATGGCCAAAACTGGGGAGCTTCTCTACCTCCGGAGCAAGGGAGTAGGCAGAGGCTGGGGGTTGGGCCTAGTGAACTTAATTTAAAGCTGAGGTGGTTTGTGTGTTTCTTAAGTGGCTGCACATATGTTTCTGAAGAACTAAATTATAAATTATGCTGGGGGTCCTATTTGTATAAAAGGCAATCCATAAATCCAAGAGAATATGCCTGATTTACTAAGCTTTTGTTCCATAGACAGAGAATATGAGAAAAATCTTGGCAAATCTAGCCCAATATTATTGCCATTATTATTATTATTATCATCATTGGCAATAACAGAAGTACAAGTGATACACAGGTACTGGAAAGGCTTTGCTCATAGATAGCAAAACATCTGCTTAAGATCTTAACTCCTATTAAGAGTTAATTAAATGATATGGGTCTAAAATGCTTAAAAGATAAGCTAATCACTTATAGTCCATTTAGGAAACTAATATCTGTACAAGATGCTCTTCTCATCGGCATTCTTGAGAGATGGCAGTCTCAATGGGAGTTCTAGAACTTGTAGTCGATGGGACATCACTTCTTTTGAAACAACAGGTTAGGAATCTTGGAGTATTATTAGAAGCTACATTAAGTTTTGATGCACAATTGAAGTTGGTATCTAAGAGTGCATTCATTAAACTTTAATTTATTGGACAAATTTGCTTTCATTTACGAGACCAAAATGATAAAGGGGATGGAACAGCTCCCCTATGAGGAAAGGCTGAAGAGGTTAGGGCTGTTCAGCTTGGAGAAGAGACGGCTGAGGGGGGATATGATAGAGGTCTTTAAGATCATGAGAGGTCTTGAACGAGTAGATGTGACTCGGTTATTTACACTTTCGAATAATAGAAGGACTAGGGGGCATTCCATGAAGTTAGCAAGTAACACATTTAAGACTAATCGGAGAAAATTCTTTTTCACTCAACGCACAATAAAGCTCTGGAATTTGTTGCCAGAGAAGGTAGTTAGTGCAGTTAGTGTAGCTGGGTTCAAAAAAGGTTTGGATAAGTTCTTGGAGGAGAAGTCCATTAATGGCTATTAATCAATTATACTTAGGGAATAGCCACTGCTATTAATTGCATCAGTAGCATGGGTTCTTCTTAGTGTTTGAGTAATTGCCAGGTTCTTGTGGCCTGGTTTTTGGCCTCTGTTGGAAACAGGATGCTGGGCTTGATTTTATTTATTTTATTTATTTCAAATTTTTATATACCGGCATTCGAGACAGCAGTCACATCATGCTGGTTCACATAAAACAGGGGTGCATAGTAAACATAACTATAACAATGGTGCTGAAAAGGCAGTTACATATAACAGGGTGATAAGAACTTGGCTGAGAAGGAAGAGAAAGGACAGGATTAATTCACACAGGTAAACGATAGAAGATATGGTTAATCAAGATATGGTTAATCAAGGTGTAGTTGGAGATTAGTTGACCATGTTGGTGTCTGGGAAAGCTTGTATGAATATCCAGGTCTTTAGTCTTTTTTTGAAGGTTGAGATGCATGGTTCTGTTCTGAGATTTGAGGGGATGGAGTTCCATAACGGTGGAATGGCTGTAGAGAAAGCCCGGTCTCTTAGTGTGCAGTGTCTGGTAGATTTGGACGGTGGTACCATGCTGGGACAGACCCTTGGTCTGTCCCAGCATGGCAATTTCTTATGTTCTTATGAGATGATAACCTGAAAATGGTCCTACTATATATGCTGGTGTGATTGTCACCATGGGACTTTGTCTCCTTAGCTTTTCATGCCCTTTCCTATCTTCTCATTGAGTTCAGTAACAAATTTGAGACCATCGGGACCTCATCGGGACCAACGCTTCTTCACACTCGTGCCCCTCCCAAAAAACAAATGATGAGACCCATAGATATTTGAAACAGCAGGTGCACCAGTATTTTTCCATTAGAAGTTTATGATTCTTAAGTGAAATGTTTCTATGCACTTTCTCCACCACCAAAGTAAAACTGGTTGGAATTAGAAACAGGGCCTTTTCTTGTATCTGCCATAAAGCTGTTAAACTCCTTAGCTTGTTCAAGTAAAGATACATGTGATTATAGTGCTTTCAGGAAATTAGTAAAATGTGCTTTTTTTGTATCAGCTTTTATTTAGATTTTCTTACATTCATATTTATTTACATTATTATTTTTATTATCTAGATGTACTGTTTCTGACTGGAGTTAGCCCAAACACTTATTGGTATTGAAAGATGTAAGACTGTTTTGTGCTTGTTTGAGTTAGTTGTGCTGAGCTGTTTTCAAAATAGTTGGAAATCTGTGCTCAGATTTTAAGTTTGATAGCTATTTATTTTTCTGCTGATAGATGATCTATTTCTGTTTTCTGCTTGATTAATAACTTGCTGTGCTATTTACTGTGTTTTATGTAGGATGTTTATTTTGCTGTATTTGGTTATTGTGTTTTTATTTGCATTGTTAAGTAACTATGCCCATCTTTCTGATGTAGACTTATTAAATTGATATAAATACATATCTTTCTTAGTGGGCTTGACTTACCAAATTGAGAGGCAATGGAAAAATCATACACAAGTATAGTCACAGAAAAGTGTAAATGAGGTACATGTATTGTGAGGATGATCCCTACTCTCTGCCATAAAGTACTGTGACTGCTCACTGGGTGTAGCTTCCTCCGGTGTTTCCTTGCTGCAGTATCCCAATGTCTCCCAATGTCCAACTATGACTTTAAACAAAAGATGAGTCCAGCCACGCTTGGGTTGTAAGCAAAATTGTTCCCGCAAACAAAGTCCAGCCAGGTTCTGCCTGCTGCCTCCACCCCAGCCTACAGCATCAGTGGCCTTAAACACAGGTCCAAGAGTTTGGCCCTCATCGGGACCAACGCTTCTTCACACTCGTGCCCCTCCCAAAAAACAAAGTTGAGTTCCAGCTGTGCCCATTTCAGCCCCTCTGCTTGCAATAGCCAAGCCCTTAAGAGCAGTTCCCTGATGCTTGGCCTGCTTTCAGCCGTCTAATCCAGTCACAGTCCCAGCTGTGCCCTTCCCTTCCCCAGCTCTGGTGTCTCTCCAGAGCTGAGGCAGATTGGCTCCTCCCCTTCAGTAGGAAAATTCAAAAGCTGAAGAGAACAGGTTTCAAACAAACACACACACCTCAGCATTTTCCTACTCCACCACAGACAATCCACCAGGTCTTACTGCTGTCATTAGGTATTAGTTGCTCCCTCCTCCACTGAGCTTCTCCTCCTGCCACTCCCACCAGTCTTGTATCTGTGGCTGCTCTCCTTTAATCAGCCTAGCACCTGGTTCCTGGCCTTGCTCAACTTCCTCTTCCCTCAGCCCCTTGGCCCTCTGGGATTTGTAGCCCTCCCCTCCCCCGGTTAAGCTTCTATCTAACTCAGCCCTCATCTGTATTCCATTCCCTTTTAGCTATCGTAATGGGACGTATCTCCCATTACATACCTCCCCCCTTTTTTCAGAGGTCCCTGACTCCTTTTCCTTTTCAGAAGAAATTGCATCTTGGGATAAAAATTCTGCGTTCCTGTGCTCTTTTCCCACCTGTCATATCGAGAACCTAAACAGTTGTAATGCCATATCCCACCTTGTAAGACGAGCCTTAGAGTGGCACATTTGGTTGAGCCACTACAGGAGGGCATGGTCTGTGACTAATGTAAAAGATCTTCCCAGGAGATAATACTGGAAGCCCTCCGCAGCCCACTTGATGACTAGACATTCCTTCTCTATTGTGGCATAATGGTTCTCATTTGGACTCAACTGCCTGCTAAGTTAGAGGACTGGGTGTTCCTCTTCTCCCACCTTCTGGGATAAGACTGGCCCCAACCCTATGTCTGAGGCATCTGTCTGTAATACAAACAGGTGCTGGAAATCATTGCTTTGTAGAAACAGATAAGAACATAAGAACATAAGAAATTGCCATGCTAGGTCAGATCAAGGGTCCATCAAGCCCAGCATCCTGTTTCCAACAGAGGCCAAAACCAGGCCATAAGAACCTGGCAATTACCCAAACACTAAGAAGATCCCATGCTACTGATGCAATTAATAGCAGTGGCTATTCCCTAAGTAAAATTGATGAATAGCCATTAATGGACTTCTCCTCCAAGAAATTATCCAAACCTTTTTTGAACCCAGATACACTAACTGCACTAATCACATCCTCTGGCAACAAATTCCAGAGCTTTATTGTGCGTTGAGTGAAAAAGAATTTTCTCCGATTAGTCTTAAATGTGCTACTTGCTAACTTCATGGAATGCCCCCTAGTCCTTCTATTATTCGAAAGTGTAAATAACCGAGTCACATCTACTCATTCAAGACCTCTCATGATCTTAAAGACCTCTATCATATCCCCCCTCAGCCATCTCTTCTCCAAGCTGAACAGCCCAAACCTCTTCAGCCTTTCCTCATAGGGGAGCTGTTCCATCCCCTTTATCATTTTGGTTGCCCTTCTCTGTACCTTCTCCATTGCAACTATATCTTTCCTGAGATGTGGCGACCAGAATTGTACACAGTATTCAAGGTGCGGTCTCACCATGGAGCGATACAGAGGCATTATGACATTTTCCGTTCTATTAACCATTCCCTTCCTAATAATTCTTAACATTCTATTTGCTTTTTTGACTGCTGCAGCACACTGAGCCGACGATTTTAAAGTATTATCCACTATGATGCCTAGATCTTTTACCTGGGTGGTAGCTCCTAATATGGAACCTAACATCGTGTAACTACAGCAAGGGTTATTTTTCCCTATATGCAACACCTTGCACTTGTCCACATTAAATTTCATCTGCCATTTGAATACCCAATCTTCCAGTCTTGCAAGGTCCTCCTATAATGTATCACAGTCTGCTTGTGATTTAACTACTCTGAATAATTTTGTATCATCCGCAAATTTGATAACTTCACTCGTCGTATTCCTTTCCAGATCATTTATATATATATCTTGAAAAGCACTGGTCCAAGTACAGATCCCTGAGGCACTCCACTGTTTACCCTTTTCCACTGAGAAAATTGACCATTTAATCCTACTCTCTGTTTCCTGTCTTTTAACCAGTTTGTAATCCACGAAAGGACATCACCTCCTATCCCATGACTTTTTAGTTTTCGTAGAAGCCTCTCATGAGGGACTTTGTCAAACGCCTTCTGAAAATCCAAATACACTACATCTACTGGTTCACCTTTATCCACATGTTTATTAACCCCTTCAAAAAAATGAAGCAGATTTGTTAGGCAAGACTTCCCTTGGGTAAATCCATGTTGTCTGTGTCCCATTAAATCATATCTTTCTATATGCTCTACGATTTTGATCTTGAGAATAGTTTCCACTATTTTGCCTGGCACCGAAGTCAGGCTCACTGGTCTGTAGTTACCCGGATCGCCCCTGGAGCCTTTTTTAGATATTGGGGTTACATTGGCCACCCTCCAGTCTTCAGGTACAATGGATGATCTTAATGATAGGTTACAAATTTTAACTAATAGATCAGAAATTTCATTTTTGAGTTCCTTCAGAACCCTAGGATGCATACCATCCAGTCCAGGTGATTTGCTACTCTTTAGTTTGTCAATCTGGCCTACTACATTTTCCAGGTTCACAGTGATTTCGTTCAGTTCGTCTGTCTCATCACCCCTGAAAACCATCTCCGGAACTGGTATCTCCCCAACATCCTCATTAGTAAACACGGAGGCAACTAATTCATTTAGTCTTTCTGCAATGGCCTTATCTTCCCTAAGAGCCCCTTTAACCCCTCTGTCATCTAATGGTCCAACCGACTCCCTCACAGGTTTCTTGCTTTGGATATATTTAAAAGGTTTTTATTATGAGTTTTTGCCTCTATGGCCAACTTCATTTCAAATTCTCTCTTCGCCTGTCTTATCAATGTTTTACACTTACCTTGACAATGCTTATGTTGGCATAACTTTCATTTTAACTCTACGAATGCCTTTTCAGTCTGCTGGTCCCACGTACTTGATTTGGGTGATCTTTCTTTAGTAACTCAAAGGGGTTGTTAAACTTGCAAAATTGGGGATGAACCTCCTATAATACCCTGCCAATCCCAAAAAGGCCCTCACCTGCCTTTTTGTATTAGGCAGTAGCATTTCTTCAATGGCCTCTACTTTCTTTAACCTGGGTTTTATCTGTCCATGCCCGACCACATGTCCCAAATACTGTATGTCAGTTTTCCCCAGAGCACATTTCTTTGGATTTGTGGTTAATCCCACCTGATGCAGGCATTGTAGGACCCTTATGAGATGGTTTCTATGGTCTCACCAAGTTTTTGAGAAATTACATCGTCCAGAAAAGCCCCTGCGTAATCCTGATGTAGCCATACGACTATGTTTATCACCCTTTGGAAGCTGGCAGGAGCCCTGTGTACTCCAAATGGGAGCACTTTGAATTGATACAGGCCTTGGTATGTAATAAAGGCCATTTTTTCATGGCTCTTCTGTTCTAATGGGATTTTCCAGTATCCTTTGGTTAGGTCCAGGGTGGACAGGTAGCAGGCTCCTCCCAGCTGCTCCAAAAGGTCCATAATTTGGGGCTTTGGCATTCAATTGTCAGAAATCGATGGAGAACTGGGTCGTTCCATCTACTTTTGGGACTAAGACCATGGGGCTTGCCCACTCACTATGGGATTCCTCAATCACCCCTAGTTCCAACATTTCTTCTAGTTGTTTTCTCAACTTCCTTTCTATTAGCCTCAGGAAGTCTGTAAGGTTTCTGTCTTACTACTTTCCTGGCTTCTGTATATACCCTGTGCCAAACTATTCACGTCCTCCCTGGATACATAGAAAACAAATCTGGGAACTGGTCAATTACTGCTTGCAGCTGTTGCCTCTGTATTTGGGTGAGTGTGGGGCCCATCTCTATTTCCTCCCTTTGGGTCATCTGTCCTACCTCAGGACTCAGATCCAATTCTTCTTCCTCTTCTCCCCCTATTCCCAAGGCGTCTCTCTCAACCCAGGGTCTGAGCAAGTTCAAATGGAATACTTGGGTTCAGTTTCTGCCCTGGGCCACCTCATAATCCACTGGTCCTAGCTTTTGATGCACTTCACTGTGCCATCAAATAGTTTGGGGAGGTGGGCACTGACACCAAAACCTTGTCCCCCTCCCTGAACTCTCTCGCTTGGGCTCCTTTGTCATAATAGGTCTTTTGGCATTCCTGGGCTTGCTGTAGGTTATCTCTAGCTATTTCATGAGCTCTATATAACCTCTCTTTTAGCTGGACCTCATAGCTCACTATATTTGTAGGGGATGGAGTCTGGCTCTCCCAGAAGTCACTAAGCGCTTCCAGGACACCTTGTGGTTGCCTTCTAAATAATAATTCAAATGGAGAAAACCAAGTGGAGGTTTGAGGGACTCCCTTGACTGCAAACAAGAAGAAGTGGATTAACTGGATCCAATTCTGGAGGTGCCCCTGCATGGACTTTCGTAGTATGCCCTTCAATGTATGATTAGACCGTTCTACCAGAATGTCCATTTGTGAGTAATGGGAGGTATCTCCCATTACAGTATATTATCTGGTAGGCATGTGCATTTGTTTGAAATGAACGGGAATCACATAAGCCCATATTAATTTCATTTTTAGCCCCCTAAAACAAATGGAAGAATCCCATGAAACAAATATTCTTCATCCCATTCATCTAAGTTTCTCATTCCTTTCAACGGCCCTTTGAAGTCTATAGTGGTGTACTTTTGAGAAGAAAACTGGTAACTATAGCAACCATCTCTTGTCTGTGTGACCTCACTGCCTTGTTGGAGCCTTGATATAGCCAAATCAGGACAAGATGTGAAAAAGACTAGTCAGAGTCAAATCATGGTGCAGCATCTTTTTAACTAGCCTATAGCTGCTATCTGGATCATATAACACTGACATCTTTCCACTGTAAAATCAGAGAATATGCAAGAAACAGTCTGTATTTCTTCTCTAGCTTTTGTTAGAGGAGGATGTGCTAAGAAAAGCTTTCTGAGAGTTTTAAAAAAGCTTAATTTGGAACTGGGAAAGGGCTGCTTCTTTATTTTAAATTCTTTATTTTATTATTTTATGGCATACAACAGAAAACTGATCATGAACAATAGATAAAAATGACACAGATAATGGTCATATGGTTGTATATGCTGAATCTGAAATTTGCACCCAACAAATATAACATGCAACAAGTCTCATTTTTTAAATGGTTTAGGTTTAAAGTTTTACCTCTATGACGATGACATACAATTCTTGGTCCCCATAGAAAAGTCAGGAGAGGATACTTTAGAAATCATTAAAGTTTATATTGTATCATTAAAAAAAACTACTTTTGCATTTACGACTAGTTTTAAATATGGATAAGACAGAAATTGTCTTACTGGAATGAAAATGTCATTTTTACAACATTCTAGCTTTGTCATTTAACGATAATATTAAAATATGTCCTTCATATTTTACACGGGATTTAGGTGTTATTGTTGACACTGAGTTCTCTTTGAAAAAACATATAGCTAGTAAACTAAGGGATGGCTACTACAAACTGTTAACCTTATGAAAGCTAAAGCCTTTTCTTGTATATGAAGACTTTAGGTCCGTCTTGCAAGTCATTATTTTTATGAATATTGATTACTGTAACTCATTACTCCTTGGCTTATCCGGTCTCTTCAGGTTTTACAGAATGCAGCAGCCCGAGTGTTGACTGACCAGCGTAAATATGACCATATTACTCCTACATTGATTAAATTGCAATGGCTTCTGGTTTATTATCACATTCAATTCAAAATTGCATGTATAGTCCATAATGTCATATATGGCGATCAAACTGAATGGCTTAATGCCTCTCTGCATCTTCATGTACCGCAGAAGGACTTGTGATCTGCAAATAAGGGGCTATTATCAATCCCTACAATCAAATCAGCCAGACTCAGCAATGTAAGAGAACGTACCATTTCTATTGCGGGTTTTAAAAGTTTGGAACTCTTTACCAACATATCTGAGACTTTTAGCAGAAAGAAAGCAATTTAAATCTGATTTGAAGACCTGGCTATTCAAATGTGCTTTTGCTGAGTATGAGACTTCTTTACAGAGCAAGAAATCTAGATAACAGCTACAGAACATCGATTAACATCAAGTGCTTAACTCTCAGGAATTTATTTTATTTTAGTCTTGTATTTTAGCATATAATTTTTATTTGTGATTATTTTGATCTTAATAGTTCTTATTTGACTTTTATTGTAACAGCTAATTTATTTATCCTTTCTCTTTTGTAGTCTTTTAGCTGTTCCTATTTTATAATTATTGTATTTTCAAATTTTAATTGTAAACCATTGTGAAGGCATGTCTGATGTAATGGTATAGAAATGCTAATAAACTAAACTAAACTACCATATTAAAAGTGAAGGGGTAACAGCATGTTATGTGGAGTTGTAGAACATGTATGTAGGGTTGCATACTGTATCATATTTAGAATTCTATCCTTTAAGATTAAATCGTTATTTTAACAATATCAGATATATTGCATAGTTGAACACACCTATAGTCCATGCAAGGATTAGATTTCCAAAAGGTTGCAATAGTAAATTGAGCTGCCAACAATAGTTGTCCAACCAAGGCCCTTCACAGGGACCATAGATCTATTCCCCTAGAAGGCCCAGTAATGGCATAATATGCACTGGTATGCTTAACATATCAGATATTTCCTGTGCTACCTGTGATTAGAACTGTCAAACTCTTTGACAGTTCCACCACATATGCATAAATATGCATAACCTTTCCAACAGGTAGTGTTTGCATCTGAGAAAAATGTTGCATAGAAAACAGGGGAACAATACTTTCTATGAAACAATTTAATCATAAAACAACCCATCTAGCACAAATGGAAAAACGGGAGGCAGAGACCCATATATTTTTCCAAGTTTTGGAGTTTAAATCGTAACCTAAATCTTCATTCCAAGAGTCTATGAAAACAGGCAACTAAAGGCATGCTTTCCTCCATGGGGCAAAATGTTGCATCCCTGCTACAGGATATGGAAGAGTGCTCTCGTCATCTCCTACGGGCCATATATGAAGCATTCGAGAACTCATCTAGAGCCTCTGCTATAGCAATTGCAGCACGCAGATTGGCATGGCTCAGGGCTAGTGCCATAAGGGAGGAATTGCACGATAAACTAGCTAACTTACCTTGCACAGGGGATAATCTCTTTGGAGATCACTTCCAAGAAGCAGTTAGCAAGCTCAAAGATCAAGCCTTAGCGGTGCAGTCATTAATTACTCCATCAACCTTCTCTTCTACTAGGCGGTACCCTGTCAGTTCTCGCCGCCAACAATTCTCACATAGACCATATCGCTCGTACCAACCGTACAGGACATAATCCTACTCCACTTATCAACGACCACAGCTCCATCAACCTCAACAACAACAAAGGAGAGGTAAACCGAGGTCTCAAAGACAACAAACGCAGCCACCAACGACCTCACTGAAGACACAGCAGTCTTTTTAAGTTTATGGCCACCACCATCCCCTCCAGCCCCCGCAGACAGAATCACGTCTTGTCTCCCTGCCTGGAAGCCCATAACGTCAGACCAATGGGTTCTTGACATAGTACAAACTGGTTATCAAATTCATTTCTAATCCAAGCCCATCCTTCCTTACCTATCCATGCGAACACCGAAGCTATCTCACCCCCAGATCGCCCAAAAGATAGCCATACTTCGCAAACAACGGGCAATCAGACAAATTCCACAGAAAGCCCATTTCAAGGTCTTCTACTCCCCTTACTTCTTCATCCCAAAGAAATCAGGGGGTATGTGTCCAATTCTGGATCTTTGAGAACTGAACAAATTGCTAGTCAAGGAAAAGTTCAAGATGATATCTTTGAAATCAATCCTTCCCCTCTTATAACCAAACGATTTGATGTGCTCCATAGATCTGAAGGATGCTTACACCCACATACCAATACACCCATCCTCCTGGCAATACCTTTGTTTTTAACGCAACTGTCAGCATTACCAATACAAGGTTCTCCCCTTTGGCCTTTCGTCAGCACCCAGGGTATTCACCAAATGCATGGTGGTGGTGGCCCACCTTCGACAGCAGGGGCTGATAATCTTTCCATATCTGGATGACTGGTTGATAGTGGCCTCATCCCCAGACCTCCTGCTGAAACAGCTGCAAACAGTAATTACTTGTCTGCAGACATTAGGACTAATGGTCAATTTTCAGAAATCGATCCTTCAACCTACTCAAATTCTGCAGTTTATTGGAGCTGGGCTGGATACTACACACAACAGAGCATTCCTTCCGGACGACAGGAAACAGGTGCTCTGTCAACTTCTACGCTCCCTACCGGCGACACGTCATCCCACGGCTCGAGAAGTATTACAAGTCTTGGGCCATATGGCGGCGGCAATTTTTACGGTGCCCAACACGAGACTTCACATGAGGCAATTACAGTGGGGACTCAAACGTCAATGGAAGCAACATCCGCAATCATTGCACAAACGCCTAGCGCTAACATCTCAAATGAAACAAGATATCAATTGGTGGCTACTCAACCCCACACTGAACAAAGGGGCGTTGTTCAACCCCCCACCACACAAAGCAGTCTTGACCACCGATGCATCTCGCAAAGGTTGGGGAGCGCATCTAGACACATTCGAGACCCAAGGACTGTGGTCAGTATCGGAACAAACCTTTCAGATAAATTTACTAGAACTCAGAGCAATCCGCAATGCCCAACGAACCTTCCAGAGCTATTTACAAGGTTGAAGAGTAATGATCTACATGGACAACCAAGTAGCAATGTTTTATATAAACAAACATGGAGGGTCCGGTTCCTGGTCCCTCTGCAAGAAAACTCTCCAGATCTTCCATCATGCTCATCGTCACTCCATACACTTACAGGTCATGTACCTTCTGGGTGTGGCAAACACCAGAGTGGACAGATTCTTCCATCCACACGATTGGTCACTCAACCCACAGATAGCACAGGAGATCTTCGAACAATGGGGCGTGCCGTCCATCGATCCCTTTGCCATGGAAGACAACACTCAACTTCCTCGCTTCTGCTCCATCAGACACAGTCATCTTCACCTCGCTCAATACGCTTTCCTCATTCCGTGGACGTCAAATCTCCTCTATGCATTTCCACCAATTCCACTCATCACAAGGACAATTCAAAAATGCTTAGTGGACAAAAGCCAATTGATCTTAATTGCCCCAGCATGGCCAAGACAGCCATGGTACAGCTATCTCTTGCACCTATCAATACAGCCTCCAATTCGACTCCAGGATTGTCCAGATCTTCTAATTCAGGAGCACGGATTGTTACTCCACCCGCTCCATTCCTCCCTCCATCTGACTGCATGGAGGTTGAGCGGGTCCTCTTAAATGAGCAAGGTATCTCAGCAACAGCCCAACTGATCCTTATGGAATCCAGGAAATCTTCAACCAGGCATAATTACAGTTTCAAATGGAAACGTTATTCTTCCTGGTGTACTACTCAGGGTATTCCACCGGTAGACTGCTCACCAGAGCTACTCATGGACTATCTTCATTCACTTTATAAGTCTGGTCTAGTGACATCATCCATCAGAGTGCACCTTAGCACCATTTTAGCTTACCATAGACTAGTCAATAATCACATGATTGCTGTCCACCCTTTGCTATCTCGCTTTAGCAAAGGATTGACTCATTTTTGCCCACCAATCGCTAAACCTCCAGTTCCATGGAACATAAATGTAATACTGGAACAACTCATGCTTTCTCCGTTCGAACCCTTGGAGTCAGCGCATCCAAAATACCTAACACGGAAGGTGGTATTTTTGATAGCAGTAACGTCTGCATGACGAGTTAGTGAACTACAGGCCTTAGTCCACTATGAGCCATATTTACAATTTTACCACGACAAAGTAGTTCTCAGAACTCACCCAGCCTTTCTACCAAAGGTGGTTTCACAATTCCATCTCAACCAATCTATAGAACTACCAACTTTTTTCCCAAAGCCTCATTCTAATGAAGGAGAGCACTTATTGCACACCTTGGACTGTAAGCGTGTGTTGGCATATTTATTTATTTATTTATGTATTTAAAAAGTATTTATATACCGTTTTTTAAAAAAGAAATTTTATCAAAAACGGTTCACAGATTTAAAACCAAAAATAAAATAAACAAAATAAAATGGAATTTTTAAACTTTACATAAAAATTGGTAATAACTAGACAGAATGCTAGTATATAAGGTTATTAAAAATATAAAAAGTTTGGAACCATGGGCTTATTGTTTTGGGGGAAAAGGGGAAAAAGGGGGGGAAGGGGAACGGGAGGAGGAAGGGGAAGTGGGAGAAATAGAGCGTAAAAATTATATGAGATAAAGGGAAGAAGGGAGAAGGGTATGATAGTTGGAAACGTGTGAATGAGCAGGTATGTTGTAGTTATGTGTAGTATAAATGGGATTGTAATGGGTGTAACTATGTTTAAGAGGGTAATTTCGGTATTGATGATTAAGTTTAATTAGAAGACGTGTTGAATGCAAGTTGAAAAAGATATGTTTTGAGAGATTTTTTGAAATGTGCAGGGTTGGATATCGAGCGAAGATGGTTTGGTAAAGTGTTCCAAAGTGTTGGACCGGCTATTGAAAAGGCTCTTTTTCTAGTGAGGTCTAATCTGGCTTGTTTAGGAGAAGGGATATCTAGTAAATTTTGGTTAAGTGATCTTAAGTGTCGCGTCGGTTTGTATATGCGCAGTATTGAACAAAGCCAGGTAGAAGTATGATTATGGTTATGAATTAAACTATGGATAATAGAGAGAATTTTGTATTTTATTCTGAACTTTATGGGTAACCAGTGTAATGATTGTAGACATATTACAAGGAAAGGACTCAAATCAACTCTCGTCATCGCAAATCTTTGTCTCTTTCAACCCAAACACCCCTGGTATGCCAGTAGCTAAGCACACCATCTCCAGTTGGATAGTGCAGTGCATCCAATTTTGTTATGACAAGCAAAAGTTGTGCCTCACATCTACTCCTCGTGCTCACCAATCAGAGCAACAGTGACTTCAATAGCACATCTTCGAAATGTGCAGCCAATAGACATTTGAAAGGCTGCAACATGGTCCTCTCTTGATACCTTCATTCTCATTACTGCCTGGACAGTCAGTGGGGTATGCAAAGTTGGGGCAAGTAGTACTACAAACTTTATTACCTTAACCTACTCGACTACCACGTTACTGGATCACACAAACATAGATATATATAAACTCACGACGCGTGATCGGGAGCTTTGGACTCCCATGACAGCATAGCTAATTCAGCCCTGCTATCAATGGGAAAAAGCAAGTTTGCTTACCATAAACGGTGTTTCCGTAGATAGCAGGATGAATTAGCCATGCGTCCCCACCCTCCTCCCTGGTAGTCGACCGTCCTTATCGATACATGCAAGCTTTATTGCAGACTGAGGAGAATCCGTTACTTTCCAGCGCGGAAACATACGCGCAGCCGCAGAGACTCAAAACTCTAATCTCTGCTTGTTAAAGTTCCGCCTCCTGGGCCCTGATGGACAGTTCCCATGACAGCATGGCTAATTCATCCTGCTATCTACGGAAACACCGTTTACGGTAAGCAAACTTGCTTTTTTCAGCTTCTCTGAAAATATACAAATTGGTGTGAATTTTCAAAACATTTACAGTCATAAAATTAGCATATATACACATAAGTAGCTGTATTTGTGTACATGCCATTTTCTAAACATGAAAGGTACGCATGTATTTTCAGTTTTGCATGCACATTTAAATACAAAAATTAGGGCATTCTGGGGAGGGGCCATGGGGTACGCACCCAAGTTGCTATTTTCCAACAGACTAACGTGTGCACATTTAGCAACTTATTCACACAATTTTGCACCTGATAACTATCTTGTGTAACTGATATCAGACTGATCTATTGTGTACTATCGGTTGGCTGGGAGGTTTGGGTGACCTGGGGGGAGTTCAGAGTGAAGAACTAGGAGCCTCACGATGACCTGGAGAAGGACTTAGTAAACTGGTGGAGGTTTCAGCCAACTGATGATTTCAATTACATGCAGTTTTTAAAAAATATTCTGACTTCCATGTGTAAACAGGGATTTATGCAAGCAAGTCATAGTGGGGCGGATTTTAAAAGGAGCGCGAATAGCCTACTTTTGTTTGCGCTCCAGGCGCAAACAAAAGTACGCTGGATTTTAGTAGATACGCGCGGAGCCGCGCGTATCTGCTAAAAACCTGGATCGGCGCGCGCAAGGCTATGGATTTTGTATAGCCGGCGCGCGCCGAGCCGCGCAGCCTACCCCCATTCCCTCCAAGGCCGCTCCGAAATCGGAGCGGCCTTGGAGGGAATCCTCTAACGCCCTCCCCTCACCTTCCCCTCCCTTCCTCTACCTAACCCACCCGCCCGGCCCTGTCTACACCTCCCCCTTACCTTTCTCCGGGGATTTACGCCTCCCGGAGGGAGGCGTAAATCCCCGCGCGCGAGCAGGCCTCCTGCGCGCCGGGCAGCGACCTGGGGGTGGGTACGGAGGGCGCGGCCACACCCCCGGACCGCCCCGGGTCGTAGCCACGCCCCCGTACCCACCCCCAAAACGCTGCCGACACACCCCCGAAACGCCGCGACGACCGGGCCCGCCCCCGACACGCCCCCCTCGGAGAACCCCGGGACTTACGCGAGTCCCGGGGCTCTGCGTGCGCCGGTAGGCCTATGTAAAATAGGCTTCCCGGCGCGCAGGGCCCTGCTCGCCTAAATCCGCCCGGTTTTGGGCGGATTTAGGCGAGCAGGGCTCTTAAAATCCGCCCCAATTTGTTTCACATGTAAAATATATGTGCCTATATTTTTAAAAGAGGGAAGAAACATTCGTGCTTTCAATGCATTGCAGATATTTGCATGTAAGGAAACATACACGTGTGTTAGGGAATAGACATATTCGTATTTTATAATCTGTGGGGCGGATTTTAAAAGGAGCGCGAATAGCCTACTTTTGTTTGCGCTCCAGGCTAAAAATCCGCCCCTGTGTGTACATGATGCAGTACATACAGCTTATAAAATACTGTAGAGGTTGCCTGCATAGCATATACGGACATATATGGGACCATGGGGAGTTTTTGAAAGTTATCTCCACTTGATAAATGCTAGTTTTGTTGTTTTTTTATACATTTGTATTCACTCATATTTAATTCAAGGTATTCTCAATTTAAAAAGCTAATTCTTTGTACTTCATTATCTTTCTCACATTTAACATCCATACATATATATATATATACATTAGCCATTATTTGGTAATTATAATATACTAAGTATATTTATTTAATTTTTAAAGCTAATGACAAGAAAATTGATGGTGCTACATCAAATTTCTTTCTAATTGCATATAATAAAAATTGTGGAAACTCCAAACAGCTTCTTGGAAAAATAAATCTACAATTAGTTGCTATAACTAGCATGCCATTAAAAAATATAATTCATGCCATGACCTGTTCTTTCATACTTTGGACAGTAATATTACATGCCCAGTGAATTTCATATCTTGTTAGAAACTAAAAAAAAAATATATATTTTGCAAGATTGTTGGCTCAAATCAAATCTTGTTAACTCATGGTGACCTCTTTTCAATGAAATGTGAAGGTGTGCAAAACATTATGTAAATTCCCAGAGGACAAAGCTGAACATCTTCTGGACAGCATGAATATAATTTTTGCAGCTTGAAGAAAAAATGCCACAGGCCAAGAATCTTCACATATTCGTCTATTTATGTGGCTCATGAATTCTGCAGACTGGAGGCCAGTGTGTCTGCTGACTTGACCCTTACCAGGTGCTGTGTAACCTTGTTTGTTGAGTTGAACAATTCAGTGAATGCTACAGTAAGCTCATTCCTTATCTTAATTTCACATACTGTGTTTGGCTAGGAAAGATCCTTCTGGATAACATGGTTACATGTGGGAGGTCAGGGCCCAGTAGTTCTTTATACACTCCATCTTGATGTCATGAAAAAGTACAGGAACAATAACCTTATATCACATTTATTTTATAATTCACACATTTAATATTGCCTCACCACAGGACACTCCGGTTCTACAGTGCAACTCAAATGAATATATATATTAAAGATATTTGAAATGAAAGCTCCAGTGATTCATTGTTCAATACTAAACGATCATGTAGAATATATAGATTCTTTAATATTGAATTAAAAAGCAAAGTCTGTACTTAAAGGATGCAAACTGTGTTTGACATTATTATATATGTTTTAAATGGTTTCAAGCATTTGATGCAGTCAGCACTTAGAAACCTGTAATTAAATCCACAACTGATCCATTTTGTCCTTTAACTGCGACGTCTACTAGGTAGTGTATTTAAAGTAATTTAACATTTCAGGCAGAGCATTTCTGGGAGCTTACTGAAAGTCACTTTAGAGGGTATTTTGAGAGATGATGCTGAAAGTTAAACAAAAGGAAAATCTAGGAATAAATTTATATTAATACCTAGTAGATTGTAAGATGCCAAAAAAGCCCTACAAAGAACACTACTTTTAATTTTTGAAATAGAACCCCCAAAATTTAAAAAATAAATGTAGCTTTCTTGAGACTCATCATGAATTGTTTTGTTATCTCTTGCTTCATTACTCCCTAGGCTACAGTTCTGATCATTGTGATAGTTTGCTCTGCAATTGAAATATATAGGACACTAGGGGGGTCATTTTCTATCAGTATCGCACATGCAATAGCTTGATGGGGCGGAGTCGGGGCGGAGTTGGGACTGGAAGAGGAGGAGTCGGAGCGGCGTCGGGGAAGATGAGGCAGTAACTTCGCTGGCGGCGATAAGGTAAGACCCGTTATCGCTGCCAGTAGCGCGCCCAATAGCACTACCTTTCATGGTGGCGCTACTGGATGTGAAAGCCGGCAACGATAACACCGCGGTGGTGCGATTGCTGCTGGCTTTCGCAGGCCCACCCCCGCTTCGCCCCCCTGCCCCCGTTACCGCAGAATTCAGTAAGTAGTGTGCTGATAGAAAATCCAGCCCTAGTTCACTTATTTTCATTCAGCTTTACAGGTACTTCAAAGCAGATTACATTCAGGTACTGTAGGTATTTCCCTGTTCCCAGTGAGCTCCCAATCCAAAAGGTAAATTTTAAAAGCCTGGTGTGTGCCAAAATTGGGAGAACTGAGCAAAATCTGGGCACGCACACGCCCACTGAATTTTAAAAGCCATCCAGATGTATGCATATCTCCCGCTGCACGTCCACCTCACTTGATTTCAAAAAGGAGCATGATATAGGTGTGGTCTAGGCAGAGGTGTGGCAAGAGAGGTGCATGTAAATACTTTCACACCCTGGCATGTGTCCAGGTTCACTGCTGCATAAATTTACTTCTGCTATGAAGGAGGAGTAAGTTGTAAAAAACAAACTACTGTTTGGAGCGGCTTAAAGGGTCTGGGGTAACTGGGGGGAGTGAAAGCTATTAAACCAGGGGGTTGGAGGACCTTGCTCACTACTGGATGAACTGGTGAATAAACTGGTGAAACTGGTCATGGTGTGGATGTGCACCAGTTTTAAAATACCCTGACTTATGTAGTAGAAACGGGATTTATGCACCCAGACACACAGCATTTTAAAATTAGGCACACGTGTGTGCGTTCATGCTATTTAATAACATGCATGCAAATTATAAAATTGCTGTGTCCCTGGGTGAGCACCAATGCACATGCACCAAATGTCTGCTTTAATTCATCAAGGAATTTTCCCATAGACACAGAATGGGAGAAAAACCTTTGTGAAGCAGGCAGTAAGCTTGTACTTGAGTCATTGGAGGGTAAAGACTTGCCTAAACTGTGGCAGTAAGATTTGGACCCTGCTTTCTCTGATTTACACTCCACTGCTCTAACCACTAGGCTACTCCTTCTCTTAATTTAATACCATTAAGGTTCTCCTCCACTTAATTTAGGACTTAAGTTGGCAAGAAGCAATGCTGGCATATCATCAGACACTGAAAAAAACGTCCTGGGCAGACTTAGGCCCAAATAGCAGCTGTAAAGACACAGGGAAGCATGGGCAGAGTTCAAAAATTATTTTTAGGGAGACATCATAAAACTGTTTTGAAACATTTTGGCTTAGAGAGCTTTTTGGCAGGTTAGTGCCAAAAAGTCCATGTTTAATGAAAGAGAGGGATTTACTTTCCAGTGAAGATAGATGAGCCAGAAAGTTTAATAGGCTTGTTGAGCAAGAGTCAAGCCAAAACGTCTGGCTTGGATTTTAGAACCAGACATTAGCCAAGTACTAATAAAAAATAAAATAAACACTTTCCCAAACTCTTATTTACTCTCTGTCTCTGCTTGTTTTTGCTTTTCTCAATCTTAGTTTTGTTTCCATCTAATGTCTATGACTGTCCTGAGAGACTCCTCTTATGAGCTGGACACTAAGGCCTAGATTCATCATTTTGCTATAAATTTCACATGAAGAGCACCTGCGATATAAAAGGGGTTAGGGTCAGTTTTTAGTTATTGCATCACATAGTATTTTATGACTTATGCAAATTACATACTTCGCTGCTCAACCTACTCCTGATTCCTCCACTCTACCTTGCCTTTCCCTTCCCCCTGAACTCTCTCTTCCCCCTCTGACTTTGGGGGTGGGGGGTGGGGTAAGGGATTCAGACCAGCGGGGTGGGTCTTGCTCCCTTCCCACCCCTATAATTCCCCCTTTCCATACTTGCTTTATTCACTAGAAATATCTCCCTTCAAGACAGACTTTAGTTAACATTGTTATATATATGTATTTGATATGTATTCTTCTAGTTTTTCTGTTAAATAAGCATCTTGCCTTTTCCACTTATGTTCATTGTAAAGCCTATGGCTGAATTACTGTTTGCTGTAAACTGAGGTGATGTGCATTACGTGCCGCGGTATATAAAAATCTATAAATAAATAAATAAATAGACTTTACATAGGTATTTTACCACAATTTGTGTAAAATGTATTGCACTCATGATATTTTCACTTCATAAGCTGCCCAGACAGGCAATTTCTTGTTTTTCTTTTAGGAGTGGGGGGAGGGAGAAGACAAAAAGAGAGAGAGAGAGAGAGAGAGAGAGACTCTTTATAAGGCTCTCATATTAGTCAACTAGTCAATTATTTATTCCACTGTATGAGAGTCAACTAGTAACTCGAGGTGAGGTTTTAGTGGTGGTCTAGGGTTTGGGAGCAGTTTTACATGTACATTCAGAGCTATACATCAGTGAAGCTTTGGAGTAAGGAAAGGGCCACAAAGATGAGATTTCTACAGTGTACTCTTGCCCTAGCTTGATATACTCTTTACCTAGTTGCTATCAAGCTAGGGCAAGAGTACATTGTACAAATCTCATTTTTGTGTCCCTTTCCTCACTCCAAATCACATCAAAGCTTCACTGGAACAAAGTTAGCATGGCTTTACCCAAGACAAGTCTTGCCTCACAAATCTGCTTCACTTTTTTGAAAGAGTTAATAAACATGTGGATAAAGGTGAACTGGTAGATGTAGTGTACTTGGATTTTCAGAAGGCGTTTGACAAAGTTCCTCATGAGAGGCTTCTAGGAAAAGTAAAATGTCATGGGATAGGTGGCGATGTCCTTTTGTGGATTGCAAACTGGGTAAAAGACAGGAAACAGAGAGTAGGATTAAATGGTCAATTTTCTCAGTGGAAGGGAGTGGGCAGTGGCGTGCCTCGGGGATCTGTATTGGGACCCTTACTTTTCAATATATTTATAAATGATCTGGAAAGAAATATGACGAGTGAGATAATCAAATTTGCAGATGATACAAAATTGTTCAGAGTAGTTAAATCACAAACAGATTGTGATAAATTGCAAGTAGACCTTGTGAGACTGGAAAATTGGGTATCGAAATGGCAGATGAAATTTAATGTGGATAAGTGCAAGGTGATGCATATAGGGAAAAATAACCCATGCTATAATTACACAATGTTGGGTTCCATATTAGGTGCTACAACCCAAGAAAGAGATCTAGGCGTCATAGTGGATAACACATTTAAATTGTCGGTTCAGTGTGCTGCGGCATTCAAAAAAGCAAACTGAATGTTGGGAATTATTAGAAAGGGAATGGTGAATAAAACTGAAAATGTCATAATACCTCTGTATTGCTCCATGGTGAGACCGTACCCTGAATACTGTGTACAATTTTGGTTGCCGCATTTCAAAAAATATATAGTTGTGATGGAGAAGGTACAGAGAAGGGCGACCAAAATGATAAAGGGAATGGAATAGCTCCCCTATGAGGAAAGACTAAAGAGGTTAGGACTTTTTAGCTTGGAGAAGAGACGGCTGAGGGGTGATATGATAGAGGTGTTTAAAATCATGAGAGGTCTAGAACGGGTAGATGTGAATCGGTTATTTACTCTTTCAGATAATAGAAAGACTAGGGGGCACTCCATGAAGTTAGCATGTGGCACATTTAAAACTAATCGGAGAAAGTTCTTTTTCACTCAACGCACAATTAAACTCTGGAATTTGTTGCCAGAGGATGTGGTTAGTGCAGTTAGTATAGATGTGTTTTAAAAAGGATTGGATAAGTTCTTGGAGAAGAAATCCATTACCTGCTATTAATTAAGCTGACTTGGAAAATAGCCACTGCTATTACTAGCAACAGTAGCATGGAATAGACTTAGTTTTTGGGGTACTTGCCAGGTTCTTATGGCCTGGATTTGCCACTATTGGAAACAGGATGATGGGTTTGATGGACCCTTGGTCTGACCCAGTATGGCATGTTCTTATGTTCTTCTTATGTTCTTATGATGCATATTGTGCTGTTCATACTCTTACTGTGCATGTAAACTGCCCCCAAAACCCTAGACTACCACCAAAACCTCACACCAAGTTACTAGTTGACCCTCCTACAGTAGTATAAATAGTTGACTAATATGTGCACCAACCCAGAGGTGCACTCTCTCTTTCTCTCCCTTTCATTCTCTCTGGGATTTGGGATAAATATTGCAAACATATGTTATGCAACACTACTCATTTGCATAAACTCCTTCCCTTTGACTAAAATTGCATTCACATCTCATGATGTGTTATGAGCGTTAGGGCCCTAATGCGCATGATAAGGCCCTAAAGTGATGTGATGAATGCCGGAATGACCCTGTAATTGATTTATTTTAGAGCTGAATATAATTTTTAGAAAGGTATGCAGGGGTGATGTAGGAAACTACAAACCAGTGAGTCTGACGTCTGTGCCAGGCAAAATGGTAGAAATTATCATAAAGAACAAAATCACTAAGCAGTATACATAGGCCTAGTTTAATGGGACAAAGCTAACATTGATTTAGCCAAGGGAAGTCTTGTCTCACAAATTTACTACTTTTTTTTGAGGGTATAAAAAAAATGTGGATAAAGGTGAGCCAGTTGATATAGTGTATCTGAATTTCCAGAAAGCATTTGACAAAATCTCATGAGAGAGTTCTATGAAAATTAAAAAGTCATGGGATGGGGGCAATGTCCTATTGTGGGGTGCCAACTGGTTAAAACAGAGAGTAGAGACAAATGGAAAATTTTCCAATGGAGAAAGGTGAATAGAGTGCCCCAGGAATCTGTTCTGGGACCACTGCTTTTTAATATATTTATAAATGACCTGGAAATTGGAACAATGAGTGTGGTGATCATGTTTGCTAATATTTGCCACAAAATTATTCAAAGTTGTTAAATCACATGAGGATTGTGAGAAATTATAAGAAGACTTTGCAATACAGGGAGACTGGGCGTGCAGATAGCAAATAAAACTTAATGTGGACAAGTACAAAGTGATGAACTTAGGTTGTAATTTTCAAAGGAGTTACATGTGTAAATTTAACTACTATTGTAGCAATTTTCAATAGCCACTTACTCAAGTAAAGTGCAATTACGTAAGTAAATCCTATTGACAATGTAATTACATATATTGTAGCAATTTTCAAAAGCCCCTTTACTTGAGTAAATGCTTTTTAAAATCAGACCTAGTGGGAAGAGTAACCCAATTTATAACTACACAATGGGCCTTATTTACCAAGGCTATCACAGGCTTGCGCTGTTAGCCTGTGGTAGCGCACGCCTGTACTACCTAAATCGGGGCAGAGTCGGCCCCAGAAGAGGAGGAGTCGGGGCTTCACCGGGGCCGACTCTGCGAAGACTGCGCCGCCAGCGAAAAGGTAAGGGCCTTTTCGCATCCTATTTCATGCCCAATAGCTATACCTTCTATGGTGGCGCTACTGGGTGCGAAACCGGCAGCAATCACACCGCGGCGGTGCGATCGCTGCCGGCTAGCGTAGGACCGCCCCCCCCCCTCCCGGTCGATTCCCCGTCCCCCATTAGCACAATTTTCTAAAGTATCGCAGGCCTGCAAAAACTAAAGTATCACAATTACCTTGCAAAAACAAAATGAGACTGGCTATATAACAATAATACACATTTATATGAGATCAAGTTTCTCTTTTTTTTTCACGTTCAACACATTTTCTGATGGTCAAGGAGGAACAACCATCTGGCAAGCCAAGGAGGTGTGGCACCATCAACATCATCAGCGTTGAAATGAAGATATGCAGCACCAACACCATCTCCACATACAACTGTGTTATGCAACTACATGGACATCTAACACTTATAGAAAAACCAATTACAGTACTAAGATTTCCATTGCAATCATCTCATCATTATTTCTGCATAGCCATGGGATCCAGGGAGGCACTCAGGGTTGTGTTGCAACTTTTTTTTTTACACATGTTAACTCTAATATGTCTGAGAGAGAGGAAATATTAAAGACTCACAGGGGGTAGGGGGTGAACTGCTGAGGGACAGAGCATCATTGTACAGAGTGGCCCATGGAAAAGTAGCCTGCCTTCAATAACTGGTATTGGAGGAGGACTACTTTTCCATGGGCCACCCTGTACTTGCCAGCCGTATACCTTTTTCCACTATTAGACAGAATGCCTAGTCTGCAGTACTCTTGTTAGCTCAACCAATATATACAGACTGTGAAGAAATCTGTAGGGGGCAGGCATAGGCCAAAATATATCTGGAAAACACAGACTCTTCAAATGTCACAGCACATACATACTATATTATAGAAACAGATTGCTCATTCCTACCTATCAATTTACCATTCTTTCACATCCATAATTTTAAGATTGTTCACCCATCCACATGCTCATATTGTTTAGGACAGGAAAAGACAAATAATATTTGTAACTTCACACCTTTTATAGATCTTCAGGTATCCCCCCAGCCTAAAAAATAGGCTATATTGTACCTGGTATGTAATACAGATCCCCTCAACCTCTCAAAAGGCTTCAACATGCAAAGCTGTAGAATACAGTCTTGTTAGAAGCTATTTAGCTGAGCTAGTATAGTGGGAAGAGATTCAAGTGATGTTGAAATGTGAGCAGCTAGTTCTCATAGATGGAGTACTGACCTCACATAGGAATGTGAGGGAAGCAGACAAGACATGTTTGAAATCTAACATCTGGCATGGATCCTTTTACAGAGAAAATGCACACAAAAAATAAATACAAAATAAGAGTGTTGGGTTTGAGGCATAGTGTGGACTCTTAGTCGCAATGGTGATTATTCCTCCCACGGGGAGGGGCCCTGTGGGGAACCACAGCGATAGGCTAGACTCAGAGAGTAGACACTGGAGATGGAAAGCTTTATTGTACTGCTGTAGATTGATAGTAATGGTGCAGGAGGATGTGGCACTGAAGTCTAGCAAGGTGCCAATACGTTCAGACAGCCTTAGATGACTAGGTCTCACCCAGATGTAGAAGGTTGTTCCACAGCATGGGATAAGCCGAACCTGGTGGGTAGAATTGGAGAGCTGGATCATAGAGGTACTCACTGAAGAGTAGTGCAGGAATCCCCCTGGTGGATGGTGACGGTGGGACCCAAGATCCATGGTGCAGGATACTCTGAGCTGGATAGGCCCTTGAGGAGCAAGTACCTGGAAGCGCAGGTGATCCTGAAAGAAAAGAAAGACCCCCGAGGAGCGGTTGTTAGTGGTAGAAACCCCGAAGGGTAGTTGGAAGTGAGAGGCCCCCGAGGAACGGGTTCCCAGAGCTTTGTCAGGTGTGAGATACCCCGGAGGGTAGCGAGGAGTCTAAACATGCAGCTTAGAAGAGGTCAGAGTAGCTAAACCGAAGTCCTTGCTAACTCGTTCGTTCTGAGAAGAGCGGAGGCTTAAATACCCGGAGGTATGAACGTCATGCGGTGGGGACACCCCCGAGGTTCCCGCCATGACGTGTAGATAAGCATAGGCAGCGTGCGCGTGCCCTAGGAGGCCACGGGAGGAGCATGGCAGACGGGGATGCCCATGCTGAGTTGGAGACGCCGAGGGTTTCGGCACTTGGCACCGGAGGCAGCCATCTTACCCATGGAGGCGGAGATAGGCAAAAAAGAGGTGAGGCAGAGTGGTCGCAGCTGTATGTGACCGACGGATGCAACAAAGAGATACAAACTCTCAACATAAAGATCCCAGAACTGTTAAAGATAATTAACATGACCCCCAGGCTTTAATTTACAAACCATTCTTACCTGAAAGTTTTAGTCTTGTTCCTATACCAGCATCATGCAAAACTCCAGTCTAGGTTATTGTGCACATAATAGCCCTAGTGAAGACTGCAGGATCTGGATTGCAAGGTCAGAGAGAAGATCAACCCAATCATAGCCAGGTGCTAATCAACCTACTCCCCCACACAGCAAGGCAGTCAGGTGTTAATATTCTCCACAATAATAAAGGTTATCCTTCAAAATGCTCCCCTTGATTACTTAAACATCCTGAACAATTTTACACTGGATATCAGTAACACTTCAGGCAAGTGGGTGGGTGGAGAATACCTATTCCTAAGCATAACTGTAATTAACTCATGTAGGTAATGAATCTTCTTTACACATGCCAAAAATCAAACAGCATGCACATGTGCACCATCAATCTAAATTGTAATGCGCACAAATCAATGAGCGTGCACATGTCGGCCATCAACTGTAATTGCTATATGCACAAATTAACCTGTGCGCACATCTCACTCATCAATGTTAATTGGCAGTGTGCACAAATCAGCCAGCGTGTAAATGTCCGCATCAATTTCAATGTCCTATGTGCTAAACTCCTTTGCACGTAGATCGGACCAACCTGTGTATGTAATTTATGCAGAGAGGGGTACAAATTACGCTGCCTACAAAAGGATCTTTTGCCTCAGTCACTGTCCTACTTGCACAATGTCTTGCCAGCTGAGGTGGACATGGTTGTTGAGCATGTCATGCGGTACCAGAATCTCCTGTACAGTCCCTAGTCCAAGAGGATGCGTGCCTACAGAAAGGAGTAGAACTGGAAGCAGATCAGGCATGCAGTCAACTTATTGTTCCACCCCAACCATAGCATTGGGGAGCTGATGCACAAGTGGAGGGACCTGAAGAGACGTGGGAACAATTTAGTAGAACTAGGGGTCACGATTTGAAACTCCAGGGAAGAAGACTTAGAACCAATGTCAGGAAATATTTCTTCAATGAGAGGGTGGTGGATGCCTGGAATGCCCTTCCAGAGGAAGTGGTGAAGACTAAAACTGTGAAGGATTTCAAAGGGGCATGGGATAAACAATGTGGATCCCTAAAAGGCTAGAGGATGGGAATAAATAAAAAAGCTAAACCGGCATGGAGCGGCAGTTACTACCCTTAAGAGAAACATGGGGGTAACCTGCACGGACCGGCAGTTACTACCTTGGGAAGCTTGCTGGGCAAACTAGATGGACCATTTTGATCTTTTTCTGCCGTCATTACTATGTTAAGCAGAAGCAGGCCAGGAGGATTGCAAAGGGACAAGGCAGTGACATCAGCTTCATCCCCTCTGAGCAGATAGTGCTCAGCACCTTATCTGAGGCAGCTATGGATGGAGTTGGCAAGCTGGACACCATGCTGGCCAACTTCATGCAGGCAGGAAGGTGAGCATTATATTTTGCATTCTAAATTAGGCTGTACAGATATCCATCAGGCACTTCTTTAGAAGCAAGACAGCACTGTCTTATTAAACATAATGCCGTAGTAAATGTGCTCATGTATGGAATGCAAAGCATTATTGGTAACATCTCTACCTATCTGTATGTACACAGTATAGAGTAAAGCAGTTTGTGTTCAGCTCTTTATTGACCACACAGAACAGGTTTATTTCAAGCTATAAAAACATTGCAGGAATGCCTGATCTACACATATATCTAAAAGGCAGCATACACTTATGTATGCTGCGGCTTTATTGATGTAACCTATGTGATACTGTACAGTGGTCTTTCTGGTGTGTATGAAGAAATGCTGTCAGCTATAATAATATTGCTTTTTCTTATGGCAAAATAAAGTACAAAGTTTAAGGTGTTATTGCATGGCATGTATATTAAAAAGCATAAGGGACATTCTTTGTTGAGAGCCATCTCCTCTGCCAGTTTCCCCAGCAATATTCCCCAAGGGATGTGTGCACAATAAAAACTTTCTATTCCAATGGCAGAGGTAACATCTATTATATGTTTTTTCTGTGCTTTCCTACCCCTTAAGGGAAAAGGCACCCTTACAAAGGAGCCTGCAGAAATAGGATGTGTGTTTAAAGCATGAGTGTGTAAAATGTGTGTGGAGATACAAGCAGGGCCCCAAGATTTCAAGAAGTTAGGATGTAATGGTTTTCTATCTCCTATCCATGTGTTCCTGAAGCAGGGACTGTGCAAATGTTTATCATCCATGGTGCGGGGTGGAATCAGCTAACAGTGAATGCATCCCTCACCACAGTAACTGCCCTACACAGTGACTCCAAAAGTCCATCATGACTGTGTCTTGTGTCCCAGCAGTGCAAATTATATTTGGGGTGCCTTTGTGACGTTCTCTGCTTTTCTCCCCTTTCATTACTCTTCAAAATACAGGGCTTTGTCTTTGTATGAATGGTAGCCATAATACCCAAGCACTCTGCAAACTGGCTTAAGCCCTCCTGCCTCAATGACTGCCAGCTGGAGTGTATATCAGGGTTGTGGCAATATTGAATGCTATGGGCATTAATAGCTCAGTACCAAAGGACTATTATTTACGTCTATCTAGTGGAGCATGCAGGGCATATGAACCAAAGTACAGAAAATTCCGAATAGCAGTGTTTGACATTTTCCTATTTCTTCTTCTAGAGGAGCCAGATGATGACCATCCAGGACCTGCACCTAGACAGCCCCAAAGGTGGTACCGCCATCTGTAGGTAATCCCTGACAGCTTGGATGAGGAGGGAGAGGGAGCCTGTGAACAGCTGGAACAGCCTGAGGAGGAAGAGGAGCACCAGCAGCAGGAAGAGGAGCTGGAAGACACACTGGCTGATCTGCTACAGGATCACCCGCAGGACAGCAGTGTGTCTGACCAGCCCGAACCTGAAATGGTTGCCAGTCAGGCTGAGAGGATGTTAATACAGCAAAGTGTTAGCCTCTTGGATGCTATCATAGGCCTGCCTGATGTGGTGAGGCAAGAAGCAGAGGCCCTCCATGATACCATCAGGGAGAAAACACAAGGCCTCCATGATGCCATCAGGGAGGAAGAGCAGGGGATTCAGCAGGCGATACGGGACCTTTGCCGGGCAACAGATGAGCAAACTGCAGAGAGATGCTGCAGCAGATGTTCCCCTTGCAGCCGCAGCCACCAGTGGCTCCATGGCCTTTCATGGTGCCCTGGATGCATTACCCTCCACCTTATGGGCCACCATACCCATAGATGGCACCTTTTCGTGCTGAAGATCCCACTGTGCCCGAGGCACCTGCACCCCAGCCTGCACCAGGCTATCTGTGGATTGCACCTCAGCAAGCACCACCACCACAGCCACTGCTGCCTGTGGCTGTACCTTCCTACAGCCATATATATTATATTTATTATTTTTATATACCAACATTCGATCTCAATTGAGATATCACACCGGTTTACATTCAGGTTCTGTAGGTATTTCTCTATCACCAGAGGGCTTCCAATCTAAGTTTTTGTACCTGAGGCAATGGAGAGTAAAGTGACTTGCCCAAGGTCACAAGGAGCAACAGCAGGACTCAAACGCTGGTCCCCTGGTTCATAGTCCACTGCTCTAACCACTAGGCTATTCCTCCTCCCTGAACTTAAACTGCCACAACCTCCTTTGCCTTCTGAGGGCAGCGTGAGCAGTGGCAGGAGTCCACTGCACAGAAGCTCCAGGTTGGGGCAGCCTAAACTTCCTGAAGCCAGAAAAAGAGGCTGGTTAAGGAGTGATAATTTACTTTGGTATCCTCTGTTTTGCTGCACTTTTTTGTACATAAAAGTACTTTATTGGAAATCAATGCACTATCACCTTCTGAACTGTCTTTCTATGAGAGTGCTCCTTTGTTGTTTAGCCTTCCTGTGACTCAAGCGATGTATTTCCTGCAATTCATCCTGCGTCAGATGCGCTTCCTCCTCCTCCTCCTCCTGATCGGCCTCCTCTGGAGAAGGCAGGTGTCTGCTGAGTGCAAGGTCATGTAGCATACAGCAGGCTAGAAAGATCTCACACACTTTAGGGGGGCTGAAAAGAAGGTATCCTCTAGATCTTTCTATACAGCAGAAGCTTGATTTAAGTAAGCCAAAATTTCTCTCTATGACAGCCCTGGTCTTACGGTGTGCCCTGTTGCACCCCAGCTGCAGTTGTTGGGGTGGAAATAGGGATCATGAGCCAGGTTTTCCATGGATAGCCTCTGTCACCTGTAGGAGAAGACACAGAAAATCTGAGTTACATATACCTTCTGGGTTTCATAGTGGCACAGCTCACAGAGCTAGTTTAGAGGAGCACCTTAAATATAAGATTTACAAAATTAAACAGGGAAATGGGTATGTTAGAAGTGGTGAGTGTCTTGCTACCTAGTAGCCATTGCCCAGTGATGTATCCTTGCTCGACGTGGTCATGAATTCTTGATTGTGAGAGAATGTAAGTATTGTGAATGGATCCTGGAAAGCGGGGCACCACATTCTTGATGATGTCCTTGGCGTTGCAGACCACCTGCATGTTTAGGGAGTGGAATCCCTTGCGGTTGCGGTACATGGCCTCGTCTCCTCCTGGTGCCCTTATGGGCACGAGACTACAATCTGTAACTCCCAAGACTGAGGGAAAGTGTGCAATTTGCTAAAACTCTGTCATTATTTGTTGTTGTTCCTATCTTCTGGAGGGGAAGTAGATAGTGTTGTGTTTTCCTGAGCAAGGCAGCCAGGACCTGCTCTAGACACCATGACATGGCAGATTCAGTGATTCCAGATGTAACTCCTAGAAGGGTTTGGAAGGTGCCAGTAGAAAAAAGGCCAGGGCGGTAGTCACCTTGATGTGTACTGGCAAGGCATTGCTCCTTTGGGTGGTAGGTTGCAGAGGTAGAGGTACAATATGGTTTCCTTATTAAATCTGAACCTGCACATTATTTCCTCCTCAGAAAGATTCAGAAAATTTGTCAGAGTCCTGTAAGCTCTGTGTAAGGGGTACCTCCTCCTCTGCATTCCTCTTCTCCTCTCTCTTTCTCTTCTGAGCCATATAGATCTGAGTACCCATGCAGCTATTATAATGTAGAACAGAAAATATGAATATCCCACTCAATAGCTGTTGCTACAACATGTATTTCTCACCTCCTTTTCCTATCTCTTCCCTATGTGATACATAAATCAACAGTGCATACCTGAGCATTTTCTTCCAGGCCTTAGTCCTTTGAAACCCACATTGTAAGCCTGCTAGCAAAGTGCTAGTAGCTTACACTTTCCCAGTTACCACCAGTAAGTCTCACAAATACTCACTCCCACCTTCTGCCTTGCTCCTGCATCCAGTGACCCAGAGTAAGGAGCCAAACAAACAAAAAACACCCGAGGGAACCCAAAACTAAGCACTTACTCGCAGCCCTTATAAAATACGTCACGTGCAGATAAGTCTAGTGTCCGCCCTGACACACCCCTTTTTTACGCGCTCAAGTACACATACAAAATTACATGTATGCACGCTGGCATTAGAAACGCACATAAGCCGGTGATTTTGGGCGCGCCGGGCTTTTAAAATCTGGGCTAATAACTTGACTGCCGCATTTATTGTTTTACACATGGGGTGAATTTTCAAAACATTTACATGCGTAAAATTAGCATATATGACTTAAGTTGCTTGTATTCGCGTACATGTTATTTAAAAAATTTGAAAAGTACGTGTGTATTTTTTGGTCTCTCGCATACATTTACACATGAAAAAAGGGACATTCTAGGGGCATTCCAAGGTGGACCCAAGAGCTGAGTGCACAAGTTACCATTTTATAAGAGATTTACATACATACAGTTGTCACCTTATTCAGGTAGTTTTACTCTTGCTAATTATCTTGCACAATTGATATCAGACTTGTCTATTATTTACTATTGGTTGGGTGGAAGGTGTGGGTGAACAGGGGGAGTTCAAAGTGAAGAACTAGAAGGGTCTCGATGACCTGGAGTAGACTGGATAAGCTGGTGGAGGTTTCAGCAAACTGGTGATTACAATTATGCACGCATGTTTTAAAATATACAGACGTCTGTGCAAAAATAGAGTTTTACATGAGCAAGTTGGGATTTTTTTCCACACATAAAATATACGCATAAATGTTTTTAAAATAGGTAGGAAAAGTACATGTTTTGAATGCATTGAAATACACGCTTTCAATGCGTTGCAGGTGTTCACGCGGAGCCATACATCTGTGCTTATGTTTGAGGGTAGATATACACATATTTTACAATATGTGCATACCTCACCAGCGTACGTTATAAAATACTGTTGTAGATCTCCATGAAACCATATACATGAGAATATGAGGCTGCAGGGACTTGTTTGAAAGTTACCCTCATATGGTCTAGCTGCTTCTGGAGGTCATGTCTTTTTTAATTAGTCAGAGGCTCAGCCAGCTGTATGATACACTGATATATGCATGCACTGCATTGGCAATTGGAATATATAACCAAAGAAACAGTGAGTGACTGAAAACACCCAATTTGTGAAAAAGGTAGAAAAATAAGCTATATAATCTCAATGCTATCATAAATATCTTCTGTGAAGTATTAAATTGACTCTGTGAGGCTTTTAGGGAAGCATTGTATCTGGATTCTGTTAATGGTTAATATTATCCTGTATAAGTCTAGGCCTTCTGTCTCATGGTTTGGTGAGGAAGGTCATGGTACAATAGGAGCGGTAGCCTTGATAAGCATTAGATGTGTTTACATATGTCAGAATGGTCTGTGAATGCTAACAGCACAAACACCACACAGCTGCTGCTGTTTACTCCCGTGCTTGTACCAAACAGTACAAAAGTGCTGTTGTTAATTGCCCCGTTACTTACTGACTGTTGACACATTCTCCACAGAGCTTTTCATAAATATATCATGGTAAATATACTGCTAATGACTTTGCTTATTACCAGCCAGTCTTTAATGAAATCAGTGCACATAGGGATTAATGATTTCTCCATTAAGAAATGTGCCTTGTTACTGGCTGCTTAAAAGTTTGTAAGAAGTATCATTAAGTAGCAATTATCTATGTAGTGGTGAAAGTTAGGATCTAAATAAGTAACATGAATAAAGTAAGACTATCTAAACACAATTAGAGGTGAACTTAAGGCAAGTGCACAGACTAGCATACAAATCCTCTTCATCCACTCAAGGACCCGGAAGCCATATAACCCTAGTGAAAAAAAAACAACAACCCAGAATACACAGAAATTGTCTTTTGGAGATCATGGTGATTTTTCCATCTTTTGTCATGTAGAGTTCTGAAAAGCATGAAAGGTAGTGGGGGGTTGAGGCAGGTTTGAGTAGGAGACACGGGGGGTGTAGGAGCAGATGTTGGTTTAGAATGAGAGTAGAAATGTACATGCTTATCTGTTTAAAGTGGTAGAAAAGTAGTGAGAATGAATCTCGATCTGGGCAGACAGGATAGGACAATTGGTCTTTATCTTCCATCATTTGCATTGTTATGTTAGGAAATATGTGAAAAATCTTATATTCATGAATGGAATCAGCAAAGTAAATTGTAAAACACCAGTGATTTCATATGATGGTTCTCCTAAGAGTGGGAGTCACAAATGATCTGAAAGTAAATTGCACGATTTATTAGAAAAATCAAGAGCAAAACAGGATTGAGCAAAAGATGGCCAGCCTACAATTGATATGTATTATCTAGCTTTTTTGTAGTTTGAGATGCCTTTATTAGACCAACAAAAAATAATTCATAGGTGTAACTTTGGATAATACTTATATTAATTTAATAAAAGGTGTCATATTCTGCAAGGAATACAACTTTCAATAGGACTGTAAAAGGGCAGAGATACCCATAGACAGCAAAAGGCTAATGTACTAAAATGTGATATTGTAGCAGCTGATAAAATCCTCATGTCTCGGTGATCTTTTTTCTTGATGAAGAAGATATTTAAAATTCTAGCAGGCAGAGAAGCAGACAATGGTACTCTGAAGTAATATTTACAAAGAGCAGGTTGCCTAAATAGGATTTTAGAGATTGCTGGGGAGAAGCCAGTTATCATAGTATATGAGGGTATCGATGACATAAAAAGGTGCAGAAGAGTGATTCCGGAGGCTTAATTTAAGCTTCTAAGTAGGAGACTGAAATCCAGAACCACAAGGTAGTACTCTTAGAAATGCTCTGAGTTCCACATGCAGAACTCCAGAGGCAGAGCTCTGGAGTCTCAATACATGGTTGAGACAACGATGCATGGAGGAGATCTTTTGCTTTTTTTAGGAGCTGGGGAATGTGTTGCTTGAGCTTACTGTAGAAATTGCAAAAATAATATGCAAATGGATACTGCCTATAAACAATGATCTGTGTATTGCAGAGGAAAAAGACCTCAGAATGAGAGCAACAAGCTCAATTGGCAAATCATAGGTCAGAAAAGTCCTCTTACTTTAATAAGTTCATATAGTGCTCGTAAACTTGTAAATAAAGTTTTCTCCTTGGAAGTGTGTTTACTCATTAGAGGATTGCATTTTGTTCCCACATACATACACGATGGCTTTGAAAATTTAGCAGATTTTCATCGTTTTATAAGAACTTTGTACCTTAAACAATATCAGGTGAATTTTCAAAGGAGTTGCATGCGAACATGTAACAAACTATTGTTGAAGTTTTCAAAAGTCATTTACGTGTGTAAAGTGCACGTATGCGGTTAGCTCTTATAGACAACTCAATGGCATATATTGTAACAATTTTCAAAAGACCACTTACATGGGTAAAGTGGATTTACATGTATAAAACCCAGTTTTAAGTGTATACATGCTTTTTCAAGATGGGTCCTATGTTTTCAGAACCCTTCAATGCTTACTTCACATTCAATCATGCAAAGACCATCTTCTTGGTCTTCTCCAGGACCATTACATCTGGTCATACAGATTTTTAAAGAATTAGTTCTTAAAAATGTAGTTACATTTGACATGACAAGCTTAATATTTAACCCTAATTTATCTAAGGAGGAATGTCTTTCTTTAAGGGATCTGTCAGAAAATTTGAGTTTGGTGATTAAGCAGGCAGACAAAGGTGGGGCAGTGGTAGTCCAAAGCCATCAACAGTATATACAAGAAATTGAGCATCAATTAGAAGATTATACTGTATACAAACACTGTATGCAAACACTGAATACAATAATTGGCAAAAGACTTGGCTCCTTTTTTACAAACTAGTGCCTTGAAATCAATTTTTTGACTGAAAAGTACAGTTTTCTTTATGTTAAATTCCCTCATATTTCCACATTGTATACTTTACATAAAATCCATAAGAGGATGGAGAATCCATCAGGACATCCAAATATTTCATCAAATAAATTTGATGCTTGAACCACTTTGCAAATTGATAGATTTATTTCTCAAATTCTTTGTGTTCAACATTCTAAATTATATCAGAGACACTTCACAAATTTTGACAATATTAGTACATTTGGATGTGAAAAATCAAAATTTAATATTAGTGACATTGGATGTGTAAATTCTTTATATACATTCATTCCACAGGATGAAGCATTGAAGGTTATACAGGAGTATTAGGATTTAAGTGTCGAGAAAAATGGCCTCGAAGGCCTTGCATTCTGTTACATAGGGGTGTTTTAATGTGCCCTTGGGCCTCAGCCCGACCCCAGATAGATCCAGGGCCGAACTGAGGGTTGACGGCATGTTCCACCATGGCTGATGGTCTTACCCCCTGCCAGGCGTGCAAGCTCCCAAGGCCAACAACAGGATGATGTTGGAATGTGAATGGTCCTCCGACCATTCTGAGCCCTTTTGGACCTGCCGCTTGGATCAGCATGGAGCAGCAAGCCTGGCCTGAGGTCGAGGGCAGATGGGCCTTGACATGAAGACATGACAACAGGATTGATGCAACGGCATCGCGGACGAGGACTTGACACCAAGGCTGATGCAGACGGCATCAGAGACGAGGGCTGGCACAAGACAAGACACCAAGGTAGCTGAAGACATGACACCAGGGTCGATGCAACGGCATCCCGGACGAAGACATGACGCCAAGGCTGAGGTGAAGACATCATGGACCAATGGTCGATGCGACGGCATCCCGGACCAGGGTCGATGCGACGACATCAGGAACAAGACGATGACACGATACCAAGAGTGATGCAACGGCAACCAGGACGAGACGAGGAACTTTTCGAAGTCCAGACGAGATGAGAAGCTGGGTGGAAGGACATTGGCACTGTCTCTCAAGGCGCCCTACTCAGTTCACCTGCGGAACTGAGTCGCGGACCACCCTCTCCCACTGCGTGCCCTACACAGCCCGAGGAGGCTGGTCACGGACCACGCTGAGAATGGGACGAGGGCAGGGAAGGATCCAGTCAAAGCAGAACTCCAACGATGGAGCCGATGTCGTCCAAAGCTCCACCAACGGCTGGCAGGACATGACGGCTCAGGAGCACAGGACACCAATCCACCTGCAGGCTAGTCCATTCTCGGGCAAGACATTATCTGAGGGACCCCCGGCCTACAGGACCAGAAGGCTCAAGAGCACTGAAGATGAAGACACAGGAGCAGGACATCAAGGAGCTGGGAACATCAGGAAGCAGAAGATCAAGACGAGACACCAGGACACCTGGATGGAGACCTCAGGCAACGAAGACATGGCATGACATGACGAGAAGAGACGAAGAACTCCATGGAGAAGACGAAGAAGACCTGGCGGAGCTCTGGCAGGCAGGAGCCTCCAGAGAGAAGTAACTCCGATGCAAGGCAAAGACTGAATGATGGAGCAGTCCTTTTATAGGGCTGGGCAGGAAGTCCACTCCCTAGGTGGGGTCAGCCACACTTCCTGTGGCTGGCCCTTTAAATCTTGAAGAGAGGCGCGCACCGGCGCCTAAGAGAGAGCAGGAAGCTGTGCAGGACAGCGGACAGCGGCCTGCACCGACTTCTGTACGCAGAGACGCATGGCTGGGCCTGAGGAGCAGGCCCGATGATGGCAGTGGCTCCAGCCACTGCAGGAAGCCCCGGGGGCAGCTCCAGCCGCCAGTCGAGCCCGGGGATGCGTCCTGCAGCCCCGGGGGAAGTTGGTGATGATGGCGGCGGCTTCCGGCCGCAATGGATGGCGGCAAAGTCTGCGGCTCCGGCCGCGGTGAAGTGGAGCCTCGAAGGGCGGCCTCCGTGCTGCAGGGGAGATCAAGTCCGTGACTTCCAGCCACGTAGGCAGGCCCGATGTCGGCGTCCATGCCGCGTTGGGTGAAGAAGCAGCATGGGTGAGTGCCTGCTCGCGGGGGGACCCACGGGCAGGGATTTCATAACATTAAGAAACAAGACACAAAGAAAACCTACTGCATTTTTATTAACCTTGACTTCATTGGTTCTTAAATGTAATTATTTTGTTTTTCAGAAATTGTATTTTGAGCAAATATCTGGAACAGCAATGGGTGCAACAATAACACAGTCATTAGCCAATCTTTTTATGTCAAAGTTTGAAATAGAATGAGTTAATCATTCACTTTTTTGTATCAAATTTTCTTTTGGAAACATGTTATTGATGCACATCTCTAATGTACACCTATGTCTGTTTCTAGAGACAGATCATGAATGGGTGTCTGCTGCTCTACTAGTCACTGCAGCATCATATAGGTGGAATTCTAGTGGGTACAATTTCTTTAATTAGATGCTTTTGAGGTATCCTGAATTCTTCTCGCTTCTCATGGATAAACTGCCTCGCCTTCACACTCCTATGAGAATGCTCTGTTATTTCCTGCCCCTCTCTCAGGAATTCTGTCATTGATGGGCCCCAGTCCCAGAGCATCCCTCATTGCCAGGTGCACCAAGTATGCAAAGCTGCAGATAATCTGAAAGCCTTCATCTTCTATTGTTTTTACCATATTTGCACCGCAGTCTGTCACAAAGAAACCTGCCTAAAGGTTCCAACCTCTCCTGGTACAGCTGCCAACTCTCCAGCATCTTTCAAATGGTTGATAGAATATTGAACAAGGTATGGGGGCTATGCATCAACTGGGTATGTAGCAAAGACCACCTGCACCCTGATGTTCCATCTCTGCTAGAAATGCTGCAAGCCCTTGCCTTAGCCAGTTTCACCAGTGTACCAGAGAGAGATTGGAGTGCATAACTTTCTTGCTGGTCCAGATGTTACTGGTGAAATGCACACTAATCCCCTCTGCCTTAGCCAGCTGTGACTACATGGGACTAAGGTACTGGTTATACAGGGTAGGGATGTTCTTCCTAATAAATGTCATCCTGGAGGGCACTATACAATTAAGGGGCTAACACATGCAGCAGGCACTTAATCCCATGTTCTTTATTACCTGCAGGGGCTGGTAATCTAGAGCAATTATTTCCATAATGCTCCTCATTACTATTTTAGATGCTGTCTGTTTCTTGCCCTGGGCAGTGCTATGGAACACCACCCCATTTCCACTATGGTGGGTTGTGGCTTTGGGCTTTTGGCTGCTGGCCTGCCACATGATTGCTGGAAAGGGCTAAGGAATCAGTTTGGGAAAACGTCTTCTCCTTTCAAACCCTTTTGCTCTGACTTTTACTTAGATTGACAGAAGGGGTCCCAAGCTATTACTGTCACCCTCCCCTAATGCCAATGCTAGTAGGTGCTCCTTCTACAGGTGGTGCTTTATACACTTATTTGCCAGATGCACCAGTTGCTTCCTTCGACTGATATCTTCCCTATAGTGAATACACTGAGCAAAGTCCTCCCTCACTTTAAAGTGCCTTCAGATCAGAGCTATCTTCCTCGATCCCTTCTCTACATTTTTGGAGGCTGATGCTGGCACTCGAGTTGAGGTAGAAGGTAAATCCTGAGGAAAAATGCCAGTGATATCACTCACTCTACCTGCACTGCCTGCTCTTTTCAACATCATCAGTATAATCTATCTCTACTATAACTGAATTGGAGACAAAGATGCTACAGACTAAACTTCTCAAATTTTCTTTGGCTACTAGCTCTTCAAAATCTTCTGATTCAAAGAATCCCAGACAAGTTTCTTCCTATGAATTGGTTGGTGCAAATACTGTCTTCACTGTCTCAGAAGGAGGAACCAAAGAGAAGCGTGCACAGCTAGATTTGGACATTGCACACCTGCAACTCCTTCCCTGCTAATGCTAATCTTGGATGATTCTTCATCTTTTGTCTCTGCTCAAAAATAAGAAGTAGAGAAACAGGTGGTATTGGCACATACTTTTCAAATTTCAATTTCTTCTTCATAGAGTTGCCTTCCTCTCCTGAAATTCTGGACCTAAAAAAGTACCACTTTAATTTGGGTGCTAGACTGCCTTTTTTTTTAGTTAACTCTTTATTTATAATTTTTAAATTGTACATTCAAGATACCTTGATTCAAAGAAAACACAGAATCCAATTACAATCATTCAAAGAAAAAAATATAAAGAACATAGACTGCCTTTTCCATTGCTTCCCCTGCCAAAGCTGCCAACCCTGACAACATCCCTTCCTTTGTACTTTCCTGACATGATAGAATTTGCTGGTTCACTGCCTACTGGGAGTGTAAAATATTACAATGAATTTCTAACTGTACCCTTTCTCAAGTACCATTGTACGGAGAATATAATAAATACAGACACAGATATATATAGCAAATATGTGTGTATTCCTCACAAATCAAAGCTGTTAACAGAATGTCAGCCCTTTAAGACTATTTTCTTCAGTCTCTAAGTTTGCTGTGCTCACCTCATTGGCCAGAAATTTAAAAAAACAACCCACTAGCACTGCTGCAACTACAATCTCCACATTGTTTTACACCCTGATCCTCCCCAGTAAAGAGAAAAATCAAAATCAGCAGCAGTGCACTGCCTCTCTTCCTGGCACAGTGAGAAAGACCACTGTAGTACAAAGAAGATTAGAAGCTACCTTTTACCATTGTCAAATCCAAAAGTTAAGCTTGTCCTCTGGTTATTCTCCTTGCCAGCTTGTCCTACCTTAGCTATGACAAGGCTCTGACAAGGTAGTGAGGTCATGCAGACAAGAGTTGGTTGCTATAGTTACTATTATTTTTTTCCCACACTACACAGCCATAGTCTTCAATGGGCCAATGAAATGGGAAAACCAAATACATGGGATGAAGACAATTCATTTCATTTTTGGGTCCCCAGCATTCATTTCAGAGACCTTGAATAAATCAAATATAGGCACATTCATTATGTTTTACCCATTCATTTCAAACAAATGCACATCTCTAAAAGAGATAATAGGGGCTTAATTTACTAAGTCCCAATAAATGACCATATGGCTTGGTGATTCACTCTTCCTCTTAGTAAACTCCATGGGAAAAAATACTGCAGCAATGAAAGACATCCCTGAACCATGCACGATGACTACAAAGTAAAGATTAATAATAAGGAATCTCCGCTCATCAACACCACCAGAGGTGTTCCACAGGGCTCCTCTCTGTCTCCTACACTTTTCAACCTATACCTTCTTCCCCTTTGCCAACTGCTTACGAATTTTAAACTCAAACACTATCTCTACGCCGATGATGTCCAAATCCTGATCCCAATAATCGAATCCCTCACAAAAACACTGAAGTTCTGGGACAACTGCCTCCAAGATATCAACGACCTCCTTACCACCTTAAATCTTGTTCTTAACACGTCTAAGACAAATGCTCCTTATATCTCCCAACCACAATGATAACATACTTTCAAGTCACACAAACACCCTGGTCAGCCAAGCAAGAGACCTCGGAGTTATAATTGATAACCAGCTAAATCTAAAAAAGTTCATCACCAACACAACCAAAGACTGCTTCTTCAAACTTCAGGTACTAAAAAGACTCAAACCGCTACTGTACTTTCAAGACTTCAGATCGGTACTCCAGGCCATTATATTCTCCAAATTAGATTACTGCAATTCCATTCTGCTAGGTCTTCCCGCCTCTTCCACCAAACAACTTCAGATGCTACAAAATTCGGCCGCTAAAATTTTAACAAACTCCAACAGAAGAGACCACATTACACCCATCCTAAAAAACCTGCATTGGCTCCCAGTAAACTTTAGAATTCTTCACAAGTGTCTCACCAACATCCATAAAACCATTTACAACAGAACACCCATCGATTTACACTACCCACTCACGCTGCACTTCTCTTCTAGACCCATCAGAGAAGCATACAAGGGCTCGCTACACCCCCCCCCCCCCCCCCCCCCCAGCCAAATCCACACATCTCTCATCCACCAAAGATCGAGCCTTCTCGACAGCGGCTCCAACCATCTGGAACTCCATGCCCCCAGACCTTAGACAAGAACCGTGCATACTGACATTCAGAAAGAAACTCAAGGCATGGCTATTTCTACAAGCCTTCCCTGATCTATGACCGCCCCAACTATAATAACTCGCCATGGTTTTCCAGTCGACGTAACCCATCCCTGACTTGGCTTCTGACTATACATTAATTATTCCCGAGTTTTATGAACTGACAATATTTAGTCAGGAACATATGATATTATTACAGCCCTGAGTATATGATATTTATATATTTGAAATAATCCAGTCCTGAGTACATGTTTTATGATAATCCTGAATATATGACTAGATATTATTTATTTCTGAGTTAGCCACCTCTCTGGCTCTTCCTCCCCCCAGTTCATGTGCCCCTGTTTTATTGTAACTTTTGTTCACTTGTTCTCTCTTCGCCTATTGTTCATGTTGATGTTAATGTTTTTTGCACCATTGTTTCTTGTAAACTGATATGATATGATTGGTATCATGAATGTCGGTATAAAAAAGCCCTAAATAAATAAATACATAAAATGACAGTTCCAGGACTGTAGGGCTGACATTAGTTAAAGGGGCCACATGTGTTGAGTAAGCCTCCCTCCAAAGTAGTAAAAGCCCTGCAGGTCTGTATAGATCCCCATTCCAATCCCCGGCCACCCTTGCAAGCAGCCCATAGTTGCAAAAAAAAAACAAAAAAAAAACTTTTGCTGGCTATGAATGTCCTGCCACCATCCCATAACCCACTCTTTGATTGAAATAACTCATATCCGGGATGTGGGGAGGCCGTGCCCCCACCCCCAGGCCCCCTTTTTAAAAATAAATGACCCTGATTGTCTAGTGGACTACCCCATACCCCAGCCCCTGGATCCCCCACCCCCTAAACAAAAAGGATCCCTGGTGTTCTAATGGACCTCCAACCCTACCCCTCTCTTAACTCCCTGGGCCCCTGCTTACCTAAAAAAAAGTTTTACTGGTGGTGCAGTGGGGGCCTGGAATGCCCCCTTGGCTCTGGGTCCAGGTGGTAACCATTTTACTATATGATAGGGAAAAAGGCCTGGCTGTGCCATTTTGGAAAATGGCTGCTACCTGGGTCTGGTCTAGGGAGTGCTCTGGCACCACCAATGATGCATTTTTAGGTAAGGGAGGTCGTAAGGATAGGCATTAAGTGTTCACTAGATCATCAGGAATACTTTTTTGTTTAAGGGTGGGGGTGGGGTTCTGTGGGGTGTGGTGGTCCACTGAACCACCAAAGTCATATTTTTAAAAGGGGGGGGGGGGCCTGGCCTCCTGAAATCATGAGCCTGGGTTTTTTCAGACAAAGAGTGAGTTTGGTGGTGGGGGTGTGGCTTTCCCTGTTCAGAAAAACCTTATCTTTTTTTACATTTGCAATTATGGGTCATTTGCAAGGGCAGCCAAGCAGGTGGGTTGGGGGGTGGGGGGGTGGGAGAGGAATAGCTGGGCCAATGCAGAACCCTGTGGGTTTTACTAATTTGGGGGGATGTTTTCAGGGCCAAGTAGTCCTTTTATGGCTAGGACACAGGTCCATCGAGACATGCATTAATGTCCCGCTGCATCAGCAGGAAATTAGCTGCAACTCCTGAGTTGTAGCTAATTCTAAATCCAAAAATATGGCTTGCAAATTTCAAATATCTCATGTTATCACCACGTTAGACCAATTATCAAGCAAAAACAGCATCTTTTGCATGGCCAATGGCCTAATGTGGCTTAGTGAATGAGGCCCTATGTTTGCCATTTATCTGATCCCAGATCTTCACTGAGGGGCAGATTTTAAAACCTGCGTGCGGGCGCAGATTTGTTCACGCAACCCAGCGTGAAAAAATCCTCGCCCGATTTTATAACATGTGCAACTTGCGCACGCTGAGCCGCGCAGCCTGCCTCCATTCCCTCCGAGGCTGCTCCGAAATCAGAGCGGCCTCAGAGGGAACGTTCCTTCCGCCCCCCGCACCTTCCCTTCCCTTCCCCTACCTAACCCACCCCCCAGCCCTACCTAGAACCCCCCTTACCTTTGTTGAAGAAGTTACGCCTGCCTCCTGACAGGCGTAACTTACGCATGCCGGCCGATGGCCGGCCCGCAATCCCAGGCACAGCGGCAAATGGCCGCTGTGCCTGGAGGCTCAAGCCACACCCTGCCCCCGGACCGCCCATGCCCCACCCCTTTTTGCAAGCCCCGGGACATACGCGAGTCCCGGGGCTTGCACGCGCCGCCGAGCCTATGCAAGATAGGCTCAGCGCGCGCAGGGGGAGGCAGGGGTAGGTTTTCGGAGGTTGCGCGCATATCTTACGTGCACAACCCTTTGAAAATCTACCTCTGAGTGTTTTTCTAGCTTTCATGATAACCAATAATTAGCTGCACATTTTGAATATATGTTAATATAAAATCATTTTTAAAAATTATTGGTTAAATTTAGATACCAAGCTTTCTAATTTCTTAAAATGTAATGCTTAGCATAACTACTAGCTAAGGAAGACATTACAGGAGTCATATGTAAAAGCCTGCATAAATTTGATGGGGAGTATGCACACATACATAGCACTAATTTTCAAGGCAAATTCATTCACATAAGTTCTATTTGAAAATTATTCCACCAATATTATCTGCAAAGACATTTTTCAGGTAATTTATGCACATACTTTAAAAAGCATGTGTGTAAGTGCAAACCCCTTCTCAACCTTGGGCCCAGGAATGCTTCTGATTTGTCTGGGCAGACTTAATGTTCACATAGGACATACGCGCATAAGTTTACTCACATATTGGAAAGGCAATTTTATAACAGGTCATTTCTGCAGAAATTGCCTTTTGAAAAGTCCTTCTAAATCACATTTATTTATGTCCCTTTTCATCCATTGATTTGTGTATAAAATTGGTTTTCACCCAGTCCATTTGCTCTCATTGCTTTCCTTATACAAAGTCTCAAGGCTTGTTGTGAATAATGTAAATAATACCCCATGAAAGTGTAGATAGGTCAGGCTCAGAATAATCTGAGGAGAGTTATTAGATCCTGCAGCTATTGCTGGTCATTGGGAAGGGAATGACAAGGTTGTCCTCTAATTTAGAATCCGGCCGTTGCCTTGGTGATAATAGGTAAATCTGCAACTTGATCTTCTTGACCACCTGCTGTATTTGATAATATGGTTGGAATATATATGGTTGTGGATATAAAGTGAACTGTCTGTAACAGTACTGTTCTGAGACTTGAATGAGGAAGCCTGATTTTTCTCTCTCTTCTGACTGGATGATGAAGAAAGGCTCAGGGATATCATTGCATAGTGCATGGATTTTAAAGCCAGAGTTCAGTACAGGGTCTGCAGTCATGGGAAGAAAATCTTTAAATCATTTTAAAGAAAAAGCAAAGGGAAGCCCATACCCCATGCTAAAGAAGGTTATTATTCCGAGAAATTTCCTGTATTCTTTATTGCTGCTAATGGTTGGTTAGTTTGCATTCTAAAAATAACAGTCTTATACCTAGGGCATAGTCAGCACACCAACTCTTTGGGACAATTTTCTATAAGGGTTCAGAGTGTTATATCTGTCTGATTCTGATTGGCTGCCATAGGGTATGGTAGGAAGGGAGGTTCAGATAGATGCATTGTAAAAGAAATTTGGGATTATCAATGATTCCTATATTCCTTTTAATTCTTTTCTCTTCCAGAGATATGCATAACTTATTAACATTGTAAATGAGCATCTGTGAACCTTAAAATCAATAAAATAAAATAAAATAGAAGTTTAAACCATTGCATTAAGAATATATTTTGTTAGTTTTGGAAAATGTTGCCAATGTCTCGTAAGATATAAAACATATTTTTTGATAAATGCTCTAGAAGAGAATATGTTTCAAAAGAGACAATGATTTATTTAGATTTTTCATATTCCGCTTTTTGACATTTCAAAGTGTATATCAAAGCGGATTACATTCAGGTACTATAGGTATTTCCCTATTTCCACAGGGCTTACAATCTTGGGTAATGGAGTGGATATATACAAGAAGGATAAATACAGATATGAAGCAAAAATATCATTATATATAGTGCTATCTGACATAAATCAAACAGTTACAATTCCCTTGTTTCAGAGAGCTTATAATGAAGGATGAGCAAACCTTAAACACAGGTATAAGGATAAATTCCACTTCTCTTGCTCCTTTAGGATTTCAGCTTAATTGAAACCTACCCTAACTATGACTATAACTTCAAGATCCTTCTTTTGAAGGTACTTGGGGGTCCCTCCACCACCACAGCCTTTACTATATTTTATTCCTTCACTTTTCCGTTTCTATAAACCAGAAAATAGTAGTGACGGTCATCAATAAGATTCATGGCAGCTCTCTCTAGAGCCTGCTATGCGTGCATTTTAAATCCTACCCATACATGTCACAATAGTAACATGGATGGGGATTTTTTCTCCTCCCCTCCCATCCCTTCCCTTCTGGCGGCTGTGAAGGCAGCCTCTGTAACACTACCAGTTTAATGAGCAATAACTGCTTCTGGCAATTGAACCTAAGTGTCCCATATGTCACTGCATTCCATTAACACTAGAACATCAAGATCAATCCCTATATTTGTGTCAAAATCAATTGCAGATCAATATAAATGTATTGATGATTCTGCTGCAACGGTGACATTTTTTAAGTGCATACTTTAATTGTGAATCATGGCAAAATCTGTGGATCTCACTTTCCCTGCTTTACTGTAAACCACTTAGAACTTTTGATTGTGCAGCCTATAAATACTTCAAATAAAAATAAAAATAGCTATAATCTATATTTTAGAAAGTGCTTGGGAGAATCTGGCTGTCATGGTACATATGGGCATCAATAACATAGGAAAATTTGGGAGGAAGGTTCTGGAAGCCAAAGTTAGGCTTTTAGATAATAAAAAAAAAAAGCTGAAAGAAGCAGTCTCTGAAATGCTCCCTTTCCAAGTACAGGTCTCCAGAGTCTGGCAGAGCTCTAGAGTCTCAATGTGTGGATGAAACGATGGTGCAGGGAAGAGGGATGAAGTTTCGTAAGGAACAGAGCAACTTTTTGGGGAAGGGGGAGTCTTTTCTGGAAGGACAGGCTTCACCTGGAACCAGGCTGCTGGCGCTAACTTTTCAAAACGAGATAGAGCAGCATTTAAACTAGAACAAGGGAGAAAGCCAAGAATCGCTCAGTAGCGCATGGTTTGGAGGGAGGTAGGTTTGTAGCACACGAATAAAACATAGAGTTAAGACATCCCAACAGAGAGGGTCCATTAAAAGCAAAAGTAGTCCATGTGCCTATAAGTAAAGAAACATTTAAGCTAAAGGATTCCAAATAACCCTATCAACTGAAAAGCAGGTTGTTAATAGAAACAAAAAGCACACTTTGAAATGTCTGTATGCCAATGCCAGAAGTCCAAGTAGTAAGATGGAAGAGTTAGAGTGTATAGCAGTGAATGATGAGATAGATATAATTGGCATCTCAGAGACCTGGTGGAAAGAGGAAAAACAGTGGGATAGTGATATACTATAGAGATGTGAATCGAAACCGGAATCGGTTCGGATTCCGGTTCCGATTCACATGTGGGTTTTTTTGCATCGGGCCCGATCGCTGTTTTGTTTATCGGCTGCGCCCGAGCCGATAAACAAAAAACCCACCCCGACCCTTTAAAACTAACCCCTTAGCTTCCCCGACCCTCCCGACCCCACCAAAAAACCTTTTACAGGTACCTGGTGGTCCAGTGGGGGTCCCAGGAGCGATCTCCCGCTCCGGGCCGTCCTCCCGCTCCCGGGCCGTTGGCTGCCACTAATCAAAATGGTGCCGATGGCCCTTTGCCCTTACCATGTGACAGGGTATCCATGCCATTGGCCGGACCCTGTCACATGGTAGGAGCACTGGATGGCCGGTGCCATCTTGTGCTCCTACCATGTGACAGGGGCTGACCAATGGCACTGGTAGCCCCTGTGACATAGTACGGGCAAAGGCTATTGGCGCCATTTTGAATACTGGCAGCCGATGGTCCGAGTGCAGGAGGTCGCTCCCAGACCCCTGCTGGACTTTTGGCAAGTCTTGTGGGGGTCAGGAGGGTCCCCCAAGACTTTCCAAAAGCCCCTGGTGGTCCAGCGGGGGTCCGGGAGCAATCTCCTGCACTTGGGCCATCGGCTGCCAGTAATCAAAATGGCGCTGATAGCCTTTGCCCTTACTATGTCACAGGGGCTAGCCCCTGTCACATGGTAGGAGCACAAGATGGTGCCGGCCATCCAGTGCTCCTATCATGTGAGAGGGTCCGGCCAATGGCAAGGATACCCTGTCACATGGTAAGGGCAAAGGGCCATCGGCGCCATTTTGATTAGTGGCAGCCGATTGCCCGGGAGTGGGAGAATGGCCCGGAGTAGGAGATCACTGCCGGGACCCCCACGGGACCACCAGGTACCTGTAAAAAGTTTTTGGGGGCATCAGGAGGATGGGGGAAGCTAAGGGGTTAGTTTTAAAGGGTCGGGCTGGGTTTAGGGGTTATTTTTGTGTGCCGTTTTTCCCGCCCTCCCCCAAAACGATAAGGGAACCCCCCACGATCAATATCGTGGGGTTTTCCTATCGTTTTGGGGGAGCCCCCCGATTTCTGACGATTTTGAAAATATTGACGATATTTTCAATCGTCCAAAGCCCGATTCACATCCCTAATGTACTATGTTACAAATTATATTGCAATGATAGATCAACTTGTTGGGGGGGGGGGGGGGTGATTGACTCTATGCCCTCCCAGACATAAAACATGATAAATATCATACAAGTGACTAAATGCACAGTATAATCTTTATGGGTTGAAATCCCATGTGTGTTAAGAATATAATGATAGGAGTATACTACTGTCCACCTGTTCAAAATGATGAGAAGGATGATGAAATGCTAAGAGGAATCAGGGAAGCTAACCAATTTGGATGTGCAATTATATTGGGAGATTTCAATTACACCAATATTGATTGGGTAAATGTAACATCAGGACATGCTAGAGAGGTAAAGTTACTGGATGGAATAAGTGACTGCTTCATGGAGCAATTGGTTTGGGAAACGATGCGAGAGGGAGCTATTTTAGATCTAATTTTTAGTGGTGTGCAAAATTTGGTGAGAGTGGTAACAGTGGTGGGGCCACTTGGCCATAGTAATCATAACATGACCAAATTGGAGCTAATAACTGGATAATATGCAAATCTACATCTCTAACACCAAACTTTCAAAAGGCAAACTTTGATAAAATGAGGAAAATAGAAAAAACTGAAAGGTACAGCTGAAAAGATTAAAAGTAAACAACAGGTATGGACATTGTTTTAAAATACCATTTTAGAAGTGCAGTCCAGATGTATTCCATGCATTAAGAAAGATGTAAGGAAGACTAAACTATTACCAGCATGGTTAAAAGGCAAGGTAAAGGAGGCTATTCTAGCCCAAAAAAACTTCCTTCAAAAATTGGAAGAAGGCTCCATCTGAATAAAATAGGAAAAAGCATTTTCAAGTTAAATATAAATCATTGATAAGACAGACTAAGCGTGAATTTGAAATTAAATTGGCCAAAGAGGCAAAAACTTATAATAAAAACTTTAAAAAATATATCCAAAGCAGGAAAATGCAAGGCAGTCAGTTGAACCATTAGATGAGCGAGGGGTTAAAAGGGCTCTTAGCAAAGATAAGGCCATCGCATAAAGACTAAATTAATTTTTTGTTTCTGTGTTTACTAATGAGGTGGGGAGATACCGGTTCTGGAGATGGTTTTCAGGGGTGATTATTTGGATGAACTGAACCAAAACCTGGTGAACCTGGAAATTGTGATAGGCCAGATTGACAAACCAAAGACTAGCAAATCACCTGGTATATACCCCAGGGTTCTGAAAGAACCAAAAAATGAAATTTCAGATCTATTAGTAAAAATTTGTAACCTATCATTAAAATTGTCCATTGTACCTGAAGATTGGAGGGTGGCAAATGTAACCTCTATATTTAAAAAGGGCTCTAGGGGTGATCCTGGAAAATATAATATCCAGTGAGCCTGACTTTGGTGCTGGGAAAAATAAAGGAAAATATTTTAGAGAACAAAATCACAGAGCATATAGAAAGACATGGTTTAATGGAACTCGGCCAGCATTACATTACATTGCTTACAAATCTGCTTCATTTTTTTGAAGGGGTTAATGAGCATGTGGATAAAGGTGAGCCAGTAGATGTAGTATATTTGGATTTTCAGAAGTGTTTAACAAAGTCCCTTATGAGAAGCTTCTAAGAAAAATAAAAAGTCATGGGATAGGAGGTGATGTCCTTTCATAGACTGAAAATTGGTTAAAAGACAGGAAACAGAGTAGGATTAAATGGTCAGTTTTCTCAGTGGAAAAAGGTAAACAGTGGAGTGCATGATGGATCTGTACTTGGATCTGTGCTTTTCAATATATAAATGATCTGGAAAGGGATACGATGAGTGAGGTGATCAAATTTGCAGAAGATACAAAATTATTCAGAGTGGTTAAATCACATGTAGATTGTGATAAATTGCAGAATGACTTTGCGAGACTGGAAGACTGGGCATCCAAATGGCAGATGAAATTTAATGTTGACAAGTGCAAGGTGATGCATATAGGTAAAAATAACCCATGCTGTAGTTACATGATGTTAGATTCCATATATGGAGTTGCCAGCCATGAAAAGTTCTAGGCGTCATATTAGATAATACATTTAAATTGTCAGCTCAGTGTGCTATGGTAGTCAAAAAAGCAAACAGAAATGTAAGGAATTATTAGTAAGGGAGAATGTCATAATGCTTCTGTGTCTCTACATAGTGAGACCGCACATGGAGTACTGTGTGTAATTGTGGTCATCGCATCTCGAAAAAGATATAATTGCACTGGAGAAGGTACAAAGGCGGGCGACCAAAATAATAAAGGGGATGGAACAGCTCTGGTATGAGGAAAGGCTAAAGAGGCTAGGGCTGTTCACCTTGGAGAAGAGACAGCTGAAGGGGGAAATAATAGAGGTCTATAAAATCATGAACGGACTAGAATGGGTAAAAATGAATCGGTTATTTACTCTTTCAGATAATAGAAGGACTAGGGGGCATGCCATGAAGTTAGCAAGTAACACACTTAAAACAAATTGGAGAAATTCTTTTTCACTCAATGCATAATTAAGATCTGAAAACTGTTGCCGGAAGATCTGGTTAGGTCAGTTAGTGTAACTGGGTTTAAAAAAGGTATGGCTAAGTTCCTTGTGGAGAAGTCCATAAACTGCTATTAATCAACTTGACTTAGGTCATCGCCACTGCTATTACTGGCATCGCCACTGCTATTACTGGCATTAGTAGCATGGAATCTATTTAATGTTTGAGTACTTGCCAGATAATTTGCAACCTGTATTGGCCACTGTTGGAAACACGATGCTTGGCTTGATGGACCCAACTTCTTATGTTCCTATCTGTCAAATTCATTCCATTTCATAATTTTTCTTTTAGGTTAAGTTCTGTTTTAAGAGGCAGCAAGTCAGAGAAAGGTGAATGAATCAATGAAATAGAATTATGAATGCCTACAAAAAAGGCATGGATATTTCAGTAAAGGATATGGTGATGAAAGAGGTGGAGTAAATGTAGAGCGGTCAGAGAATGAGGGGGAAGTTTGCCTGCATTTAGTGCATTAAGGTTTACTCATCCCTACAGTACAAAAATATATTCATAATATTACCATAATACCAGTGGTCTCTAGTCTAGAAAAACTTATGAGTTGCAGAAATGTTGCTGATATAGAATATTTGACCAACTGCATTTTTAATCATGCTGCAAAAAATGGTATTCAAGTTGGTTTGTGGGATATTGATTTCTGTACATGGAGACACCTCTGAATTTCACAAAACAGAGGCCCGTATCAATATCTTCATGGCTATTTTCATCCTATTTGTTAGATTGTGTCCTTCGTTTAGAATTGAGCTTTTGTTTGCCAAAATATGAATATATCTAATACTATTTGGTTGAAGAGTGTAATAAAATTTCACAAACAATAGTCAGTTTTTCTGCTAAGAGATATTTCCCCTTAGATGAAATAAAATTCTTGAATTATTCTTCTATCTCTGCTACATGACTTCATACCAGAGCTATCTTAGTTACATTTTGAGCAAAATGATTATTCCAATATATTTCAAAATTCTTGAAACATTTATGCTATCACATATGCTTTGAATTTAAAAGAAAATCTGTATGTTAATGATAGAAGCTGATTTGTTTCTTGTTAAGTCACACTAATCCTGATCTCTTCTTCAGGGAAAGGAGTTATTCTAAGGTGGATTTACAGTTTCTAAGATAATGTTCCAAACCAGAGTACCATATGTGTTTAATGGAGTTTACAAATTTAGGAACTTGTATGTATCTATAGATGCATATCTATAGATATATCTAAATTACATCGACCCCCCCCCCCATATACACGCACACACACACATACAGTATATATTAACCAGTACAATGAATGGTGTGGCACTGCAGAATAATTAACAAGAATGTACATACACACAGAGAGTAGGATTAAATGGACAATTTTCTCAGTGGAAGGGAGTGGGCAATGGAGTGCCTCAGGGATCTGTATTGGGACCCTTACTTTTCAATATATTTATAAATGATCTAGAAAGAAATACGACGAGTGAGGTAATCAAATTTGCAAATGATACAAAATTGTTCAGAGTAGTTAAATCACCAGCAGATTGTGATAAATTGAAGGAAGACCTTGTGAGACTGGAAAACTGGGCATGGAAATGGCAGATGAAACTTAATGTGGTTAAGTGCAAGGCGATGCTATAGTTACACAATGTTAGGTTCCATATTAGGTACTACCACCCAAGAAAGAGATCTAGGCATCATAGTGGATAACACATTGAAATCATCGGTTCAGTGTGCTGTGGCAGTCAAAAAAGCAAACAGAATGTTGGGAATTATTAGAAAGGGAATGGTGAATAAAACGGAAAATGTCATAATGCCTCTGTATCGCTCCATGGTGAGACCCCCACCTTGAATACTGTGTACAGTTCTGGTCTCTGCATCTCAAAAAAGATATAATTGTGGTAGAGAAGGTACAGAGAAGGGCGACCAAAATGATAAGGGGAATGGAACAGCTCCCCTATGAGGAAAGACTAAAGAGGTTAGGACTTTTCAGCGTGGAGAAGAGACGGATGAGGAGGGATATAATAGAGGAGTTTAAAATCATGAGAGGTCTAGAACAGGTAAATGTGAATTGGTTATTTAGTCTTTCAGATAATAGAAAGACTAGGGGTCACTCCATGAAGTAGGTATGTGACACATTTAAAACTAATTGGAGAAAGTTCTTCTTCACTCAACGCACAATTAAACTCTGGAATTTGTTGCCAGAAGATGTGGTTAGTGCAGTTAGTATAGCTGTGTTTAAAAAAGGATTGGATAAGTTCTTGGAGGAGAAGTCCATTACCTGCTATTAAGTTGACATAGAAAATAGCCACTGCTATTACTAGCAACGGTAACATGAACTAGACTTAGTTTTTGGGTACTTGCCAGGATCCTTATGGCCTGGATTGTTCACTGTTGGAAACAGGATGCTGGGCTTGATGGACCCTTGTTCTGACCCAGTATGGCATTTTCTTGTGTTCTAATGTTCTTATGTTCTTACACTAAAACCAGAAACTGCTGTTTAGATGCTGATGTTTCTTTTCTGCAAGTAGATGCATAAGGAATCAGGAAGACACTTACCATCTTGGTGGCAACTTGCTGTTAGCAGGGCACATCAACATCTATACAGTGATTTCTGGCAGTATCACTTTCCCCTTATTCTTTGCTCGCTCCCAATTTCCTTTGCTTTTCTCCTCTTTTTTTTTTTTTTTTTGTTCTGGCTCATCCTTCTTTGCTCTCTTTCTGACTTCACTACTACCTTAGCTCTCTTCCCATTCTTTCTATCCCCATCTCCCTTTCCGCTTTTTATCTTCTTTGCTTTCTCTCTCTCTCCCTCCATCTTTTCTTGCTCTCTTCCTCTCCTTTCCTCCCCCATGTTCAGATTTAAATTAAGGGTGGGGGTACCATGAGCAACCATGGGAGACAAGAGCAGGAAAAGCTCCTCCCCATCTATTAGCTTTCCTGTAGTCAGCTGCTGATAGCTAACATGTTGCTCACTGCAGAGAAGCACTTCCAGCTCTGCTGGAGATCCGGAGAGTTCTCAGTCATGTGCGTCTGGTGGCTGCTTGGAACAAGGGGATTAAGTGAGCCTACTGAAACACATCACTGTGCCAAGGATTTTTTTTTCTACATTGGTACAACTAAAGGCTTTTTACATGTCTAGGCATACTTATTTAAACTAATAGTTAACATTTAGAATGGAGCAAAGTCATTTGCTGTGGGAGGGGGTCCTTAATTTTTCCAAGTGTTAAAATGAGTGATTTTGTGCATACTAGAATATTTGAGTGTTTATAGATGATGAAAAATGTGCAAACGTGTGTGTGTGTGTGTGTGAAAAAGAAAAGTGAGTGAGCTCTGTATACATGCATGCCAAAATGAGGAAGCGAGTGAGTAGAATGGTCAGAAATAACTTTGCTTGATAGAATATCTGTGAGTTAAGATTCATGTTAATGCAGGTATTTTTGTGTTTGGCACTTAGCAGAATCTTTGTATATATGGTGAGGTGTGTGATTGATATGTATGATTACTCTATCTGCAACATGCTAGAAGTTTTAGCTCATTTGTGTAGCCTGTAAACTGTTTATAAAAGGCAAAACAGAGCTTGATGGCTCCATATATTTATCATTTTCAATTTTAATACCTTGATTTGAGTCTATTCTTGTCATGTATACATTCCTGAAACATACAGATTAAATTCCTAAGTATATTTTAATAAATTATATATAGTTTACCAGAAAAACCCTGTTCCTATATGGTTGAAAGACTATTTCATAAACAGTAATGATGAATGTACAAATGCCTCCATTAGTGATTATTATAATTTTCTTTATTGAATATTTTGCCTATAAATGCTTGATTATATTAAACATAAAGTTTTCAGTTCCCATTTAAAATAACAGAGGATAATAGCTAAAGGATAGAACTGAAGCTGACCAAAAGCCAAATATAAGGTGCCATCTAGTGGTTAGAGAGCAGAAATTAAATTAGGTATCATTCTCATTGACTCAGATCTCCTCTGCAGACTTGGCAGACTTGGTATATTTTGTTTAAGGACTTTATTAAGGATGAAGTTGTTTAAGAATCTAATTATACATCACTGAACTCTGATTACCTGTTTGGTGCTTGTGTTCAGAGCTTGTGTTTGTCGGGACTACAGTGCTGACAATCCCTATAGAAAGACATGGCTGCCTTATGAATGTAAGAACATCAAGAATTTTCATGCTGGGTCAGACCAAGGTCCATCAAGCCCAGCATCCTGTCTCCAAAAGTGGCTAATCCAGGTCACAAATACCTAGCAGATCCCATAAAGAAAAGCTTAGTCCTGTACTCCAAGGGATAGAAATAGCTTTCTTTATTCTTTCTAATAATTTGTTATGGACTTTTCCTCCAGGTTCCTCTTTTAAACACCGCTATGCTAATCACTTTGATCATATCCTTTGGCCACAGATTCCACAACTTAATAATGCACTGAGTGAAAAAATACTATCTATAATTTGTTTTGAATCTGCTGGTTATTAGTTTCATGGAGTATCCATTTGTTTTTGTATTATTTGACATGGTAAATAGCTATCCTTTATTTACCCATTCCACCCCACTCATGAATTTATAAACTTCTATCATGCCCTCTCTCAGCTGTTTCTTTTCCGAGCTGAAGCACCCTAGCCTGCGCAGCCTCTCATTATAGGAGACATGTTCTAGCCCCTTCAGCATTTTTGTCACCCTCCTCTGAACCTTTTCTAGTTCTGCTATGGCTTTCTTGAGATAGGGGTGACCAGAAATGCACACAAAACTCATGGTGCAATCACATCATATCAGAGATAATCTGATATTTTTGGTTTTATTTTCCATTCACTGATAGAAAATGTAAATTGAAGGTTCATATTACAGGTTAAATACACTTTCTTTCAGTGATACAGTTATTTTTTTTGACATTAAGGTGTCTTTAAAAGGACAGTTTTTAGTTCATTAAAAAAAAAAAAAAAAAAAGATCATAATACATTTTTGAAATACCACAGTTATCATCCTCAAAGGCTACCAGCTAGCCAGTTGCTCTGGCTTCAGCACCTCTGTTCATCTCTTGAGGAATTTAAAGTATGTACAGCTGAGTTGTGTGACACTTTTGCTAACTGTGAATATCCAGTTTCTGTGATATGTTGGGCCTACAAACATGCTCAATAGACTAATAGGGGCTTATTGTTGTGTACCGGATATCGGCAGAGTCTGAGTGATCCTGTATGTTTACTTCCTGTTATGATTTGTGGGTATGTGGGCCCTTGGCCTGGGATGCAAGTTGTTACTACCCGTGGGAAGTACACTCACAGGTCTGCACCATCGGGAGGCGAGGTCAGAGACAGCGGAGAGCTCTGGGTGAGGCAATGGAGAGGTCCCGTGTTATCAGGAGAGGACTCCCATGGAGAGTAGACCGGAGGCAATACCCAGGCAGGGACCCCGAGAAGAAGAGTGCCAGACAGACCACAGAGCAGGGGGCGTGAGGCTTGGCCAATCAGAAGGTACTCCGGAGGGCAACCCCGAGGGGAGGAGCTGCACAGCGAAGGATGATGATGCAATGCCATAGGCCAACCCACAGGACAGGGAAGTCCGAGCTGAGCCTCTGGTGATGACGTGGCACCGCCCTGAGGAGCAGGAAATGTTGGCAGTCTCAATATAGTATGTAGGCGCAACCCCGAGGAGCAGGGAAGCATGCAAAGTCCAGGAGAAGCTGGAGGGTGCTACCCCGAGGAGTGGGGAAGCTCTGGTAGTCACTGTCACACGGAAGCATGGTCCTGAGAAGGGAGCACTGGATGGCCGGGAAGCTCTGGTAGTCACTGTAACACGGAAGTATGGACCTGAGAAGGGAGCACTGGATGGCCGGCGCCATCTTTAAAAATGGAGCAGGACATCCAGTGCTCCTACCATGTGACACGGGCCGGCCAATGGCACGGATACCCTGTCACATGGTAAGGGCAAAGGGCCATCGGTGCCATTTTGATTAGTGGCAGCCGACGGCTCGGGAGCGGGAGATCACTCCTGGGACTCCCACTGGACCACCAGGTACCTGTAAAATGTTTTTTGGGGGGTCGGGAGGTGGGGGAAGCAAAGAGATTTGTTTTAAAGGGTCGGGGTGGGTTTTTTGTTTATCAGCTCGGGCGCAGCCGATAAACAAAACCGCGATCGGGCCCGATGAAAAAAAACCTACATGTGAATCGGAACCGGAATCCGAACTGATTCCGGTTCCGATTGACATCTCTAGTAAGTACTAGGGATGTGAATCGTGTGCCCGATCGTCTTAACAATCAGGTTCGGCTAGAGGGAGAAAAAAATCTGATCGGTGGTGATGTGAATCAGAATCGGTTCCGATTCATATCGTTCATTTTTTTTTTAGTGAGGCCCGACCCTTTAAAATTGCCCCCTTACCTTCCCCCACCCTCCCGAACCCCCCCAAAACATTTTACGAGTACCTGGTGGTCCAGTGGGGGCGCGGGGACCGATCTCCCACTCTCGGGCCATCGGCGCCATTTTGGCTGCCACTCAAAAATGGCGCCGATGGCCCGATAAAAAAAAAACAACCCACCCGACCCTTTAAAAATGACCCCTTAGCTTCCCCCACCCTCCTGAGCCCCCCAAAACATTTTAAAATTACCTGGTGGTCTAGTGGTGGTCCCGGGAGCGATCTCCCGTTCTCGGGCCGTCGGCTGCCAGTCATAAAGATGGTGCCGATGGCTCTTTGCCCTTACCATATGACAGGGTATCTGTGCCATTGGCCGGCCCCTGTCACATGGTAGGAGCACTGGATGGCCAGCGCCATCTTTAAAGATGGTGGTGGCCATCTTTAAAGATGGTGGCGCCCATCTTTACGGTCCCCGCACCCCCACTGGACTACCAGGTACTCGTAAAAAGTTTTGGGGGGGTTCGGGAGGGTGGGGGAAGGTAAGGGATTCGTTTTATAGGGTTGGGGTGGGTTTAGGGGTTGTTTTGGTGTGCCGGTTTTCCCGCCCTCCCCCCTCCCCCGATTTACAATTTTTCAGGATAAATTGGGGGAATTTCTATTGTATCGCGACTCTTAACGATTTTTGACGATTTAAAAAATATCTGATTATTTTTTTAAATCGTCAAAAAACGATTCACATCCCTAGTAAGTACATGCGGTTGTAGCCATCTGCGACCGATGGGTATAACATTTCCATTCCCTCTGTAGATATTTAAAGTACAAAAATTTTTTGTAAGCATTGGGGTGTCCTGCAACTGCATAATATTTTTGAGGAATCTCCCATATTTGTTTTTACTCATGGGTTGAATATCACCCTTGCAGGCAATGTCTGGAATGTGCACAATCATTTGAGGGTGTTATTTTGCCATTTTATTCTTTGGCATTTTACAATTTGTGATCTTATATGACATGTGCCTCTTCAGGAGTAGTGTATGTTTTGTGGTGCACTTGTAATTTGCTTTACATTGGCAAAACAAAGTGAGTGCCATTGCTCGTAAAAAAATAGAAGTGCCATTAGTAAAGCACTGTTTGTCTGTTTCCCATTAATTTGAACTCTTTAGGTTTGTTGTACTAGAGAAACCCTTCATTGGTAGACATGGGGACAATATGGACATGCTACTTATAAGGAAAGAATAGCATTGGATATACCATTTAAATATGGTACATCCGAATGGGTTAGATAAAGAAATAGATTGGGGTACTTGTTGAGTGTTGCATGGATCTGATATTTTTTTTTCTTATATGTCAGATGAATGTTGGACTATCATCTATCTAGTTCCACCTTTGGTGTGGTAAAGTGCCAAAACTTTATTTTCATTGTCAATTTTAAAATTTTATAAATGGCGCGAGCCATCCATTACCCCTTCCATGTGACAGGTAGCCCTGTCAGATGGTAGGAGCTAAAGGCCACTGGCGCCGTTTTAGCTAGTGGCAGCCAACAGCCCGGGAGTGGCAGATCACTGCTGGACCTCCATGGATTTTTGTGAGTCTTGGGGGGGGGGCGTTATTTTATTTAAATTTGTGGGGGTGGCAGTATGTGGTCCCCGCCTATAGCCTTGAGTCACCCTGCTTAACCTCTCTAGCATGTTCAATGAGACATTGATCCATTCAATACTGGGATAATTAAAATCTTCCCCACTTGATGGTGGCCCTCAAGGACCAGAACTGCTCACCCCTGATATAACAGGGGGCGACAACTCTGGGATTTGAGTGCTGCAAACAGGTCTGGTTTTCGGGATATCCACAATGAATATGCATTAGAGAAATTTGCATGCATTGTTGCCATTGAATGCAAATATATCATATGCATATTTATTGTGGATATCCCGAAAACTAGACCTGTTTTCCTCATTTTAGGACTGCAATTGTCTACCCTCTTTGCATAATATCTGGAATACATACTCTGCTACTTTATTAACATTCCTCAAATAAACCTAGCTCATTCCCAAAGCATGGGGAGATATGAACTATATAGCATGCATGAAGTCATCTCTGAATAGGTTTCTGTCTCCCTTCATGACCATATTACAAATGACAGCAAATGTTATCACTAACCTCTTTTTCATTCCAAGGACAATGAGGTTTTACTTTGTGGCTTGGCACTCAATCTCTTGTCCTTATGCAATGCCATGACCCTGAAAAATTCTTAGTCACAGGGCCTGGTCTGCTAAGCATACACAGTAGCATAACTAAAGTAAGACTGTTGATTGAAAGAAGACCTTTGTCTACTGTACTTGATCTTTTTTTAAGCATTATAGTCACCCATGATTGATTCTGTTGTTCATTTGTCCTTGTGTGCTTTTATATTATTAATAGCTAAGAGAATGGCCTATTAATTTAGAAGCATATTAAAATGCCTTTATAGTCACTTTCCTCTACAAGATGTCTCTTTTCCCAGAGGGGTAATGGATGCAGATGTTTCAAATGCAAGTCAGTAATATGGATGGATTGTGAACCAGGTGTTATATTTGTGGCTCTATAAAATGATACAGAAATCCTGAGTGCCAAAGCCTCATTAGAAGACACTGCTTGTTTTCACTTTGTCTGTTACTTAGTGGAAGCTGTGGTTACTCTCATTAAAATCATGTTTCCACATTGTAGAATATGTCTTTACTTAACTGAAACAATATCTGACAATAAAAGAAACTTGTGCATTACACAAAGAGAAAACAATAAAGACCTTATAGTAAAAGAAGCAATAGAAAAATAGAACAGCTAAAATCTGGCAAACAGCTGAGACTTACTGATAGCCTGAGATTGACAGAGGCTCTCTACATAGAGAGAAACACAGCCAAAATATCAGGGAAGAAAAGGTGAGAAGCCAGGCCTCAGGGAAGAAGAGGAACATAAAGGTAGCAATTCAATTGCAGCAAGGAAAATAAAAAGAAAAAAAGAAAAGGCTATCCATGTGGATGAGCTTGTGGATAAGGAGTAATTAGAAGGCAAGCAGAGGCAGCAAAGAAAGGGGGAGTCCTGAGAAGAAATCTATGGATACTGGGAAAGTTGGAAAGCAATCAAGCACAAAGGAGGACCAGAGGGAGGACTGAGGCACTTAGGTCCATTTTGGGATGCAGGAACTGGCCAAGAGCATGGAACTCAATGGTGCAGAGCAGGCCAGGGTTTGAAAACCAGAGTTTAGCCAAAGGTTGATGTGAACGATAAGTGTCTTGAGAAAATTACAATGCAGTGAAATGCAACCAGAGGTTAAATCAGTGGTCTTCAAACTTGGACTTGGAGGGGCGTGCCCCAGTCGGGGTTTCAGGATTGACATAATGATTATGCATAAGATCTATTTGCGTTCATTGCCTCCATGGTATGGAAACAGATCTCATGTATATTGATTGTGGAAATCCTGAAAACCTGACTGGGTTGCAGCCCTCAAGGACCAAGTTTGGTGACCCCTGGGTTACATTTTAAGGATTTTTTTTTAACTTACATTTAATAGAATACCTGTCTATTAAGAAGAGTTCAGGCTCAATAGAAACCTTAGAAGCTTCATTATGGGACTGGCTGTAAGCAGCAGAGAGGAGAAAAAGGAAAGAAAATCACTACCATGCACAAAACAGGAAAGTTGTGAATAATGTGGGGGAAGCGTGGGAGGAGATTGAATGCTGAAATATATTTTTGTCATAAATCTCTTTAGGAAAGCAAGGCCTAGGTCCACTGCAAGGGGTGAAAAAGAATGGCAAGTGCCTGAGGAACCAAGCTGTCTGTGAGTAAGAACATAAGAAATTGCCATGCTGGGTCAGACCAAGGGTCCATCAAGCCCAGCATCCTGTTTCCAACAGAGGCCAAAACCAGGCCACAAGAACCTGGCAATTACACAAACACTAAGAAGATCCCATGCTACTGATGCAATTAATAGCAGTGGCTATTCCCTAAGTACAATTGATTAATAGCCATTAAAGGACTTCTCCTCCAAGAACTTATCCAAACCTTTTTTGAACCCAGCTACACTAACTGCCCTAACCACATCCTCTGGCAACAAATTCCAGAGCTTTATTGTGCGTTGAGTGAAAAATAATTTTCTCCGATTAGTCTTAAATGTGCTACTTGCTAACTTCATGGAATGCCCCCTAGTCCTTCTATTATTCGAAAGTGTAAATAACCAAGTCAAGACCTCTCATGATCTTAAAGACCTCTATCATATCCCCCCTCAGCCGTCTCTTCTCCAAGCTGAACAGCCCTAACCTCTTCATCCTTTCCTCAGAGGGGAGCTGTTCCATCCCCTTTATCATTTGGGTTGCCCTTCTCTGTACCTTCTCTGTCGCAACTATATCTTTTTTTTGAGATGCGGCGACCAGAATTGTACACAGTATTCAAGGTGCGGTTTCACCATGGAGCGATATAGAGGTATTATGACATTTTCCTTTTTATTAAACATTCCCTTCCTAATAATTCTTAACATTCTTTTTGCTTTTTTGACCGCTGCAGCACACTGAGCCGATGATTTTAAAGTATTATCCAACACACCAGCCTACAAGGAAAGGGGGTCGCTGAAAGCAGCCATTGCCTGGGGCACCGATTTGTCCAGCCCTGGGGAGCTCAGATACTTTCATGGATCTGTGAAACCTTTTTCTCTTACTTCTTAAAATATGATTTGTGGATCTAAAAGCAATGGTTTGCTATCTAAGAGTTCTATATAAGAGAATTCATGAGACTTTGGGGTCATTTTCCTATGACTGATTTAGTGTACAGAAATTTTTATTTGAAAAAATTTGTTTAGGTTGGTATTCCTTTGAATTGGAAAAGTACTTTAGAAAGGAAATTAATATCATTAGGTACAAGCGTAGGGGCTCATTCATCAAGTCATGGTATTATACCGGGCGAATCATAAAGCCATGGTATTGGGTCCTGCCACCTTATGATTCCTGTGGTATTTTTCCTTGTGATTAAATACCATGGGGAAAATACCATGGTGGTAAATGCCCCCCAAAACATCACGTGACAACAGCCCTGGGACTATGGGACCACCTTTGCTTAAAGTGGCTGAAGGCCCCAAATCAATCTCCTCCAAAGTTGCAAAAATCTCAGGGGTCTCCATAGACTCTTTCATCCTATCCCCTTAATCCCTGGAGGTGGCTTGTTGTAGAAATAAAAAAAAAATTATATTGCACCAGGCCCCACCCACAACCCACAACCCTCACACTTCCCCTTCATTACAAAAATCTGCCTCACTGAGTCCTGATGCCCCCATCCTAGTTCACTCTCTGAATTCCTCTACAAATCATAATTCTATCCCTGGTGGTGTAGTGGGAGCCCTGAGCACCTCGTAGGCTCTGCACCTGGCAGTAGCCATTTTTCAAAATGGTCCTGCCCGGCTGTTCCACTATCACAGTCGGGATCCCCACTATACCATCAGGGATAGAACTGTAAGTTTGAGGGGTCTGATTATAGGAAAGTCGGGCCTCAGGGGCCATATTTTGGTAATGAAGGGGAAAGTTGGGGGAGTTTGGGACGTGACTGTTGCGCCTAACATATTGTACAGTGGATTTCAAATGACGAATGGTGAATAGTGATAAATATAAATATACAAGCTTTAATTTGGTTCATTCTACAGTACAGACAAGAGGCAAAAATCAAAATTGCCTCATTGGTGCAAACTCTGTGGGAATTTTTAGCTGAGGCATTTGCATCAATAATCAAGGCAAAAGTCCACACAAGCTATCCCTTTGAATATTGCCTCAGGAAAAATTACACACAGCCATTGCACCTGTTTTTTCTGCCTGTAATGCTTCCCTCAGAAACAAGGCCCATAGTTTTGACCCACCTTCTCCCCCATCTCTGGCCCACTTTTGCTCTCTTCAGGTTAAAGCATATGCATTGATAAGCAATGCGGGTACTTTTGCCCACACTCTGGTTGGGTAATAATCAAATCCTTAATTTATGTGGGTGTAATATTTTACCCATGGAATAGGCTTTCATTATTGCTCTTATATCCATTTAGCTAAAGTAGTACCCTGGTTGAAAAGAATGTACTTTCCTGATGGTTTATAAACAAAGGTAAAGCTTTATTTATGCACGTTTTAACATTTTGGTTTTGTTGATACACTTACTTTCTGTATCTAAGACTGATGAGATCCTGGCAGGACTAAAAAGATATATTGATAGGCAAATCAGTTCAGACTTACTCTAAATTCCAGGTGAATTAAGGAAGTAGACATGGACAAACAAAAGAGAGGATAGCAATACAAATATAAATTGATGAGAAAAAACATCATAAATAGCAGAAGACAGAAATAACTTCTTTATTGGACAAGTATAATGATTGATCCCTTGAGTCCTTGATTAAAGTGAGAATTTGAAGGCCAATATTCAGCAACTATCTGGCTGAGCAAGGTAGCCAGGTAAACTTATTCGGTTAACTTGGCTGAGATATTCAGTCGGCATGGTCATGCCACTGAATATATTCAGTTATCTTATAGTTAGCCAGACAAGTTTATCCAGTTAACTATAGGACAGTCAAATGACTATCCTAGATTTATCTGCTTAACTAAGCAGGATAAGGCTGAAAACTAACACTTATCTGGTAAAGTTAGCTTCACCCTAGAACACTCATTTTCTGCCTTTTACTTATCTGACTGTTTAGATGGATAAACAGCCTGCTACGAGGCAGCCACTCAGTGCAGCTGAATATTCATACAGCGCTACTTAGCTGACTAAGGACCTGATTTACTAAGGCCTTTCTGTCTTTGGAAAAAATGCGTAGTAAATAATCCCCTAAGTTGGAACTTAACCGCTAAGTGGTACTGAATATCGACCTCTCACTTTTTTTTTTCTTTTGCAGATACAATTTTATGTCTTGGTTCATAGAAATAAAGTCTACTGACACTTGTTCTCTGTATCATCATGTCCATGTGCTATAGCTCAGATAACGTGAAAGTTTATCTTGTGTATAGAAATCACAGATAAGCACTGAATACTGTAATGAGAAGCCTTAGTATTTATATCAAATAAATAGACAGAAAATCAAGACAAGTAGAAAATAGTATATCAAAAAACTTTGGATTGCATTTGGAAACTCTTCAATTGAAATGCAAAAACACACAAGCAATAGGTTGCTGTGTGAAGCTAAAGAACCAGAAACGACAAGCAGATGAACATTTAGCAGCAGCAGACAGAACACAGTGTTCCTCTAAACAAAATCACTTTCACTGACCCAGATTTAATGATGGAAACCATAAGCACTTCAGTATGATCTGTGTTTTGATAATATCTGTATCAGAGGGAATGAATGGACAATCTCAACCATACAAATTAATAGTGGCAAACAACCTACAGAATGTTTAAAAAAAAAAAAAAAAAAAAGTGATCACATCAGTATGCCATTTCAAACACCACTCACCAATTAGAGAGAACTGTGGAGCCATATATCATAATAGGGGTATCCCATGACATTATCAGGTGAAAAATGTGAAACAACTAGAAGAAAATATTTCTGCACCCAACACAGTTAATCTGTGGAATTCTATCTCACAAGACTTTGGTGAGTGGGTAAATTATGCAAATAAAGTTATGTGTGAAACTTTATACGGATATTCAGTGGGACCTACCCAGTTTAGTCTGCTGCTGAATATACCAGATAAAGTTAAATCAAAAGCTTAGCCCACCTCCGGAACCCTTCCAGTGCCACCTCATTTTATCTGGCTAAATTCTGTGCGCACAAGAAGTTGTGCGCACAGAATTTATCCACTTAGCAGGGAAAATGTTCAAATCTTGGATTTTGTTTGGCTAACTCCAAAAGTTTGCTTAAAAAAAAAAAAGCCCTTGAATATTGACCTTGGTATAACTTGGTTAAAAAATGATTTAGGCAAATTTATGACAGGCAGGTCAATCATAAGTTATGAAACATAACAGACATGAATTCCATCCTAGTTAATTGCATTGCTAAACCATGAGTGCTGGTAACTGGAAAGGCATAAAAACAGATGGATCATTCTACACATGCCATGTTCCATATATAGTTCCTCTAAGCTAGTGCTTCTCAATCTTTTTTATGTCATGGCACACTTTTGAGTTGGCTTGATTCTCATGGCACACCAATCCAAATTTCACAATGTCACTGTATTTTCATTACCCACTAGTCACTGGCCACCTGAATGTGAGAATGCCAGGGAATTTACTTTAAATTGAATCAATCTAAAAACATCTAAAACATAGCTATGTTTAGACATTTGTATAAGACGAGGCTGGGGATCATAGTAGAATCTGTTGCAACGCATGATGTTTCAATCTGATACCTGAATATGTGGGGGCCAGTGAGGCTACAGGGCCACCTGCATTTGGATCTCAGACTGATGCCAGCAAAGGAGGCAGGTGACTCAGTTGAAGAAGCTCCCTCCTCTTGAAGGACAGGGCTGGCCTTAGCCCCGGTGGAGCCCTCTTGTGGGGAGAGGGAGTGGTGGAGGTGGTGAGGGGTTGTGGATGACACCTTGTGCGAGCAGAGGAAGAGGGGAACACGGTTTTATCACATTGAGCATAGCTAGAGGATGCCAGTAACTGAACAACAAATCCAATTGCACAGAGCACAGGATATACAAGCAACTGAATAGAATACTTCACTATCGAAAGATATCTTGCTGCAGGCTTCCTGCAGGCTCAGACTTCAGCTCCCAACTAATTATACAGCTCACAGGCACTAAAAGGCAGAGGTCACAGTGTTGAGAGAAGGCTTTTCTTAAAAGTACACATCCCTGAAAACGTACATTCACTATAATTGTATAGTAAATGTGGTATGTAATAGTAATAAATCTGAGACTGCCCATTGGACTTATGGGCTGCCTGCCCACATGTTACTGCATGTCCAGAATATGACCAGAATATAACTGTAATGAAATAGAATCTTGGGTCTACTTTTTTGGTGAGAACAGGTTGTCTAGCTGTTATATTTATAGCAAATGGAAGAAACAGCTGTCATTTCTCCATAGCACAGAGTTAGTTAGTCGCACTGACCCTTCCTTGCTACAATGATTCACTAACTAGGTGAAGAAGGATTAGGATCAATCCACTTGAACTCCTGCAGTATTCTATTTTTAATGTTCATGCAGTAGTATATTGATAGAATATACAACAAAATCATATGCAAGAAAGTTATTCAGTCAGTAATCATTAGTTCATGAAGAAATATTGCTTTATGCATGGAAAATTCTCCTTATATTCTAAAAATTTTACTTCATACTTTTCTACTTAATTAGTAAGTTAGTGAGATACAATTTTAATAAGGTCCAGAATTAATATTTTCCCCATTTTGGGCCCTCTGCAATAAAATTCATGCAAAATTCATTTTAGCATGGACTTGCAAAAAATATCTAATAGATATATTAAACAGTCACTTAAAGAGTCATGCAGAACAATTTAGCATAATCACTGATTTAAATGTCAGAAATAGTATGCACTTCTATTCTCATGCATGGAAACTTGAAAATGCATGGTTTATATATAGTATGACAAATCAAAACCAAGAAAGAACCAAAAAGGTCTTATCCATAAAGACCAAAACACAACAAAAAGACCCTGTCTGTATAAATTTATAAATGCTATGCCAACTATATTGAAATTGTAGAATGCCGCATCAGCAAGCCAGACAACGGCAGTAGTATAACTTGCCGTCCGGACTACTCGTCAGTGAGGGCAGGTGCTATAATAAGAAATATACACGCCGCAAGTGACGAGTAGTCCGGACGGCAAGTTATACTACTGCCGTTGTCTGGCTTGCTGATGCGGCATTCTACAATTTCAATATAGTTGGCATTATATATAGTATGAACATACTGCTAATGAGGCATGCTAAATAACACGATCATGCTAAACTGAGTATGCTTAGCTCTCTTTTTCCATTGGATCCTCATGCTGGCTTCCTCAGCAAAACCTGGTATATGTAGGTTGCTTGTCAGTGAAAAGCAAAGAAGTAGGAGAGTTAGTAGACTCCAAGTGAGGAGATCAAAGTTGAATGGACAGTTCCAAGAGAACAGAAAACTGATATCATGTAAAATAGATATGAAAAAGGTCATTGTTAAGGATAGAAGGGAGGGTGCAAAGGAAGACCTAGGGAGGAACCTGGGTGACCTAATATAAAGTACTGGTATCTGATCCTTTCCCCCTCTACAACCACGCTGTAGTGTTGACACCTCAGCGGCTATACCACACAGTATGTTACTGCCTCAAAGTTCACAGACATGAGCTCTGAGCTTCAATACTTGCAGTGGTCTTTGAGTTATGCTAATGTGGTAGACCCTCAGTACAAGATGCCACTCTGTATAGAACACCCTTTAGAAGAAGCCAGCCATCCCCTCAGTCCCTCCCACCTGGAGGGTGCCATTTTAGGACACTTTAGGAACAGTTTGAAAAAGCTTTTGAACAGTAAGGATGTTTAAGTTTTACACTCTAGTGAGGCCTCTCAACTTTACCCAGATGGAATTTCAATTAGAAGTGACACTTAATCATGCACTCTCTGCCAGAAGGTCCTTTTCCTATTAATTTACAGAGAGATGGCTTTTTATGCCTGATACCCTTTTGGGGCAAAAGGGCTCTCACCAGAGGACCAAAGACCTGTGAGCCCACTCTAAACCCTAGGTGAGCAAGCACCAGTGATAGATCCTGCTGCAAGTGACAGTGAGGGCAGGTGCTATATCCCTTTTAACTTTAAAGTATTTTTTGGATCTGTACAGAGTGGGCAGTTTTTGGACCCCCCCCCCCCTCCCCACTGGGATTGCAATGCTGAGGTAGCCTGATCCCACTTGACTTTCCTCCACAAGAAGTCTCCCCAGAAACATCACCAAATCAAGGATGGAAGAACCAGATCGGAGACCCCAACTGGATGTCCACACCTATGGGACCAGGATGGGCTGGGTGTCCCAAAAGGAGATGAAGTAGGGTAGGACTCTTTTTACTGTGAAGCTGGGGACCCCTCCACTAGGATTCCCAGACAGCCGATGGGTGAGCTTTGTACAATTAAAATCACCATGGGCTCTTCCCAGAGGCCTGCATAAAGGACACCTGCCTGCAGAGAAAAATCATTCTTGTACCATTAATCAGAAGTAACTTCAACATTATTAACAAAAGGACTTTAATTTATGATTACCAATCAGTAAACTTTATTTAACACCCAAATCCATCTCACCTCATGAGATGCACCTACAGTCGATATACACTGGGAGCAGCAGCATAACATTATCTGGGCCACAAGCAAGAGCTGACCCCCATAGAACGAATCCCCCACAGGGATTAGAAATTAAGCATGGGATGGAATTTGCTAGCCAGAGCAGCTCCTGAAGAGAAAGAAATATGCTTGTGTGCCCTTGGGGTTAAAACCCTGCTAGGGGTTACACTAAAAAATGTCAATGACAACAATGGCCATTGTCTTCTGGCACCGTATGGCTTGGAAATACATTTGTCTTGTGTACAGAAAGGTGGATTATTTTTTAAGTGCTCAACTGGGTATCCTATCTCACGTCCTTCTCTTTGTCACTCTCTCCTCCATTTCCCTGTCTTGCTGGTACCCTTTGAAAACATTTTTCTTCCACATTCAAAAGAGGGTGGGGGTAGGGTGAGAAAGAATTGGAGAGGCAAGTTATAAACTTGCCAGCACTGGGGGAGTCCCCTACATGGAAGGTCCCCCTGCTTTTGTGACTGGGCACAAAGTCATGGACGGACATTCAAATGGCAACAGCAGGAGGAGAAGGAAAGTCCTAATTCTATCTCTAATTTTTTGCAACTTATCACAATGGTTGACGAGGGCATAGGATAAATGTAAAGCATCTTTAGCTGCAAAAAAAAAAAAAAAAGCACAAGGAGCAGAACATCTTTCTCCCCAAGAAGAGTTCCCCACGAGTAAAGAGTAGTTCTATAGAAGAAAAGGAATTGCAACATAAAGTGTGTTCGGTTGAGAATGGAGTCTCCAAGCTATCTTAAATGACTACCAGTAGTTCTGCACTTCCCTTAGAGGCTGGATGAATAGCCTAATGGATGGAGCAACAGGCTGAAAATCAGGGAAGCCAGGGTTCCAATCCTGCTGTTGCTGTTTATGACCTTGGACAAGTCACTTCACTTTCCATTGCCCAAAATAGGTTAGGGTGATTTCCAGTGTGGCAGGAGGGAAAAGTATGCAGCTGTACTGCAACTTCTCTGCTCCTCTCTCCTTGGACTACTAGGGGAAGACCCTTATTGCCCACCCAACTACTCTTCGCCTGGACCAGGCCCTTGTGCATAAATGTTTGTCCACTCCTGACCTAGATTGAGCACTTGTGCCTTCAATTTTACAGATATGTCTCATTCCCTTGTCTTCCCTCTGTACATCTTCACTCCTGATGGCCCTTATTCTCCCTGTTGTTTACAGTTGCACACTTTGAGTAGAGAAACACACAAAGATCTCACGCAGCTACCTGTAGACAACAGGAAGGATAAGGAGAGTAGGTATGAGAAGATACAGAGGAATAACTTTAGACTTTTTAAATGAGATTTGCAGATAGTGCTATGATCATACATATTCTCTAGCTAGGCCTCTGCCTTACAACCATAGTGGCATCACATGGGACAGTGGCTGCTGTCTCAGGCAAATACCTGGCAGGAGAATTTCTGCTAATGATCAGCACAGCATCAGCGGCTGCATTAGGCTGCATTAGGTTTATACTGCTGGGACTTTAAAATCCTCGATCTCACAAATCTGAAAGTAAAAGGAGACTTTTTACCACTGTGGGGCAGGCGGTGGGCTGTTGCATATAGGTAGAAAATTAACTGGGCTCTTTGTTCCAGATAGGAGCACACCAATACTTGTTCTCTATTGCTGTCTCTGAACCTAAGCGTGCAGCTGCCCTCATTGGAAAGAAAAGGCACCAGCCTAGAAAGTTTCTCCACTGTGACCAGGCCCAAGCCGAGGTTCAGCACAGATTCTGGATACGGTGCCAGGATCCAGCCCTGAGAACCGGTTCTGGCAACAAAACCTAGCCCTGAGGCCTGTTCCTTATGTTGAGGCCTATCCTGAGGGTTCTGGAACTAAAGCAATGCCCTGAGGCTTGCTTTTGGGTCCAAGGCCCAGGCTTGAGGCCTGTTCCCGGTGCCAAGGCCTTGGCCCAGTTCCGGGGCCTAGCCCTGTGCCTGGTCTTGGTGCTGAGGACTGGGACCAGGCCTCCAGTCTTTTTCATGTCCTGGCACTTTAAATATGATGCTGTCTGCTTGAAGGTTGATGCCAGAGTAATAAAACTGTGAAGCCTTCTATCAGTGTGGCCAGCACCGTTTTGATATATGACTATACATTTCTATGGTCACATCTAAATAGCATTATCTCTGAGGAAGGCACCACAGTGACATCACTCTAGTGTAGTCCTCCAAGAGGCTGATGAGATTTTTCAAATACCAGGACACAAAGAAGAGTTCTGGAGGTTGGGAGATAAGACTTCAGGACCAGACCTCAGAGCTGGGTCTTGGTGTTGGGCCTAGTCCTTGGCCCCAAGGCAAGGCCTCAGGCCTGGGTCTGGACACAAGGCTAGGCCTCAATGATGGGATCAAGGCTCACTACCAGGCTCCAGTGCTCAGCCTAGGTCTTAGAGAGGGGACTCTGAGGGTCAAGCTCCAGTGCTGGGCTTAGTCCTTGGTGATGGGATCAGACCTCATGATCAGGCACCAGGGTTAGGCCCTGGTGTCAGGCTTAGACCTCAGAGCTGGGCCCTGGTACCAGGCCTAAGCATTTGTCAGGTTCCAGCACCAGACCTATGATCGGGCCATGACAGGGACTATGCTTCTGCACTGGTACCAGGCCTTAGTGCCAGGGTCTGACATCAGACCTTGAGGCCAGGACCAAGCTTTGGTACCAAGCTCAGCTTGGGCCTAGGTTTAGTGGCAGGCCCAGCACAGAGGCCTGGTCCTGCCGGAGGCCCATTTTTAAAAGATCTAACTATTACAAAAACAGAGACGGAGAGATAAGATAGATAAGGTCAAACACCTGAAAGGTATTACTGGTGAACAATAAGTAAACCCGTTTTAGTGGAAAGGAAGATCTAGTACAAGAGGTCATGATGTGACGATACAAAATGGTTGATACAGGAGCAACGTAAGGAAATATTTTGTCACTGAGAGCATGAAGCACCCTCCTGGGGAAGATGGTGGAGGCGAAAACAATTGCAGACTTTAAGAGTGTATGGGAATAAGTAGATCCTTAGTTGCAAAAATATAAAAAAATAGTGGAATTACCAACTGTTGGCATCTGCTCAAAATATCCTACTCAAATGATTAAATAACAAGTGTGGAGCTATCAGAATAAATGGCAAGTGAGTACTAAAGAATATTAGAAGTTCCAGTAGAAACTCAGGCAACCACACAGCTGGGTCTCTCTGGCAGCCTGTGATGACAGAATGAACTAGGAGCTGGGTCTGACAGGCTGAAGTAGAGTAATAACTTGAAGTTGTAGAGGATATACAAGTGCTCACATAGCCAGGTCTGTCAGGCAGGCCTTGCAGGGGATCTGGAAGCCCAAAGGAGCAACAGGAATACATTGGACCAAAAATAAAAAGTAACTTTCATTATTTTTTTTATTTGTTCATACAGAGGTCCAATAATCTGCAGTTTAGCAGTTGACAGAAACTGCCAACAACATCATTATTTTAGAGATCTTAACCTGATGTGCAGGATAGATGATAAGAAATACGAAATGTGCATGTGTTTCTGGGGAAATTTTCAAATAGTCTGCCTAGGTGCAAAGTCTGTGGCTTAGTCTCTGCAGACGTATCTAATTTTCATAGGAAATCAATGCACATAGTTTCCTTTAGAAATTGCTCACAGGTAGAAAGGTGCTTGGGAATATGCAGCTGCTTTATCTGTGGACAGATTTTTTTGCTGCAAAAGAGTATGTACGGATTTTAAAAATCCAATCTATGCATATTGAATTCCAGTCCTGCCCTAAATATGCCCCCTGGAAACTCCTCCCTCAATCCAGTGAAAAGTATGTGCAGAGTGCTATGGAACACTGTGCATGCTTTTAGCTGAACTGAGTGAGGGCAATATTCAGTCTATTGTCTTCTAAAATGATTTAAAAAACTCCCCACAAATGACAAAACTGACAAAAATGGGCGGCTAGGGAACTAAGTATTGCAAAAGTCACTTTTGAACTCAGCCTTGAAAACCTTCTCTCATGGAGAAAGTGAGCCAAACACTTTTGAGACCAGCTCTAAGTGGTAGAAATACCAGGGCACTCTAAGAGTAAACACTGATAGGAGCTATTGAGTGGGCTCTGTAAACAAATAGCACAAGACAGCCTTCACTTCACTTTTTAATAAGTTAAGCTTGAACTAAAAAAGAATGCATGCCAAATTCATTTTCTCAAATGGAATGCATTTCAGATTTATCTGAGGGAAAGCTTTCATTGTAAACTTTGTAATTATTAAATTTTACCAAATTATTACAAACAGTTACTGGCAGGAAAATAAGACATGTTAGTGAATAACAAACTAAAAAATACAGAAAAGAGCCCCAACACATCCAAAAGAAATACAAACACAAATAATATTTTGTATAAAGTCCCCAATAGGGAGAAAAATAATGAAGATGACAAATTATAGCTTCAAGAAATAAACAAAGAAAAAGAAAAGGTAAGAATAACCTAAAAGTGAAAAGAGCCATATCTAAAGACAGATGTAATCATTCATTAAAAAATTGGTATATATACCAATTGTATATAACCAAGTTTTAATAAACATTTGCGAGGATAACGAAGAAAAATTGTACTGCCAGAGGTTACAACTTCTTGCCTCATTTGTAAAAAATGTTTCCCTTGATCTGTGTCTCCTGGCTCAGATCAGGGAAAAGCTAAATTTTATAATCCAAAAACAGATTTCCTTTTACCTTGAAAAAAAGACACATAATCATATTTTTATCAGACTTGAAAACAAATGTAGCTAGGAGAGTAGCACATCTTGTCTCCTGTTCTTGGGAGTCTTCAAGAAATGCAGTAAGCGCCAAACTGTCCACATCTTATAGTGTCCTAGCCTACAGTGATAGGAGTATACTACCATCCACCTGGACAAAATGAGAAGACAGTGATGAAATGCTAAGATGCCTGGAATGCCCTTCCGGAGGAAGTGGTGAAGACCAGAAACTGTGAAGGCCTTCAATGGGGCGTGGGATAAAACACTGTGGATCCATAAAGTCTAGAGGATGTGAATGAAGAGTGGGTGGCTCGTGGGAATGACGACTACTACCTGGAGATAATACCCTTATTCAATAAACATACACACGGTTAATGCGACTCCAACATTGCTCTAAGCATCAACGGCAAGAGGAAATGTAGAAAAAAGGATTTGCATTCACAAAAAAAGTAGGGAGTAGCTTGCTTGTTACGGCGGTTACTACCCCAAACCAAATAAGTCTGATACTTCACTTTCAATGCATATCAAGCATAGCTCTCTGCTTCAACAGCAGGGGAGAAAGACTGATACTTCACGCATATCCAGCATAGCTCTCTGCTTCAATGGCAGGGGAGAAAGACTGATACTTCACTTTCAATGCATATCCAGCGTAGCTCTCTGCTTCAACAGCAGGGGAGAAAGTCTGATACGTCACGCATATCCAGCATAGCTCTCTGCTTCAATGGCAGGGAAGAAAGACATACTTCACTTTCAATGCATATGCAGCATAGCTCTCTGCTTCAATAGCAGGGGGAATGAAGAAAAGTGGATCTATATACAGACAACAACCAACAAGGACTGAAGATTGGGTGTAGCTTGTTTATTGCTATTTCACTTAGATGCAGTTCCAACACTGCTCTCTACATTAATGGCGGGGGTGGAAGGGAAATAGAACCAAAAGGTTACTAAGGGCCAAGAGTAACAGATAAGTATAAGAAAAAAAAGTGTGAAAGCTTGCTGGGCAGACTGGATGGGCCATTTGGTCTTCTTCTGCCGTCATTTCTATGTTTCTATGTTTCTATAAGGGAAGCTAATCAATTGGCAATGTATTAATAATGGGAGATTTCAATGATCCTAGTATTGACTGGGTAAATGTAACATCAGGACAGGTTAGAGAGGTAAAGTTCCGGGATGGAATAAATAACTGCTTTATGGCGCAATTAGTTCAGGAACCAATGAGAGAGAGAGCTATGTTAGATCTAATTCTTAGTGGAATGCAGGATTTGGTGAGAGAGGTAACAGTGGTGGGGCCACTTGGCAGTAATAATGATAACATGATCAAATTTGAAATGACTGGAAAGGGGGACGACAATAAGGAAATATAGAGCTCTAGCACTAAACTTCCAAAAGGGTGACTGATAAAATGGGAAAGATAGTTAGAAAAAACTGAAAGGTACAGCTACAAAGGTTAAGAGTGTAGAATGGGCATGGACATTGTTAAAAAATTCCATTTTAGAAGCACAGTCCAGATTAATTTCATACATTAAGAAAGGTGGAAGGAAGGCCAAATGGCTGCCAGCTTGGTTAAAAAGAGAAGTGAAGGAAGCTATTTTATTAAAAAAAAAAAAAAAAACAACTTTCTTCAAAAACTGAAAGAAGGATCCATCTGAAAAAAAATAGGAAAAAGCATAAGCATTGTCAAGTTTAATGTAAAACAGTGATAATACAGGCTAATTGAGAATTTGAAAAGTAGTTGGCTGCTGAGGCAAGAACTCATAATAAAAACTTTTTAAAATTTATCCAAAGCAGGAAGCTTGTGAGGGAGTTGGTTGGACCATTAGATGATCGAGGGATTAAAGAAACTCTTAGGGAAGATAAGGCCATAGTGTAAAGACTAAATTAATTCTTTTCTTCGCTGTTTAAAAATGAAGATCTTGGGTGGATATCTGATCCAGAGAGTTTTCAAAGGTGATGATTCAGTTAAACTAAACCACATCACGGTGAACCTAGAAGACATAGTAGATCAGATTGATAAACTGAAAAGTAGCAAATAGCCCAGACCAGATGGTATACACTCTAGGTTCTGAAAGAACTAAAAAATGAAGTTTCAGATCTATTACTAGTAATTGGTAACCTATCATTAAAATGATCCTTTGCACCTGAAGACTGGAGGGTAACCATTGTAACCCCAATATTTAAAAAGAGCACCACAGGTGATCTGTGAAAATATAGACCGGTGATTTCAGTGCCTGGAAAATTGTGAAAACTATTCTAAAGAAAAAAATCACAGAACATGTAGATAGACATTGTTTAATGGGACACAGCCAGCATAGATTTACCCAGGAGAAGTCTTGCCTCACAAATCTGAAACATTTTTTTGAAGGGGTTAATAAACATGTAGATAAAGGTGAGCCAGTAGATGTAATATATTTGGAGTTTCAAAAGGCGTTTGACAAAGTTCTTCATGAGAGACTTCTAAGAAAAATAAAAAATTATGGGATAGGAGGCAAATTACTTCTGTGGATTGCAAAGTGGTTAAAAGACAGGAAACAGAGTAGTGTTAAATGGTCAGTTTTCTCAGTGAATAGAAGTAAACAGCAGAGTGCCTCAGGGATCTGTACTTGGACCAATGTTTTTTAATATATTTATAAATGATCTGGAAATGGAAAAGATGAGTGAAGTGATAAAATTTGCAGATGACACAAAATTATTCATAGTAGTTAAATCACCAGCAGATAGTGATAAATTGCAGGAGGACTTTATGAGACTGGAAGACTGAGCATCCAAATGGCAGATGAAATTTAATGTGGACAAGTGCAAAGTAATGCATATAGGATAAAATAACCCATGCTGTAGCTACACGATGTTAGGTTTCATGTTAGGAATTACAACCCAGGAAAAAGATCTAGGCATCATAGTGGATAAAACATTGAAATTGTCAGCTCAGTGTGCTGCAGCAGTCAAGAAAGCAAACTGAATGTTAGGAATTATTATGAAGAGAATGGTGAATAAAATAAAGAATGTCATAATGCCTCTGTATCGCTACTTGGTGAGACCACACCTTGAGCACTGTTTTCAGTTCTGGTCACTACAGCTCAAGAAAGATATAGACATACTGGAGAAGGTACAGAGAAGGGTGACCAAAATGATAAAGAGGATGCAACAGCTCTCCTGTGATGAAAGGCTAAAGAGATTAGGGCTGTTCAGCTTGGAGAAGAGGTGGCTGAGGAAGGATATGATGGAATTCTACAAAACCTTGAGAGGACTAGAACCTATAAATATGAATTGGTTGTTTACTCTTTCAGATTATAGAAGGACTAGGGGGGCACTCCCTGAAGTTAGCAAGTAGTACATTTAAAAACAATAAGAGAACATTATTGTTCACTCAACATACAATTAAGCTCTGGAATTCATTGCCAGAGGATGTGGTTAAGGCAGTTAGCTTAGCTGGGTTTAAAAAAGATTTGGACAATTTCCTGGAGGAGAAGTCCTTAAACTGTTATTAGTTAAGTTGACTTAGGGAATAGTCACTGTTTATTACTCTCTCTCTCTCTCGTTGTAGATAGGACTTACAGCAATTCTGGCACTTACCGTGAAAAAGTTATTGCAATTTGCGGAATACCTATGTGAAGCGCTAAGATAGTGCACTTTGCCATAAACATGCCCCTTTTCCTATTGCATGCAATATTAGTGCATTTTGATAAATCCAGGCTTTAATTAGCCAGATATCTTTAAATAGCAGCAACAAAATTAAATATTATTAATCTCAAAATGCATGTTCAAAATTGCCTGTTTTTGTAACCAGGTAGTTTCCTCCTGTTCCTTTGTACTTCCAGCTCAGTTGGAATCAGGGTTAGGATCTGGCACTATGAGCCTTCATTTAGAACTACTTGGGGATTTTTGCCAAGACTATTCCTTTTGTGTGAAGATTTTATTGAGCTATATTTGTTTGTGGATTGAACTTTTCAAGCAATTTGGTTACAGTAAACATTATTTTGAACACCCAACTCAAGTATTTCGCCTGTTTCTTCTGGATCAAGAAAGCCTAAAACAAGGACTTCAAAATTGTACCTCTGTGAGAGACTGTGTTACTGGTCCCAGCCCCATGAGCCTAAGGTCCTGAAGGTTTATATTCCTACCAGCTGGTGGAACCCCAGCACCCTGGTGGCTTATTGAGACTGTGTTTTGGAGAAAAAGAAAAGAAAGGAGAACTGTGAATTAGATTGGCCACAGGGATTGGTGTGAGCCCCTATATTCCAGGGATTATATAAAGAGGGGAAGAGGGGATTATATAAACCAGCAAAGTTAAGTAATTATACTTCAAAAAGAGAAGGTACATTTCTTGGTTTAAGTGGACCAACCTTCCAAAACAAAGACAAAAATATGCCTCTGGGTCCTGAAAGCCATGCTTCTTCCCACCTGAAACTGAAATTAGGGTCTCCAGGTACCATGCTCCTCACTGCCCCCCCCTCCCCCCCCCCAAGGCCCCTTACCCCTTATCCTCAGTGTTCCCACAAGTTCAAAATTGGTCCTTCTCCTTTGCCATTCAGAGTGTGACAATGCTCTTTTGGATTTAGTACCATGGCTAGCAGGAAGGAAACTGCCTCTTTCTTGATGGTGAAAATTTTGGATACTATTTTTTTGAGGTGAGTGGAGAATGGGCAAGGATAGGGGGATTAGAGGGATTTGGGACACAGAACCTTTTTTTTTTTAGTTCAGCTGGGGGAGGGGAGAAGGGGGTTTCCTAGGCCAGAGGCTCAATTTTGTAACCTTCTCCTATTTTACAGCTTTCTCCTCCTCCTAACCAGCATCTCCTCTTGCAGCCCCTTTCACAACCAGCATCCTCTTTCATAGCTCAACTTTCTCAGCGTCCCTCCCTCTTGTCTGGCAATGAACCAGATCTGAGTGAAGATCCCAAGTAGCTGGGACACAGCATAGATGGAAGGCATGTTTCTCCCAAACTCTGTCCTCATGTAGCACATTGGTTAGGCTTTCTTCTGCTAGCCAATAGGCTTCAGGAGAAGGCAGAAGTAGTAGCACATGAGATACAATCACTTCTTGCCTGCACTCCATCATCAGTTCCCTGATCTCCTTCCAGGCTTGGAAGGAATGCAATAGACAATATCCAGAGATGGGAGTCTCCTGCCCAATGTGGAAGGCTTGGCAGAGATTCACTAGATTTACTGTCACGAATGTACGCCACCGCGTCTTCAGCTATTAGAGCTCTGCACTTCATAGTCACAATAAATTTATGTGACTTGGGTAAATAATGAAATACTGTATCACAATATACTGCTGAAAAAAAGGAAATATTTCATCACAAAAAGATGTGGTGGATGCATGGAATACTCTCATAGTGGTGCTGGTGGAGGTAAAAACTGTAACAAAATTCAAGAAAGTGGGATAAACTCAGAGGATCTTCGCTTGAGAGAGCATGAAGGTAAACCCAGAGATCAAGTAAACCCTGAGGTGCTGCAACAGGAAAGAATAATGAGCAGACTAGATAGGCCTGCAGATCTTTATCTGCTGTCATATTCTATGTTTTCAATGAAAGGATATTAATAATCCCAAAAGGCTGAATCTTTAAACAGCCATTAGCCAAATAAAGGTATTATTTCTGTCCAAATACTTTGGTGGTTTTACTTTAACTAATTTAAATTTCGGCAGCTAACATGATATTTTTATAAATATTATGCTGTAATTTCCAACCGTATAATAAGACTTCATTAGAAATTGTACTTTCCTCTTAAGCAGTTCTATTTTTGAGTTGCAACTTTATTTTCCTTTTACTATGAGGTCAGTATTCAAAAACCTTTGTGCAGCAACTGTGAAGTTATGCACACAAAAGCTGAGTTTTTAATTTATCCCACCGCCGATCATATGACTTTTGGCTACTTGTGTACTGAAATGTTTTTGGACAAAAAGGGGCATGAATGAAGGAGTTCTGGAGGTTGGACAAAACTTTAGCTGGTGAGCGCACATTTTGAGGACTCTCCAGCTAAAGTTAGAATCACAAGCCTGGTTAGAAAAATAGCAGCCCTAATTTTACCACATGAAGTTAAACTTATAACTTTAACGGAGTATATACAGTATGAGACTTTTTGCATGTAACTGAAAATACAGGAAAAGTAATACACATAACTTTTCCCAGATAAATTTGTTGCTCGCTGCAACACTGAATATTGACTTACTATTGTTGGTGATTGGTTGAGATCTTTCTGTAAAACAGAGGAATACATTTTGTGATTCTTACATAAACATATAGAAATGAAACATAGAAATGACGGCAGAAGAAGACCAAACGGCCCATCCAGTCTGCCCAGCAAGCTTCACATTTTTTTCTCATACTTATCTGTTTCTCTTAGCTCTTTGGTTCTATTTCCCTTCCACCCCCACCATTAATGTAGAGAGCAGTGATGGAGCTGCAACCAAGTGAAATATCAAGCTTGATTAGTTATGGGTAGTAGGGGAAGTAACCGCCCGCAATAAAGCAAGCTACACCCATGCTTATTTGTTTTACCCAGACTGTGTTATTCAGCCCTTATTGGTTGTTTTTCTTCTCCCCTGCTGTTGAAGCAGGGAGCTATGCTGGATATGCTTGTAGTATCAGTTTTTCTTCTCCCCTGCCGTTGAAGCAGGATATGCATTGAAAGTGAAGTATCAGGCTTATTTGGTTTGGGGTAGTAACCGCCGTAACAAGCCAGCTACTCCCCGCTTTGTGAGTGCGAATCCTTTTTTCTTCTCCCTTGCTGTTGAAGCAGAGAGCTATGCTGGATATGCGTGAAGTATCAGTTTTTCTTCTCCCCTGCCGTTGAAGCAGAGAGCTATGCTGGATATGCGTGAAGTATCAGTTTTTCTTCTCCCCTGCCGTTGAAGCAGAGAGCTATGCTGGATATGCGTGAAGTATCAGTTTTTCTTCTCCCCTGCTGTTGAAGCAGGGAGCTATGCTGGATATGCGTGAAGTATCAGGTTTTCTTCTCCCCTGCCGTTGAAGCAGAGAGCTATGCTGGATATGCATTGAAAGTGAAGTATCAGGCTTATTTGGTTTGGGGTAGTAACCGCCGTAACAAGCCAGCTACTCCCCACTTTGTGAGTGCAAATCCTTTTTTCCACATTTCCTCTTGCTGTTGTAGCTTAGAGCGATGCTGGAGTCACAGTAACCATGTGTATGTTTATTGAATAAGGGTATTGTCTCCAGGCAGTAGCTGTCATTCTGGCTAGCCACCCACTCTTTATTGACGGCCTCTTGATTTTATGGATCCACAGTGTTTATCCCACGCCCCTTTGAAGTCCTTCACAGTTCTGGTCTTCACCACTTCCTCTGGAAGGGCATTCCAGGCATCCACCACCCTCTCCGTGAAGAAATACTTCCTGACATTGGTTCTGAATCTTCCTCCCTGGAGCTTCAAATCGTGACCCCTGGTTCTGCTGATTTTTTTCCTATGGAAAAGGTTTGTCGTTGTCTTTGGATCATTAAAACCTTTCAAGTATCTGAATGTCTGTATCATAACACCTCTGCTCCTCCTTTCCTCCTTTCTTGTTCATAAAACTATTACATTAATGGCCTTTATGAACTTTTTCTAGATCTTTAGAGTGACACATTCCAGGGACACACTGTAAAGTCAATTATACTGTAAATTAGGTATTTCTTTAGTGCAATATGTTTTAAAATGCAAACATGTCACTAGGGAATTATTTTTTATTTCTTAGTAAGCCTCCACCACTACTGAAACACCATAATGCAAGACACACACACACATACAAAAAAGCATGCAGGTATAGAGTACTGCATTAATTTCTGAACTGGAAAACTAATTTGATTTTAGTTGAAGATTATGGGATTGGCTTGTAAAGCCTGCATGTATAGGGTAGCATTAGAATGCAAGTATCATTTTTATGCTTTCCAATATACAGAATATTGAAATTATATAAAATGGATTTTTTCGACGGCTCTCTTCAGCAGCGAGGACCCCCAGCCGGTCGCCCTCCACCCGACCGCACGAGGCCGCACACCGCCGACCAAGCCACCTGACCGCCAACCGGCCCCACCGATGCAACAAGGCCGCAAGGACCTAGATCCCGAACTTGCCAGCCCGCAGCAGAACCAGCTGCACCACCACGTCGCCGAGACCCACCTGCAAGGTGATCCGACCGCGGCCCTCTGCCCAAGCGCCAGTTCCCAGCCCTCTCCCGCGCCGAACCGAAGAGACCCCGCTCACCGACACTCCCCAGGCGGTGACGTGGGACCTGATTGGCCAGGGCTTTAAAGCCCTCAAAGACCGGCGTCACGTGCCGGCGTCGCGTGCCAAAGGCACACGACAAAGGGGCCTGCCCCTTGTCATGCCCCTTAGCATGCCCCCATCATTCTTACCCTGATTAAATCCATGAACATCCTCATCTGACCCTTCACTGCCCCACTGAAGAGCTCCGACGACCCCCCCCCCCCCCCCGCAAAGGTATGTCACAAAAATCACCCCAACCATAAAACCAACCACTTACATCACAACTCTCCACCGCGCCCGAACATATACTCGTGAAAACCATCCTCAATAACCACGACTCCCATCCCTACCTCCACTTAACCAGCACCCACATTTGAGAATCACAACATCAACTATAAATACTCGCCTGCCATCAACTGTCTGCACCTCAACCAGCAAGCAACCCCCCCCACCTGAGATACTTCCAAAAACCCATGTATCCTCTCATCTCTCAACACCCAACGAGACATGATCCTCACCCATTCATCAAATATGCCTAGTCAAAGACACCGCAACTTAATAAACATCCCACTCTCAGAAACCACAAAAAGCTTGCTCTACCTAACCTTCCTGCTCATAACGCTCAAGCCCTCACAAAGAAAATCACAATCCTCTCTCCAACATCCTCCATGACCAAAACCCAGACTTCATCGCAGTGACTGAAAATTGGCTCAAGCCCACCGACCATGTCCTACTGAACCAACTAAACAACAACACTTATGACCTATTCTCGATTCCGAGAAAATCCAGACGAGGAGGAGGACTCCTACTAATCATAAAAAAACAATTCAACATGAAACTAATCCCCCTCACCCCCCCCCCCCCATCAACTTGAACTAGCTCTCTTCGACTCAGAAAACCTCCAAATCTGTCTTATCTACTGCCCACCCAAACTCCTTGACAAAGACATATCACCTCTCATCGAAGTCCTCATATCAAAGATCAACAACAAAAAACCTACAATCATCCTAGGAGATTTTAATCTCCACTCTGACTTAACCCCTCCCAATCATGTCAAACCCTATTTGATGTTCTAACCACTCTCCAATTCACTCAACTAGTCAACAGCCCAACACACAAGGCAGGGCACACCCTCCACCTGATTTTCTCAAACGACAACTTTTTTTCAAATTCTTCCATCTCCTACTCCCATGTCCCATGGTCAGACCACTACCTTCTACAGTGCAAGACCCACACCACTGCAATCAAAAAGTTTGAAACCAACAACTCACTCTCATTTAAATACTGACCACCATTCTCTCCCAACCTGCTTCAACAGGAACTCGAAAAACATCTATCAAACATCGATCTCTCCAATATCACCAATGCCACACAATCCTGGCACCAAATAACAACAGAAACAGCCAACTCTATAAACCCTGAAAGAACCAAAAAAATCAACTCAAGAACTCAAAACAACCCCTGGTTCAATTCACTGCTAAAAGAGACCAACTCTAACCTCAGAAGGAAAGAGAAAGACTGGAGAAGAAACAAAGACCAGTTAACTCTTGAAAGATACCGAACCTACCTCACCTACTACAAAAACCTAATAAACAAAGCAAAAAAAGAATATTACAGCAAAAAAATCCTAAACTCTTCAAATAAACCCAAATCCCTCTTCAACATCGTAAACAATCTAATCACAGTGAACAATAACAATACCAACATTTTTAAAAAAAACCTAAGCCAAGACCTCACAATTTTCTTCAAGAACAAAATCAGAAAAATATCAGAAAAAATAACCAATACCTCCTCCAATAATCCAATCCCAAATCGCATAAACATCCCTCCCTGGGACCATTTCGATCCGATATCAATTTCTGATACAGAGAAACTCATCAAAACACTGAATCCAGCCAGACATGAGCTTGATACAATACCTACTCACACTCTAAAAGAAATCTCCCAAACAATTGCACCGACCATCTCTTCAATCATTAACAAATCTCTTGAAGAAGGTGTTCTTCCGATCAACCTAAAAGTCGCCACCATAAAACCAATCTTAAAAAAAAAGAATCTCGACCCCTCCGACCTAAGTAACTACCGCCCAATCTCAAACCTTTCATTCCTCGCCAAGCTAACCGAGAAAGCCGCCCTTAAACAACTGAACGACCACCTTGACACAAACAATATCCTGTACCCATCTCAACACGGCTTCAGAAAAAATCATAGTACAGAAACACTGCTCACCAACCTAACCAACACAATTTTAAGAGGCTTCGACCATGGTCAACGGTACATTCTCATCCTACTCGACCTTTCCGCCGCATTTGACACAGTTGAGCACAGTAGTCTAACCACCAGGCTCTCCGAAATAGGCCTATCTGGAAAAACACTAAAATGGTTCTCCTCCTTCCTCCAAAACAGAACCTACAAGGTCAACCTAAACAACCACATCTCTGACACCATCCCTCTTGAAACTGGTGTACCTCAAGGTTCCTCACTATCCGCCAACCTTTTCAACATCTACTTACTACCACTCTGCCAACTTCTATCAAGCCTCTCCATCACCCACTTCCTATATGCTGACGACATCCAGCTAATCATACCTGTCTCAGCCTCCCTTGAAAACATTCTAAAAATTGCCGCCTCAACCATCAACCGAATCAAACTCCTACTAAACCAACTTAAGCTCTGCATCAACACCGACAAAACTGAATGTATGTTGATCGAAAGAAACATCTCTGGTGATCACTTGACCCACCCCATCTTCATCGATAACACCCCCATCAAACTAAGAGAATTTGTCAAAGACCTAGGATTCTGGATCGACCCCCAACTCAACCTCAAGAAACACATCACCACTAAAACAAATGAAGGCTTCCACAAACTTTCCATCCTCAAACACTTCAAACCCTTACTCAACCTCTCCGACTTCAGAACCATTCTCCAAGCCTTGATATTCTCAGGCATCGACTACTGCAACTCCCTCTTGTTAGGTCTGCAAAATCAACCATATACCCGCTGCAAATTCTACAAAACTCCACTGCTCGAATTCTCACCGGCCTCAAAAGAACCGACCATATCAACCCTGTACTGAAGGACCTACATTGGCTCCCCATTGAAAAAATAATAGAGTACAAAACCCTGACAATCATTCACAAAGCAATCCACCACAACAACTCTGATTGCTTCAAATCCCTAATCCAAACTCACCAATCGCAACAATACACAAGATCAACCAACAAATCTGAACTCAAAATCCCACCAGTCAACGCAGCCAAATTAACCACCACCAGGAATAGAGCATTTTCAATAGCCGGACCCCACCTCTGGAACTCCCTCCCACCCAACCTCCGGACACAAAACAACACATCTATGTTCAAAAAATTACTCAAAACATGGCTCTTCAAACGAGCATACAAAAATGGGATTGGATAAACCAACATGTTCGACAACCACAGCAGTTACCATACCTCCTCCAACCCCCTTGCCCTCTCCTCCAATCCCACACCTTGCCCCCCCCTCCTGCCACACCTTTGTATATTCTTCACTCTCCTCCTCTTGTTCCCTTCCAGCCCACCCCAACCCCCCCTGCTGACCCTCCGATATCAATGTATTTTCCAATTCAGCCCTCTTCATATTAAAATGACTATACTCGTCTATTAACACTTCTCGCATATGCTACCTGTAAATACCCCTCGTTCAATGTTATATGTTAAAGTTATCATTAGATTGTTTTTTTGTATCTCGTTGTTAAAAATGTAAACCGGAGTGAAGGCCTTCACCAATACTTCGGTATATAAAAACCTATAAATAAATAAATAATGTCATCTGTTCATCCATGTCTGTCGGCATAATAAATCTCTAACAAAGGGATGGAAATTTACCAAATTTGTCATGCAGAAAGAAAATGTGAATAACTGGGATGGGTTACAAAATCATTAGATCAGTATTTTTAGAGAAATGAGCCTCCAACTAAACACCCATTCCTTTCAGTGGGAAAATAATCCCTATTGCTTTCTAGGGAAACTGCTAAAACCTATTCAGACTATTAGAACCAATGCTTCATTCCAAACACATCCCCTCCTTCATTTCTCTAGCACTTTGCCACAGGACAATACAGGTAGAGAGAGACAGAGACAGGGGAAATAACTAAAGCAATTGGCCAAGGATGGCACATAAAGGCAGTTCCAAAGTATATACATCACCTCTATCCCTCCACCTCCACCTCCATCTTCCCCACACCCACCCCACACAACCCAGTACTACCACACATTCCCATTCCCAGTCCCACACACCCTTACCTCTAACACTGGCCACACACACCCTACAACCCCCCTACAAACACTGTTACACACACCTCACACATACCTGGCACCCTACCCACTGCCACTCACACATCCACACACATCTCCCCCACACAACTTTGCCACACTCCCACACACCTCCTTCCTACATACCCTCATGTACACCCCACACACCCTGCACACACACTCACACCCTTCCACCAGATACGCAAAAACCCACACAAATACCCTACACCCATACTCCACAAACTCCTACCACACTTCACTCCCATGCAAAACCTTCCCTACATATCCCCTTCGCACATACTTTCATCCCCAAACACACCACTCAGCCACCCCTGCACATACCCTACCCATCCCAAAAATCCCATATTACCCCACACAAACTCACATTCCATACATATACACCTCTCCACGCCTACAAACCTCAACATCCCTAAACTCCCATATACTCACTATACACACACAAACATCACACTCATACACTCACTCCCAACACACCCACACCTAAAATGCCCATAGAGACAGAGACATTAAATGACATAGCATCTCAATTCAACCTACTCTTGCATAGCCTCTTATGCATATGCACATGGCCCCCACAACCACACCCCCACCTACACATAAACAGCTATATTCCTAAAAATCCATAAGACAATAATTCCCCTTACACACATAAACCTGCTACACATTACTCCCTACAGAAACCCCATACAAAAAACCTATCCAAATGCATACGCTCATCCATTAACACACATTCCAACATCTACACACAGTCTTTTATACTACCCCATATATAAATAGACACTCATACCAATCAGACCAGGGGTGGATTGTAGGAAAATATCAGCTGGAGGGATTTTTTCAAAATCAGCCCATGGGTTACCTGTCCCTCATGCACATTCTCTGTGGTATGTGCTTCAACAGCTCCCAAAAGAATACCAAACCAAACTTCATGTGACCTGGAACCTGATAGAACTGATCCAAAATATCTCCACCATAAATTTCACAAGGTCCATATTGAAATGTCATTTAGATGGATAATGTAATATTTATCCATCTAAATGGCTTACCCAGCTATATTCAGCCCATATCCAGCTAAATTCTAGCTGGGTAACTAGCTAAAATGTAGTCAGATAAGTCGGGGGCATTCTGGAGATGAATGGCGTTAGCCTGCTAAGTTAATCGGCTAACTATGATATTCGGAGTTAGTTGGTTAACTTATCTGGCTAACTCTAGATGGACCATAGAGCTGTCCTAAAGTTAGCTGGTTATACATAACTGGCTGTATTTAAGATAGCTGGGTATATTCAGCAGCATGAATGCGCCACTGAATATACACCACTAGTTAGCCGATTATGTGTAACCGGCTAACTAGTACAGCTACATCTCGGCTGAATATGGACCTCAATATTTTACCTAAATAATTAAGTACAACAGACTCTATGCTAGAACTGCAGTCCCCCTTCCATTATCTATCTATCTATCTATCTATCTATCTATTTATTTACATATATCGAGAGATATAGATATATCTTGAATTCCTAGCTCTTGAAGCAGCTGCCAAGTAATATGGCAACCACACTGCCATCCAGTGGCTCAGACAAAGACACACTCTGGGGCTGATGTAATAAGATCCGTGCTAAAATCAGTGTAATTTTTTAGCATGAATTTTTTTAGAGTGCATGAGACAAAAACAGGAGGCCCTGCAGGATATATAACAGAATGGTATTCAAATGAGAGTGGTACAAAAAACATGGGCTAGACAAAAAATACCTTTCAAAAACCATAGTAATGCCTTGATGCAGAAATCTGGGCAGAACCAAGGTGTTAAAAATCTGTGCTATTGAAAGAAATGCTGCAGACATCCTTATTAGCTGTATAAAGTGTCATGGGCTAAATTAAAGTATTAATTGATGTGCATGCATGCCCATCAAATTTTCTGGGACACTCCTCCTTGCAGGGTTATGAAAGGCTGCTCCTTCCAGGGTGCTGTGTGGTGCTGTTAGGAAATGGTGATGGTTAGAGTTGGTGATACTATTGTGATTGCTGAGTGGTGTCTTTTGTGCTGCTTGTTTCTTTCTTGATGTTATTCCATCCTTTTGTCTTTTGTCTGTGATTGAATCTTTGGAGTACATCTGCCTGTTTGTCTGTAATTGTTTGTCTTTTTTTTTGTCTGCTTTAGGGTTCTGAAAGAGCAGAGTGAGTATTTGTGGCTGTGGTGGGAATGGAGCATGACAGACAGGTGAGTGGTGATGGACTGGATAGGATGAGTGTATCAAGTGAGTTGGCTGAGTGTAGCCAGGAAGGGGAGATGGGGGCAGGAGGAGAGAGTTGTGTTTGAGGTAGAGGATGCACTTGTGGGGATGGAGAAGGCAATTGGAAGTGCCAGAACAGGAGGTGGAGAAGAGGGGGCGGAAGCTGGGAGAGGGAGTAGTGTTCAGGAAGGTAACGACCCACACCATTCTTCTGACAGTGAGAAACAAGTGGGAACCAGCAGCCAATAGGAGAAGAAGCAGTGACAGTGGAATGTGAGCTTCCTGGAAGAGGGGAAGGAACTGGTGTGGCAGGTCTTCAAAAAGCACACTGTGCTCTTTGGTCTGAAGATGCCTACCAAATTGAAGAGGAAGATCTGGGAGAGCATTGAGAAGGGTTTAGAGTCAAATTACTATGGTTCAAGGGCAAAAAGTCCTCCTCCCCCAACTTTTCACAGGACATTTATTTATTTATTTAAAACTTTTCTATACCGACATTCATGGAGATATCACATCGGTTTACATTGAACAGGGGAAACCATTAACTTTTAGGAGATGGAAATTAGAAATTACATGTAACAATGGGAGCTAAAACTGGGAGTAAGAACTAGAGTAGCTGAGTCAGGTGAGTGCACAGTTTGATAACAAATAGTAACATTAATAGATATTTACAAAAGAGGTTTAACAATTATTTACAATAGGGTATTAACAATTATTTACATTATAGACAGTCTGAGGAGTAATAAGATGCTAGAGATAATAACACATGGTGGGTATTAGGAGCAGTTTATGGGAGGAAATGGGGAAAGGCTACAAGTATAGCAAATTAGGCAGGTATGGGGGGTGGGGATAGGGGGTGGCACTTGGTTGAAATGAGGCGACTTTAGTTTGAAGGGTGTAAAGGCCTCAGCTTAGAGGACAGGTGTGGGTAACTGTGACATCAGAGTGGTGAGGTTAAGTAAAGGCTTGTGAGAAGAGCCAAGTTTTAAGGTTTTTTTTTAAAGGTTTGGGTACAATGTTCTTGGCGCATTGAATTCCATAGGGAATTGAATTTCATAGGGTTGGTACAGCAATGGACAGAGCCCATTCTTTCGTGGCAATGTGATGGGTGAGTTTGGGGGGAGGAATGTAGAGGGTTCCTTTATAAGCGGTTCTCGTAGGTCTGTTTGAAGAGTGATAGTGTAGGGAGTTGTCCAGCCATTGGATGTTTTGGTTATGAAGGGTTTTGTGGATGATGGTAAGACTCTTGTGAAGGATTCTAGAATATATTGACAGTCAGTGAAGGTCCATGAGAATGGGGGTTATGTGGTCTCTTTTGCGGGAGTTGGTGAGGATTCTGGCTGCTGCGTTTTGGAGCATTTGGAGCGGTTTGATTGAGGTAGTGGGGAGGCCTAGGAGGAGGGTATTGCAGTAGTCAATTTTGCTGAAAAGTAGGGCTTGGAGGACCGTACGAAAGTCGTAGGGATGGAGAAGGGGTCTTAATTTTTTTAGTATGCCCCATCTCACCTTCCTGGCTACACTCAGCCAATTCATCAACACTACCACCAAGTACATGTCTCAACGTAAACAGTTATAAATTCTGTATTATAGTGAACCCCATAAGTTCTAGGTAGATTAGTTAGGAAAACACCTCAGAACATATTAACATCTGACTAAGTGGCTGAGTCAGAAATACCATGTAAAGACTATACAGGACTGAAGGAACTTTATTTACTTACTGCATATTCTAACAATGGGTCAGGCCTGTACAATTAATTTCTATGAACCTAATCTGTAGATCGCTATCTCTAAGCTAAATGAATTTCTATTAGCATTTCACCATCAACCCCTCTGTTTCAAGACTTCTGTTGCGGGAGCACTAGGGAGCGGAACCAATTCCAGGGAGGTTAGTGTGCCCTTGGACCACAGCGCGACTGCAGAGGAGCTCCGAAGAAGTGCCGAGGGAGGCAAGATGTGTCCAAGCATGGATGGAGAGGCTGAAGAACAGGAACCCTGACCTCTGCCAAACCTGAACGTACCAGAAGAGACCCAACAACGCAATACTGGTCTCTGGGGTAGCCATCCGGTCACTCTATAGCCCTTTCAGACCTGCCACCTGGAATCAGCAGATGCGACAGGATGGACAGAGGTCGAGGACAGGCGATGGTACAGGAACAATATGAAGACACTTGGAGACAAGGTTGAGGTGAAGACACTAGGCAAGGCAGGCAGAAGCTCAGGATGAAGAGGAGGTCCCGGGCAGCTCTCGTAGCAGAGTCCAGCCGGAGAAGGCTTCAGTGACCCTGTGTGGTAGATGCAGCTGACAGGGCATCTGGAAGGTGGAACTCCAGTGACCCTGCATGACCGATGCACCTGACAGGTCATCTGAAAGTAGGGTCCACTGGGGGAGGCTATAGCTGGCCATGAAACCTGAAATATCCGAAGCAAAGAGCTGGGGTGTATTAGGATGTCTAGAGAAAGAACATCAGAGGAGAGGAACATCAAGAACATCGACGAAGACACTTGATGAGTGGATAGACGACAGCAAAGTTAAAACTCAGAATGAAGAGGAATCCGGGTGATACTCGAAGCAGGATCCAGTCCAGGCAGAGGCTTCAGTGAGCCAGCATGATCAACACACCTGACAGGTCATCCAGAAGACGAAACTTCAGACCCGGCATGGAAGACGCACCAGAAGGTCATATAGAAGCAGAAATCGGCAGGAGAGTTACCAGTCAAATCCGGAACCAGGAACATCCGAGGACAAGGGCATCTGAAGAGAGGAGCCAGAAGAAGAAGTCATCTGGAGATGGACATCTGAAGACGAGGACATCAGGGACATCTGAAGATGGGGACATCAAGGACATCTGAAGACAGGGACATCAGGGACATCTGAAGACGAGGACATCTGAGGACTAGAACATCTGAAGATGAGGACATGGGATCCGATGAGAGACCAGGAACCATGGACGAAGACAAGATGAAGGACCAGAAACCACAGATGAAGACGACACGGGAATTCCCATGAAGACAGAGTGCCTTGAAGAGAAATCAAGGAGCAGACTGGCTCCTTGTGAAGGTGCTGGAGGACTGGCAAAGGGCCCTTTTATAGGGCAGAAGTGGAGACGCCTGGATGACATCATCAGACAGGGCCGTGGGGCCTTTTCTGCTGTGGGCCCTTTAAATAAGCAGGAAAGGTGCGGCCGCTTACCTAGGAGGTAGGACCATGGAGAGCGGTGTCCATGCCACAAAAAGGAAGCAGGAGCAGAATGGCAGGTGCGGCGGACTCTAGGCCGCATGGGGGCATGGTGGCGGCTCCCTGTCACCGCACCGAAAGAGGAAGATGTCGGTGGCCACTGGGCCATGAAGGCAGGCAGCGGCAGCGGCCCAAACTGCCGCAGGAGAGAGGTCAACGTTGGCGGCCTCCAGGCCATGTGGAAACACAGTGGCTCAGCCCACCGTGCAGGAGGATGGTATGGGTGGCCTCCGTGCCACAGAGACTGAATGGTGCGGCTCTGACCACCACGGAAGACAGGCAGCGGTCTCTAGGCCACAAGAGATGGCATCGGGGCAAACTGGCGGCGAAGGTAAGAGGCTACTCCAGTTAGCCCGCGAGCAGGATCGCAACAACTTCAACTTATCATCTTCAATGTTTATGTATTACATGCTCTTCCAGCAGGAAAGAGTTCAAAGTGTGTTACAGAAAGTGGAAGTTTGCATTGGATTTAATAATCATCGTACTAGACAACTAAAAACTGTAATTTACAAGGAGTTTACATTAGACTCTATAGGATTGTTTCCTTAGGTCAGTCCTTAAATATTTTCAATATTTTAGATACTGGGGTAAATTTTCAATAGCTTAATTGGGATCTATGCATGTAATTTAAGAAGTTAAATGAGTTGCTTGACTAAATCTGTACATGTGGATTTTCAGTTCCCTAAAAGCATGAATGTATTTTCACAATGTAACTACATGAAAAAGAGGCATTCCATTAGACATTTTGAGGTATGGTTGGAAACCATGCATATACATTTAAATAATTAAAAAAAATGTACATGTAGAGCAGGCAAGCCATCAGCTAGCAAACTTTACACTAGTGCGTCCTAACTGGTGTGCCAAAGCAAAATCCCCACTGTGTCACAATAGCAGCTGCACCAATTCAGTGTTGTTCTCCCCTTTCCAATCATCTGTTCTCCTCTGGCATGATTCTCTACCCTTCCCAATGGCATGATCCTCTATACCCCCTTGGAAAATAAAAAGCTGACTTGGGGTGTGGAGGCAGGAGGATCCCCACCAGCCAGCAAAGTAAATGGAGCCAGCATAGTGCATTTCTGCTGGCTGTCACCGTGAGAGCATTTTTGAAACTCGTGGGCCAACTGGCTGAGCTAATCTTGTGAGATAAATCCCTTGATATATAAAAGTTGGCATTTAGCTTGTGAGTTATCAGGCTAAATGCCAACTGAATATTTGCCCAGATGCAAACAAAGATAGTGGAGTAATATGATCACACGTATAATCATACAGAACAAGGAAGGATATGTGATAACAAATTTAAGCTATTCCAAATTAACAGAAATGTTTTCATATGATTCTGCAAAATAGCCATTTATTCATAAAGCTTCAAAAGAGAAGGTAATTTATACAGAGTACAGTCCTCCGACATGACCATGTTCCGCCAATGAATCTGCCTTGGGAGGGACTCACAAGGAGAATTTTCACATCAGTATGGAAGGCTTTAAAGAAAACATTTGAAGGTAATTTTTAAAATCAAGTAAAGCATCCAAAATGAGGGTTACAAGTTCTTATAAAGTGTCTAGGGACAGCTTTAATTTGTTACTGTACGTCTCTCCTTATTTTGAATATTTGCCTCCATATAACTAGGTGGGTTAACAAAACTGTGTTTGGGATGAGGCCAAAGTGGAAATGATCTAAATATATCAATGCCACATATACAGTGTTGATTAATCCAAAAAATAAAAAAGGAACCAAAAAGGTTCACTCACTGTGAAAAACGTTTGTATGTGTACTATTACAGAGCTTTTGTATTTTTAATTATTTTTTTGATTTTTATGCACCTACACGAACAGTGGAATTCTCTTTATTGAATATAACTAGAAAAAATTTTTTTGTAGAGGGGTTGGAAGGGTCTCATATAATCATGTAGGCAACCCTGCCTTGTTTGGCATGTTATAATCATAGAACTGCCAACCTCCTCCGTTTTTTTGTGCCTTTCTATGCAAATATTGTGTTTCAAAACTTCAATAATTTCTACTGTGTTTAGAATTACCCAATGACATCCAGTGCAAAATGACTCAACTAGATGCAGGTTGTTCTATGATTATAACATGCCAAACAAGGCAGGGTTGCCTACATGATTATATGAGACCCTTCCAACCCCTCTACAAAACATTTTTTTCTAGTTATATTCAATAAAGAGAATTCCACCGTTCGTGTAGGTGCATAAAAATCAAAAAAATAATTAAAAATACAAAAGCTCTGTAATAGTACACACACAAACGTTTTTCACAGTGAGTGAACCTTTTTAGTTCCTTTTTGATTTTTTGGATCAAAGTGGAAATGAGCCAAATAATGGAGAGTATCGGTAGTCCCTGCCTCCTGTGTGTTTTAAGAATACTTTTTTCAGGTGCTTCCAAATAAGTTGGAGTTATTCAATAGAGTACAACAGTGGCCAGATATCCCCTTTTACAAAAGTATAGATTTAGGGAAAACCCCAATATTTAGCTGCTACTCACCTAGCAAAGGCCCAAATCTCTGGACGCAAACCAAGCCCTAAGTTGATTAAATTAACTGTTCATCTGAAATATGGATCAAATTTTTCTTCCCAATTTAAAATACTGTACCAGGTTGAAACCTCCAGCCTCAACTTATTTCATATTCATGATGATACTGAAATGAAGGTCAAGAGAAATTCTCTGATTATATTATATTAGCTGTTAAGCCCGGAACAACCGTCTACATTAACATTTTTATTTTTCGTTCTGTTTTCAGCTCCCTCCCCACTTCCCGTCCTAGCTCCCTCCCCCCTTCCCCGGAGTTGGAGGGACAATTGCTCTGCCTTGGGGCATCAAATCTCGGTAGGATCTCTGTGCCTTGCAGTGTCAGATTTCTTCCGTACATGCGCCGGCTGTCCCAGCTCCCTCCCCTCTTCCCTGGTGTTGGAGGGACGTGTTCAAGCTGTCGGTGAGAGATTTCTTCCCTGCATGCGCCAGCCGTCCCAGCTCCCTCCCCCCTTCCCGTCCCAGCTCCCTCCCCCCCTTCCCCAGCATCGGAGGGACGATCGCTCTGCCTTGGAGCATCAAATCAGCACTTCCATCGGAAGGGAGCCCGGACCATCCGCACATGCGCAGCCCGTCGGTCCCAGCCGCTCTCTACTGCGCATTTGCAGCACGTCACTCCGGGCTCCCTTATAGGTATGATTACTGCCTTTAAAATGCGATGGGCCATTATCGCATGCAATAAAGGGTGCGTCGCAGTGGTAAAATTTAAATTAGGGGAAGGGGTAGTGTTAGGGAGGAGTTTGGGCGGGGTTAAGGCTAATGAGGTGGTGGCACCATTGCAGGCGATAATGTTTTGGACATTATCACCAGAAGTAGTGTGGGAAATAGCCCCGCCTTTTGCCATGGTGCTATGGGGACGATAGTGTTTGGCACATCCCCACCTGTGGAGGGTGAAACCGCACCGCCGCAATGCAGCTGGCTGCACACTTTCGTTCCCCCCGCCCCTTTTTTCACCACAGCTCATCATTCCGTTTGCTTGGTTCCAAACAGGTCTGACTGCACCTTCTATAGGTGATACCATATACATATATAACCCTCTTTCTCGTGGCACTCTCTGTAGAGGGCAAGGGGCCACCCTCAAAAGCGGAGGAGCAGTAACTCATTGCAGTCCCAGAATCAGGATTCTTCCACTTGGGTTCAGCACAGTTGCTAGGCCCAAGGGGATCAATACACAAAGTCTCTCAAAAAAATGTTTCCATATGATGAGTGTTGTTTCAAAAGAAAAATAGATTTTCTTGATCAAACTTATAGGAAGCACATTTTTACAAAATACAGAAAAACAGCTCTTTAGGATTTTAATAAGCAAAAGAAAAACTATTTTCATTTATTTATTTGATTTATATTGAGCTTTTTGGCACTTCAGATCAGATTATATTACGGTACTGTAGATGTATAATTCCTTATGCTGCTTAAGAAAAACAAAAGTAGACCGATGCCTTGGAAAGATTTTTATTAAACATCTTTTCAAGGCATCAGTCTACTTTTGTTTTTCTCACATCCATAGCTACTTTAGACCAACTACCGCTTTGTTTTTGGAATCCTTCCTTATGCTGCTTAAGTACATTTTTAAGAAAATGGACCCCCTTTTATTCTCAAACAAGCCTCTTTCTCCTCAGAAAACCTGTTTGACATATTAAAAAGTCCTCTTCTCCCATTTGGCAAACAGTCTCAGATATCTGCTTGGTGCTTTTATCCTTTCAGATAAACTTTATTATCCTATGGACTAGGGGTAATCACCTTCCAGAACACTTTTGGCAGCAGTCTCTCCTGAAATCCACTATCCCCAACTGAGAAAGCCAAACAACTACTCACTCAGTGGAGAGAAAAGATCACCTGTCATTTCTTCTCCAGGAGTTTGGAAATCCACAGGCCTTTGCCTCCTCTCCATTGATCTTCTAGGTTGATGAATCTTTTCAGTGTAGATTTACCTGTATAGACTACAGAGAAACCCTCCTGGTGGGATTGGGCCATGCCTATTACTCACTACGCACTCTACTCCCACTAGTAAGCCTTTTGCTGGAACTTTTCACATTGTATCCAATGGTGACATCCTAATGGGCTTAACTTAAAAATAAACCATATCATCCCATACATTACTAGGGTAAATTTAGAGCAGTTGACAACTCACTGCAATATTCAAAACACTGTCCACCCAAGGGTTAAGAAAAATGATTATTTCAGTATTTCTAACAGCTGATGCTTCCTTAAGTTTCTTACACTTGTGAAGATTCAGGAAGGATATTAAGTTTCTTATTGGGTTAGTAAACTACTATAGTAAGTGGTGGGTTACAAGTACAGTACATCCTACTTTTGATAATCTGTTGTAAATGGCTTTGGGAAATCATTGGGGATTGGAAATGTAGGGTAAAAATGCAAAATAGAAATAAGAATTAAGAGCAAAATTTTGTAGAGTGCAAACAAATTCACTGTCCAAAATTATGTCTTTGGCATAAATAGAAAATGGATTCATACATACAAAGCTCCAAGAACTATTTTTGTTGGACTTGTATCCCTCTGCAGCAGCCTTGTTTATGAATAATTCAAGGATCTAGTTGTTTTATTTTAGGATATGTGGGAAATCCTGTAAAAAGAGTCCAAGATGATACAAGGTTTCAGTATGTTGGGTTTCTAATATAAATTACCACCATGCCTGGGGCTGATGACCTTTAAAGACTCACCAAAATCCTATACTTTTACATTTAAAAAATATATATTGTCATCAATAATACGTGAGGGTACTGCATTAATGATTCAAACATCTTAGGCTTGAAATATCTGGTAAAGAAAGTACATTTGAATCTCCATGATTAATCAAAATTCATCAGCTAGATCCTTCAAAAATTGGAAGAGAAATCCATCTGAAGAAAATAGGAATAAGCATAATCATTGGCAAGTTAAGTGTAAAATATTCATAAGACAAGCTAAAAGAGAATTTGACAAGAAGTTGGCTATAGAGGCAAAAACTCATAATAAAAACTTTAAAAAATATATCCAAAGTAGGAAGCCTGAGAGAGCTGGTTGGATAGTTAGATGATTGAGGGGTTAAAGGGGTACTTAGAAAGATAAGGCTATTGTGGAAAGATTAAATGATTTGTTTGCTTTGGTGTTTACTAAGGAGGATGTTGGGGAGCTACTTGTTCCGGAGACAGTTTTCAAGGGGGATGATTTATATGAACTGACCCAAATCACGGTGAAATTGGAACATGTAGTAGGCCAGATTGATAAACTGAAGAGTAACAAATTATCTGAACTGGCTGCTATACATCCCAGGTCCTGAAAGAACTAAAAAATGAAATTTCAGACCTATTACAAGTAATTTGTAACCTATCATTAAAATCATCCATTGTACCCAAAGATTGGAAGGTGGCCAATATAATCCTAATATATAATAAGGGCTCCAGGGGCGATCCGGAAACTATAGACCAATGAGCCTGACTTCAGTGCCAAGAAAAATCATGGAAACTATTATAAAGAATAAAATCACAGAACAAATAGATAGACCTGATTTAATGGTTCACAGCCAGCATGGATTTACCCAGGAGAAGTCTTGCCTCACAAATCTGCTACATTTTTTTGAAAAGGTAAATAAGCATGTGGATAAAGTTGAACCGGTATATGTGGGGTATTTGGATTTTCAGAAGTTGTTTGAGGCTTCTAAGAAAACTAAAAAGTCATGGGATAGGAGGAGATGTCCTTTAGTGAATTGCACAAAAGGATTGCAGAAAAGACAGGAAACAAAGAGTAAGATTAAATGGTCTGTTTTCACAATGGAAGTGGAAGTGGAGTGCCTCAGGGATCTTGTACATGGTCTTGTGCTTTTTAATATATTTATAAATGATCTAGAAAGAGATACGACGAGTAAGATAATCAAATTTTCAGATGACACAAAATTATTCAGAGTAGTTAAATTACAAGCAGATTGTGATAAATAGCAGGAGGATCTTGTGAGACTGGAAGATTGGGCGTACTTATGACCGATGAAATATAATGTGGACAAGTGCAAGGTGTTGCATATAGGAGCAATAAGCAATAACCCATGCTGTAGCTACATCATGTTAGGTTCCAGTTTAGGAGCTACCACCCAGGAAAAAGATCTGGGCATCATAGTTGATATTACATTGAAATCATTGGCTCAGTGTGCTGTGGTGGTGAAAAAAGCAAACAGAATGTTAGGAATTATTATGAAAGGAACGGCAAATAAAATGGAGGATGTTATGTCTCTGTATCGCTCAATGGTTAGACTGTACCTTGAATACTGAGTACAATTCTGGTCACTGCATCTCAAAAAAGATATAGTTGCACTAGAGAAAGTTCAGAGAAGAGCAACCAAAATGATAAAGGGCATGGAATGGCATCCTTATGAGAAAAGGCTAAAGAGATTAGGGCTGTTCAGCTTGGCGAAGAGACAGCTGAGGGGGGATATGATAGAGGTCTACAAAATCATGAAAGGACTTGAATGGGTAAATGTGAAATGGTTATTTATCAGATAATACAAGGACTGGGGGCACTCCATGAAGATAGCAAGTAGAACACTTAAAACAAATCAAAGAAAATTATTTTTACTCAATGTACAATTAAGCTCTGGAATTCATTGCCAGAGAATGTGATTAAGGCAGATAGTATAGCTTGGTTTGAAAAAGGTTTGGATAAGTTCATGGAGGAGAAGCCCCTAAACTGCTATTAATTAATAGGGAATAGCCACTGCTGGTTGCTGGCATTGGTAGCATGGGGTCATTTTAATGTTTGGGTACGTGCCAGTCACTTGTGACTTTGATTGGCCACTTTTTGAGGCAGGATACTGGGCTTAATGAACACTTGGTCTGATCCACTATGGCATATCTTATGCACTTATGTTTGCGCCTATTTCCAGCTGAGGTATTTTTGCTGGCACTATGCACCATATTTCTGTGACCTCCATTTTATACAAAAAATAAACTGCAATTCTATTTTACATGAAGACTTTGTGATCTTTTTTTAACTGACATAATAAATCTTAGGTACCTTGGCTGCCATTTTTTGTGACCTTGCAAGGAAGTCCACTGCTCATGTTTTAAAGTCCTTGGGTGCGTTACATAAATTAAATGTGTTTCAATGCTATGTTGTTACCTAAAGACTGAGTATATCCTGCTCTTGCTAAATAGTTGCAATAAATATTTGTTAGCAAATTGGAAATCTGAACAACAGTGTTGATAAAAATATCAAGCAGAAGACAAAATTAATGTTTTTAAATGTTTTGAACAGGTGCACAAATATATCATGTGCTGTATGGTATATCACCTGCCATGTAATATCTAATCAATTAAAAAAAAAATCTACCCCATGCGATCTTGTGAGCTTGAACTATATGTGATGTTTATGAAACATTACACAGCTCTTTTTAATATACGGTGTATAAAGTCAGTCCACTGCCAGCTATCCTGCTAAGCCAAGCCTGATGTAATTCTAGCAGCTGTTCCAGCTGCCCATGGAAGGGTAAAAGCTGTCAATGTTTTATGCAACCTTTTAAAGTTTCTCCCTCTAGAATAGCTGGATACTTGCCTTATTCAACATTAGTTTTCCCTGTATCCTAAGAAAAGATGTTTTATTTACCCAGCGGTTTTCTTCTGCTCCTTTGTGCTTCCAGCTCAATCAAAACCAGGGCTGGAATCTGGTGACATGACCATATTTTCCTTATTTTATTTTTTGACTCAAATTATGTTTAGTCCATGTCCTGGGTTGGGGGTGGGTGGGAGGTAGGCAGGCCATGTACCAGGGTTATCACCAGAAGTCAGCAATTATGGGTCCTGAATTCAGCTACTAGGTGACAACTTTAAGCAATGACCATTACTTCCTCCACCCTGAGGCCTGTGCACACTGTCTCTGCAGTATTCCCAGCACCTGCTGACCTGGGAAGTAGATGACACAGCCTGTGGCTCAAACTAGGAACCTTCTGTAGGGCAGTACAAAGTAGAGATGTGAATCGTGTGCCAGATCGTCTTAACGATCAGATTCGGCTGGGGGTGGGGAATCTGATCGTTAAGATATGTGAATTGGAATCGTTTCCGATTCCAATTCACATCGCCAATTTCAAATCGCTAAAAAAAAAAACCCACCCGACCCCCCCAAAACCTTTTAAAATTTACCTGGTGGTCCAGGGGGGCCTCGGGGGCCTCAGGGAGAGATCCAGGGGGGCCTCGGGGAGAGGAGAGATCCAGGGGGGCCTCGGGGACAGATTTCCCGATCCCAGGCATCACCTGTTCTAAAAAAAAAATGGCGCCGATGCCTCTTTGCCCTTACCATGTGACAGGGTATCCGTGCCATTGGCCGGTCCCTGTCACATGGTAGGAGCACTGGATGGCCGGCACCATCTTTAAAGATGGCCGGCCATCCAGTGCTCCTACCATGTGACAGGGGCTGGACATCTGGCCCCTGTCACATGAGTAAAGATGGCCGGCCATCCAGGAGCACTGGATGGCCGGCGCCATCTTTAAAGATGGCCGGCCATCCAGTGCTCCTACCATGTGACAGGGGCTGGCCAATTGCACGGATACCCTGTCACATGGTAAGGGCAAAGGGGCATCGGCGCCATTTTTTTTTTAGAACAGGTGGGTGGGGTCGGGTGGGTTTTTTTTTTTAGCGATGTGAAATGGCTACATAGGCCATGGCCTAACCAACTTTGGACAGGGGTATTAGACACTGTACTGTCTGATTCTGGTCCATCCCTGGGGTAGGTGATCATCTAATTCATGAGAACCTGAGAGAGTCGACTTTCACATTCTTCTCATGCACCTATTTTATTCCTGGTGCAGGTACATACAGGAGGAGCTGTAAATGCTTGCTGCCTGCATGGATCTGAATTGCTACTTTCTACCATTGTTTTTCAGTTCCACGGCTCTGCCACTATCTTCCACTACTGTTGCCACTGCTGAATGAATCCCACAGCAGCTTAATTTAATTTTGTTTTATTGATGTAAAATACCATAATTCTTTTCAGATATCAAAACAGTGTAAAGCTCAGTTCAATAAAATTATAATTTATGGTCATATAAATAAGTAAAATAACTAAAGATAAAATGATTATACAGCTCATTATCATAATACTTAAAGAATATAAAATGACTATTATAGCAGCCACATCAGGTGCAGGTCCTTCACCACAGCCACTGCTATTCCTGCTGCTTGTCACTGGTTCCACAAAGTGTCAGGGATATGAAAAGGTCATGCAGGGGGATGCTGGTCAGAGGATCAAGTGGGAGGAGATGGACAGACAGTGCTGGGGAAAGGGAGGGAAAGTGAGAGGGGTAGAGGTAGGGAGAGAGAGAGAGAGACAAAGAAAGGATGGGACAAGAGAAGAGAGAGAGAAAGTGAGAGGTGAGGGCAGGGGAAATAGAAGGAGAGGTAGGGGTAGGGGGAGAAAGAAAGAGAGAAGGTGGGGCAAAATTAATTAGGTGATGCTTGAATAAGTCAGGCTTACACACGCCATGCAAGGAATAAATGCACAGGAGGTTGGTTTATTTCAGTGTAAAGGAGGCTATGGAACATGGGATAAGGACTATTTATTTATTTGAGGATTAAAGGAGGTAGAATCAGAAGAAATCTAAGGAAACGTTTCTTTAGAGAAAGAATAGTGTAAACATGGAACAACCTTTCCGTGGAGGTAGTAGAGATGAGAACTCAAGAGAGCATGGGACAAGCACAGAAGATCTCTGAGGCAGAGGAAGGGACCAGGGGCAGATTGTAAGAAAATATCAGCCTGGGGGATTTTTTCAAAATAGGCCCAAGGGTTATATGCCCAACACCCTTGTGCGCTGTCTGTGCAGCTCCCAAAAGCGTAGGAAGCCGACCCTTGAGAGTACCATGTGACCTGCAGCCAAAATATCAAAAAAACACAAATTCCACATTTTTCCTAAGTAACTAAGAAGATCCCTAGACCATGAATGATCAAACTGAACTGCAGGCCCCCTTCCATTCAGTCAACTGGCTGGCCCTGTGCCCACCACAAGTTTGATTAACACATTAAATGACAGCAGAAAAAGACCCAAGTAGAACATCCAGTCTGCCCAGCAAGTTTTTTATTTCGTTTAGAGTAACAACTGCTGCTCTGCTTTTCTTCATTTACATCCTTTAGCTGCTATGGATCCTCTGTGTTTATCCCGCACCCTTTTGAACTTCATCACCTCTTCCAGAAAGGCATTCCATGCATCCACCCCCTTGGAGAAATATTTCCTAACTGTTCCTATCCCCTCAAAGTTTCATGTTGTGACCCTAGTTCTACAGATTTCTTTCCATTGGAAAAGGTTTTATTCTTGTGCCCAGAATGGCAATTTCTTATGTTCTTAAAAGTCTGCATCATATCTCCCCTATCTATCCAGTCTCCAGGGAATACATATCTAGGTCCTTCAGTCTCACTTCATATGATTTTTTATACAGACCCCTCACTATTTTGGTTGCCTTTCACTGGGCTGCTTCCATCCTGTCTCTGTCTCTTTTGAGATATGGTCTCTCTCATATATATATAGATCCTGGATTCCTGACCTGTTGTTAAAGTCTCTTGCTAACCAATCAGCTCTTGAAAAGTTGCCAAGTGATGAGGCAATCACACTGCCAACCAGTGGCTCAGACACATTCTGCTGTTGTGCTGCTGCTCATGTGCTCATTCAGGAGGTAATTTTCAATGGAGTTAACATAAAAACAAACATACTATCATCAAATTTAAAAGCCCATTTACACACTTACAGTACACTTATACATCTCAGACCTATTGGCAATTCAATGGAATATATTTTAGCAATTTTCAAAACCCCACTTACATACGTAAAGTACATTTACATGCGTAAAACCCAGTTTTAAGCATGTAAATCCTTTTGAAAATTAGCCCTCTGCATCATTATTTAAAGTTCCTGCTGCCAGCCCTTTCCCAGCTTGCTGCACCCCCCTCCCTTTCCCACCCCTTCTTAGCAGCCCCACTATCCAGGAGACGCATTGGCTCCACAGCTACCTGTCCCTCTCAGAGCTCAGTCTAGCCACCTCAGACAGAAGCCTCACTAACAATGCACAGGCACTTCCTCCTGGCTCACCCTCCTCCCTTTCTGTGACTGTAGCTTGCCACCACCTGCTACTTCAGCCCCTTCCCATTGACTGTGTGCTGCACAGTCTGCTGCTTTTATAGTTATGGTTTTTCAGGTTCTGCTCTGCCTACTTACTCCAGGGAAGGGAGGACCAGAAGTCATTCATGCCGCTGGATTTCTCATGGATTATAAAAAAGAAAATTTAGCCATAGCCAAGACTGCACATATCACTGCTGCAGACAAGACTGGGGACAGCCACTGACACAAAGCTCGAGATTGATTCCTGCTTTCCCATATGGAACTAGTGCAATCAGGGCCAGTGCATGGGTATTAAGCACCCTAGGTAAACCTTACAGTCTTGCACCCCCTACCCTGCCCACTCACAATGAAAAATTATGCATTTATAATTGAATGTACATGAAAAAGGACATTCAAAGTGCAGTCTTCTAAACTAAAACATTATTTATTTACATGCACTGCTGGGGTGCCAACCACAAAACCCTGCAAAAGACATTTGGCACCCATATAGTGTTAGGCCTATTGTTAGACTTAGACTTGGCCCTTGGAAAGTTTTGCGTAAACTGAATTACATTATAGTAAACCTCCCATACCAAAATGGAACTACCAGCCAGCACTCAAAGAGTAACAATCCCACCTATGAAAAGGTAACATTATGAATATTACACCAGGCCCTAAAACACTGATATACCTCCTATTAGGAAAACAAAGGTATTTAGGATGCTACTGATCCCCACACTAGCAGAATCCCTCACCTCAGTTATACATGCAGAACACAGAAAGACCTTCACCAAATATAGAATAAAGAAACCATAAAGTATAAATAGAAATATGCAGATAAACAGAACTGGAAACCGCAACAAGCCAGTGTCTATATGCAGTACAACAATGGAAAAACAGAATCATCATGTTTCATAAAATAAACAAAATCATAAAGCATTAATCATAATAGAAGAAAACATGCTAATAAAAAGAATACATATTTCAAAACAGTTAGGGGCGGATTTTAAAAGGAGCGCGAATAGCCTACTTTTGTTTGCGCTCCAGGCGCAAACAAAAGTACGCTGGATTTTAGTAGATACGTGCGGAGCCGCGCGTATCTGCTAAAAACCTGGATCGGCGCGCGCAAGGCTATGGATTTTGTATAGCCGGCGCGCACCGAGCCGTGCAGCCTACCCCCGTTCCCTCCAAGGCCGCTCCGAAATCGGAGCGGCCTTGGAGGGAATCCTCTAACGCCCTCCCCTCACCTTCCCCTCCCTTCCTCTACCTTACCCACCCGCCCGGCCCTGTCTACACCTCCCCCTTACCTTTCTCCGGGGATTTACGCCTCCCGGAGGGAGGCGTAAATCCCCGCGCGCGAGCGGGCCTCCTGCGCGCCGGGTAGCGACCTGGGGGCGGGTACGGAGGGCGCGGCCACGCCCCCGGACCGCCCCGGGCCGTAGCCACGCCCCCGTACCCGCCCCCAAAATGCTGCTGACACGCCCCCGAAACGCCGCGACGACCGGGCCCGCCCCCGACACGCCCCCCTCGGAGAACCCCGGGACTTACGCGAGTCCCGGGGCTCTGCGCGCGCCGGTAGGCCTATGTAAAATAGGCTTCCCGGCGCGCAGGGCCCTGCTCGCCTAAATCCGCCCGGTTTTGGGCGGATTTAGGCGAGCAGGGCTCTTAAAATCCGCCCCTTAATGAATATAATATCAAATAATTACAATTGTATATAAAATGTTTAAAACATTTCCCAAACATCAATAAAATATTTCAAAACAATTAAAACCAATAAAGGTAAAAGGTCCCATACTCTTACATCAAAATAAATAAATAAATACAATATGTCAGAACTTTTGATTCCAAAAACCCTGAGATGGTTGGACCTGAGGGATGTACACAGACTTTCTCCTCTTGCTCTCATACACACACAACACATACACTCTCACATACTCACTGACACACACTTCCATGTTCATTCACACAGAACACTCACACAGTCGCACGCAATCACGGACACACACACACACACACCGTTACACACACATGCTCACTGACACAAAAACTGTTATCTTTTCTGCTAAGAGTTAGCAATCTGTTAGAGTTGCTCCCCCAGAGGGGAGGGGCTAGCAATATACTCAACTCCTGAAGTGTGAGAGATGAGCATTCTAATGTAAAATGGTGAATCCTTGGGCCAATGGCAGATGACAGCACCCTCAGGAGGATATCATAAGAGGGACCACCGACTAGGCTGGGGTATGGAGGCAGACACAGATAGTTCTTTATTAGACAGGTAGTAGAACCACCAGAGGTGGCAGTAGTGAGCTGATGTGCCCGGCAGGGCTGAAGTCCCTCAGATCCTGGAACTGCTATCTCCGGGTTTGCTGAGCTGTAGAGAGAGACTCATAGTGAGTAGACAGGGTATGCTGGATCCATAACTAGAAGTAGATGATACACTCACATGGATTAATAAGAAGGCTCAGTAGCTGGAGAGAGTTAGGCCCTCAAGGAGCAAGTACCTGGTTCCAGGGACAGCTCTGAGAGAGTGAAGGTAACTCACAGTTATCTATCTCTGTAATGGTTTCTAGACAACAGAGAATAGTTAGTATATTCAGGAACAGGAGCCTCTAGGCGTGTACTGGTTCCTATATGCAAACTGAAATAAGAACTCACAATATCTATATATGAAGTAGCTTCTGAAATAGAAGCGAGTCTTCGGAGGGTTTTAGGAACATGGGCCCTCGAGGAGCGAGTACCGGTTCCTATATACAACTGGAATAGAAACTCACAATGTTTACGTCTGCGATCGCTTCCAGGCAATAGGGAGTCTTCTGAGCATTCAGGGACATAGGCCCTCGAGGAGTGAGTACCGGTTCCTATCTGCAATCTGTAATAATAACTCATGATCTCCGTACCTGTGATAGCATCTTAGACAGAAGAGAATCTTCAGAGTTCTAGGAACATGGGCCCTCGAGGAGCGAGTAACGGTTCCTATATACAACTGGAATAGAAACTCACAATGTTCACATCTGCGATCGCTTCCAGGCAATAGGGAGTCTTCTGACCATTCAGGGACATAGGCCCTCGAGGAGTGAGTACCGCATCCCATCTTAGCAATCTGAAAACAAGAAGAGAGAGCAAGGCCCCCGAGAAGCGGGTACCCCAAATAAGTCCGAGGAGGCAGAGTAGCTTGGATAAATCCTTGCTAACTCAATTCGTAAGCATAAGCAAAGACCTTTTATGTTGGAAGCAGTTGATGTCACTATGGAGGGACGCCCCTGAGGTTCGTGCCCTTGCTGGTACAAACTTCGGGGCATGTGCGCGCGCACCCTATGTCATCAGGAACATGGTGGATCCGCAGGTCAGGCCGGTCCGGAGACGCCAGAGAGAAGCGACATGGAGACGCCGCAGCGGCAAGCTGTCCATCAGACCCGGAGGGAGTCGCCAAAGAGGTAGAGAGGGTGGAGCAAGGGTGAAAAGCAGGCACGAAAGCAACAAAAACAGACATACATGCTCACTGATTGGCACTCTCAAGCTCACCGACACACACAAACACTGTCTCAGTTTTTCAGATGCTCACTGAAACAAATGCTCAGACTCACATATACTTTCTCATATGCTGACACACAAATACTCAGTCTCATACACATTTTGTCATATGCAGAGACAAACATGAGTACTCACATATAGTTGCACACACTCTGACCAGATCACTCACACACACACGCTCTACCTAAAAAATGCAGGAGCAGTAGCAGCAGCCAATTATTTTTTTAAAATATTTTTTACTCATATTGGTGGTTAGGGGGATGCAGGCAAAGCTCCATTTTAACAGGGTCCCGGTGAGCTGGCTGCCTGTTGCTGCGGAAGGAGGCATCCTTTGCCTTAGGAAGGGGAAGGCTGTAAGCCTCGATACCATTTTGTTTTTTTGCCGCAGCCCAAGGACTAGGGGACCCGTGGCACGGAGCCTAAGGCATGCAACATGGACCTGGGAGTGAGACAGCAGTGGAAGGCCAGCACCCACCTCCCGAAGGGGGAGAGAACATGAGCCCTTAAGAGGAGGCGGCTTCACTGTTTCCTGCCTCCGCAGTGAATGGGGGGAGGGGCAGCGGCTCCAAGAAAGCAGCAGAAAAAAGAGCGCCAAGGCACCACCACCACCATCACACTTCAATGATGGAAAGCCTCAGAAGGGGATTCCAGCATGAGAGATGTGCGGCCAAGGTCCTGGGTTGGTAACAGTGACCCCGCAGGCATGGGGCTGCCACAACCATCACTAACCACATGATTTGCTGGACTGGTCCACCGGGGCATGCCCAAAGCCCCGATAGGCCAATCCATCCCTGGAAGGGACTATAAAGCTGAGCAGGAGATATAGATGGGGACTCAATGGGCTGTATCATTTATTCTTAGTGGAATGCAGGATTTGGTGAGAAAGGTAATGGTGCTGGAGCCACTTAGCAATAGTGATCATAATGGGGCAGATTTTTAAACCAGCGCACGCGGGATACATTTGTGCGCGCTACCCAGTGTGCACAAATGTACACCAGATTTTATAACATGCGCATGCTGCCGCGCGCATGTTATAAAATCCGGGGTCGGCGTGCACAAGAGGGTGCACATTGTGCACCTTGCACGTGCCGAGCCCTAGGTGAGCCCCGATGGCTTTCCCCGTTCCCTCCAAGGCCGCTCCGAAATTGGAGAGACCTTGGAGGGAACTTTTCTTCTGCTCCCCTCCACATTCCCCTCCCTTCCCCTATCTATCCCACCCCCTAGCCCTAACTAAATCCCCCCTACCTTATTTCAAGTATTTACGCTTGTCTCTGGCAGGCGTATCTTGCGCAAGCCAGCCAGCTGCTGGCGTGCTATGTCCTGGCACAGCCGCTGTGCCGGAGGCCTCAGTTACACCCCCGGACCACCCCCGGACCTGCACCATGCCCACCTCCTGCCCCCTTCCCGCCCCTTTTTCAAAGCCCCGGGACATACGCGTGTCCCGGGGCTTGCACATGCCGCCGAGCCTATGCAAAATAGGCTCGCGTGCGCAGGAGGGTTTTTAAAGGGTTACCCCAATATGATCAAATTTGAATTAATAACTGGAAGGGAGACAATATGTAAATCTACAGCTCTAACACTAAATTTTCAAAAGGAAAACTTTGATAAAATAAGGAAAATAGAAAAAAAACAAAAGGTGTAGCTGCAAAGGCTAAAAGTATACAACAGGCAGTCCAGATGCATTTCACGCATTAAGAAAGGTGGAAGGAAGACAAAACAATTTCCAGCATGGTTAAAAGGTGAGGTGAAAGAGGTTAGTTAAGGAAAAAAACATATTTCAAAAATTGGAAGAAGGATCCATCTTAAGAAAATAGGAAAAGGCATAAGCATTGTCATGTTAAATGTAAAACATTGATAAGGCAGGCTAAGAGAGAATTTGAAATGAAGTTGGCAGTAGAGGCAAAAACTCATAATAAAAACTATGAGGGAGTTGGTTGAACCATTAGATGACCAAGGGCTAAAAAGGGCTTTTAGAGAAGTTAAGGCTATTGCAGAAAGACTAAAGAAATTCTTTCCTTCTGTGTTTACTAAAGAGGATGTTGGGGAGATACCGGTTCCGGAGATGGTTTTCAAGGGTGATGAGTCAAATGAACTGAATGAAATCACTGTGAACCTGGAAGATGTAGTAGGCCAGATTGACAAACTAAAGAGTAGCAAATCACTTGGATTGGATGCATCCCAGGGTTCTGAAGGAATTAAAACATGAAATTTCAGATCTATTATTTAAAATTTGTAACATATCATTAAAATCTTCCATTGTATCTGAAGACTGGAGGGTGGCCAGAGTAACGCCAATATTTAAAAAGGGCTCCAGGGGTGATCCAGGAAACTATAGACAAGTGAGCCTCACTTCAGTGCTGGGAAAAATAGTGGAAACTATTCTAAAGATTAAAATCACAGAGCCTATATAAAGACATGGTTTATTGGAGCACAGTAGTATTGAGTTACTTAAGGAAAGTCTTGCCTCACAAATCTGCTTCTTTTTTTTGAAGGGGCTAATAAACATGTGGATATGGATGAACCAGTAGATTTTCAGAAGGCATTTAACAAAGTCCCTCATGAGAGGCTTCTAAGAAAACTAAAAAGTCATGGAATAGGAGGCGATGTTCTTTTGTGGATTGCAAACTGGTTAAAAGACAGGAAACAGAAAGTAGGATTAAATGGTCAATTTTCTCAGTGGAAAAAGGGTAAACAGTAAGTGCCTCAGGGATTTGTACTTGGACCAGTGCTTTTTAATATATTTATAAATGATCCGAAAAGGGGTACAATGAGTGAGGGATCAAATTTGTGGATGACACAAAATTATGCAGAGTAGTTAAATCTCAAGCGGATTGTGATGAAATGCAGGAGGATCTTGTGAGACTGGAAGATTGGGCTTCCAAATGGCAGATGAAATTTTACATGGACAAGTGCAAAGTGATGCATATAGAGAAAAATAATCCTTGCTGTAGTTACACAATGATAAATTCTATCTTAGTAGTTACTACCCAGGAAAGAGATCTAAGCATCATAGTGGATAATACATCGAAATCATCGTTCTAGTGTGCTGCTGGAGATCAAAAAAGCAAACAGAATGTCAGGAATTATTAAGAAGGGAATGGATAATAAAACGGAGGATGTCATAATGCCTCTCTATCGCTCCATGGTGAAACTGCACCTTGAATACTGTGTGCAGTTCTGGTCACCACATCTCAGAAAGGATATAGCTGCACCTGAAAAATTGCAGAGAAGGGTGACCAGGGGTGGATTGGCCTATCGGGGGATCGGGCATCCCCTGGTGGGCCGGTCGCTCTGGTCATGTGGTCTGCCAAGCGAGGCCGCGACAGAGCCGTGCTTGGCAGACCAGGGGGTATCTCCTGGGCCGGCCTGGATGGAAAATCCCGGGCCAGAATCCACCCCTGAGAGTGACCAAAATGATAAGGGGCATGGAATGGCTGCCCTATAAGGAAAGGCTAAAGAAGTTAAGACTGTTCAGTTTGGAGAAGAGATGACTGAGGGGGGATATGATAGAAGTCTACAAAATCATGAAAGGACTTGAACAAGTTAATATAGATTGGTTATTTACTCTCTCAGATAATAGAAGGACCAGGGGGCACTCCATGAAGTTAGCAAGTAGCTCATTTAAAACAAATCGAAGAAAATTCTTTTTCACTCAGTGCATAGTTAAGATCCGGAATTCACTGCCAGAGGATGTGGTTATAGCAGTTAGTATAAAAGGGTTTAAAAAAGGAATGGATAAGTTCCTAGAGGATAAATCCATAAACTGCTATGATGGTAAATAATAAGCAATAGTAGCTTGTGATCTATCTAATGTTTGGGTACTTGCCAGGTACTTGCACCAGTTAGTATTTTTTGTCATAAATTATGGTCCCTGTTTATGTATCATTAGAATGTCACTAATCTCTCTATATTATGGATTGTCAGTATGTAATCTTGGTATTTTCATTTGGTTGTACAAATAAACAGTTAAAATGAATCTAAATAGAATTGTCTAATCTGTTACTGATGATTTGAGAGCTTCTAAAATGCAACAAAACTAATGAAAATAATCTAGAGATTAACAAAATCCAAGAAGTGAATATGGATATGATATCAAATATTAGAAATATATATTACTGACTTCTCAAGAACCAATGTGAAAATGCAATTTGCATTTTGATATCCTAATATCTGGAAAGCTTCACATTCTAGTAGAGTTGACTGTCAAGTAGGTATGCAGTAGAAATTTACTACGTGATCAAATCTGACTTCATCTAATAAGGAAATGTTTAAAATATGCAGTAAATGAAGAAATTACATTCTCCTGGTGGATATTGTAACATCTCAAGTATGATATGAGATATAAGGCCAAAAGCTGAGTGTCTTCTGTGCTATATTAGATAGGGTCTCTTTTAGAAATCATTGTTTACAGAAAGCTGAACGTGCATTTCCTTCATGTCAAAGTTTAATTAATTTACATTTCTACTAGTTATCTGAAATGAACTCTGATGCTTGCAGCTGTGTACTGCTAAGTAAAATTGTGTTCTCTGTATCTATGAGTCTTTACTGAACCAAAAAATACATAACACCAAGAGTAACTCATGAAGAATACTATGAAAGAAGTAAAAACAAAAAAACCCCCACTTTTAGAATTACATAGGCTGCATTATTCGTGAAGCAACTTTCAGTTAGGTTTGAAAAGCTCACATCCTATCCTTATGGGATATTTTTGGAGGAAAGGAAGAGTTCCCAGAAAGATAGCCAAGAAGTTAAGCTGTATGTTTCTACTACAGCTGAATTGTATGTGAAAATGATCAAAGTGTGGCAAGATGAAAAGATACCTTAGAATTGTATGAATTCAGTTCTTGAACTGGCATTAATAAAGCCAGTCAGTTAGATACTGAATAAAATTAGGCTTGTTTTTGCATATTTTATATTGTTTAGGATCCAATATTCTGTTTGTAGTCCTGGAAAAGCTATTTTTTTGTAGAGTCATAAATGTTGTGCTTCTTGATTTCAATATGGAAAGATTGAATGTTATAAGGGATCATTCTGACCAAACCACACTGCTCCAGAAATGAAATTTAAGGCAACCTGAAAGATAATTGTGTCCTGCGGCCGTGGGAGGCCACAACCGTGGTCCCCTACCTCATCCACGGTGGCGACCCGCTGCGGCAGCTTTGGGGGAAACCCCTGACCGGGTGCTCGTTGCCTCGGCGCGGGTCCCCGGCCTGACTGTAGGGTGGAGAACCGTGCCTGCTCTGCCCCCGCGCCGTTCCTGCAGCCTTTCCTCCTCAGATGAAATCCAAGATGGCCGCTGCCATCTTTAGGCACGAGGCCGCGTCTCCTTCACAGATTTAAAGGGACCTGATCCCTTTAACAAGCTTCACCTGTCCTTGATCAGTCTGAGCAGGGGAAATATAAAGGGAAGCTTCCTCTGCTCATTCTCTGACTTGGCAATGTCCTCCAGCGCTGTCTAGTCTGCTTGCTTTGGTGAGTTCCTTGAGCTTCGGATCCTTGTTCCTGTTACGTCTTGGTCTTCCTGGTTCCTGACTTCGGATTGGCTTGCGGTGATTCCCTGGTGTCTGACTTGGATTGGCAAGCGATGATTCTCTGGTGTGACTTCGGACTGGCAAGTGGTGATCCCTTGGTGTGTGACCTTGGACTGGTAAGCGACGACTCTCTGGCACTTGACCTTTGACTCCTCCTGGACTCTGTCTCCAAGGGCCCGCCTAAGTCCCAGCGGTCCGGGTCCCTATGAGCTCCTCCTGGGGGGACCGTGGACTTCCAGGGTGAAGCTCCAGTCAGCCCTTGCACCGACACCGCGACCCCTCTGGGTCCACCTAAGTCCCAGCGGTCTGGGTCCCTACGGGCTCCTCCTGGAGGGACCGCAGACTTCCAGGGGTGAAGTCACAGCTCCTCTTCTAGTCTCTCCATCTGCCTGCAGTCGCATCCGTCTCCAGTGCTGAGGGTCAGCTGCTCTCCTCTTCTGTTCTGCCTCGCCACCCAACAAGAGAACCTACGGACCCTCCGCAAGGTATACCATCCTCTCGATGGCCCAAGGGTCCACAAGCCTGAGCATAACAATAATAGGACAAGATTACAACTCTACACATTTCTAAGGAGTCACTAGGAGATCCTTGGTATACTAAAGAATTAAGAGGCGATAAGAAATTAGTTTTCACCTTGAATGGTATTGGAGAAAAACTCAGTGCCCCAGGTTAAAAGCAGAATGGAGAACAACTGCTTAGAAGTACATTGCTTTTATTATTAAATTTAAAAAAAAGTTTATTTCTCAAATTATAGTTATAGAAAATAAACCTAGAGAGCTGTACAAGGTTATTTTGAAACTTTTAGGTAAAACCTTGACAGATTCTACCAGTAACTATGGAGCCCTGGAGGCTGAAAGTTTTTCCAGTACTTTGTCTGAAAAGCGGATAATTTTTTACAACTACCCATAAAGCAAGGGACGTCCTCTAATGAGAATTTTTTTTTTTTTTTTTTTTTACAACAGGAGGATGAGGAAGGAATTGGAGAAGCCAGAACTTCACACACAAAGCTGCATGGAGACACAAAATAGTTGGAGAGTCCAGTAGGTCCACAGGGAACATTGTTTCAAAGGAGAAAGAAAAACTCAATAAGAATTGGTTAGCGGATTGTAAAACTGGACAGGACAGGAAGCACAAGGTTGCTGGGGAAGGTAGTTTGGAGTCCTTTTGCAGAAGACCAATTAAGGTGAAAGCAGCCACAGAAAGCTGTGTTAATAATTGGGAGATACATCTGAGGCAAATTACAAAACTGTTAGCTTTGGTCAAGAAAGAGAAGAGAAGGAGAGAGAGAGAGGAGAAGGAGAGACATGAAGGAGTCCCCTGAAAGCAGAGATGCAGTTGCTTTTGGGTTATGGGTTTGAATCTGCTAAAGGCACACTTGGGAAGAAGGTTATATATTATCCAAGGGAATTGGACTAGCCTTCAGCTAACTGCCATGTACCTTACTGGGGTGATACTGGAGTTTCAGAGAAGGAACTGAAAACTTTTTAAAGCATGAACTGAACACTGATGTTTGAAATAAAGTTGTTTTTACTGCAAGTGTTTTGCTCTGAGTGATGTGTTCCAGAAGATTGTCAGAAGGTTGTGTAGCACTTAGGATGTGACCTGTAGCAGGTACATAAGTAATTTAGGAACCTAAGGGGGTTATTTACTAAAGCTAGCGCACGCGAAAAGGGACGTTTCACATGCGAAAAGTCCCTTGTCCTGTGCGATAGCAAAAAAAGGGGCGGAGTCAGGGTGGCACCTGCCCCAGAAGAGGAGGAGTCAGGGCGGATGCCGCAAGGACATCGCAGACAGCGAAAAGGTAAGAACCCTTTTTGCTGCCCCTTTTGCACCCAATAGCGCCATCATAAAAGTGGTGCTATTAGGTGCAAAATGGGCAGCGAAAAGGGTTCTTACCTTTACCGGCTTTCGCAGGCCCACCCCCCGCTTCACCCCCCCCCCCCGCCCCCCATTAGCGCACGATTCAGGGAGCCCTGCGACATTGGTAAATCTAGGCCTAAATTAGAGAAGTTTTCTCTTTTAGAAAGATATTAAGGAGAAAACTTCTCCTTTGTCAGATGTAAAGGACATTCAAAGTAAGGCCTCTACCACTTATTTCATACTAGATTCTTGCCTCTCTTATGTGGTGAAGCCCTGTCTGGATTTTGTTTTGTTTTGGAATGATTATGTCAGCTTGTTAATGCACCATTTTCTCAAGGTGTTTTCCTTCAAGTTTGAAAGATTCAACCGTCACACACATTCTTAAAAATCTGAATATGGATTTGAGTTTATGTTTCAATTATAAATTGGTTGTGAATATCCTTTATCTTGAAAATATTATAGAAAAAAACAGTCAACCTCCTGTTGGCTGATTTTCTTGAAACAACTGAAAGGTTTGATGTTAGCCAGGTGAGATTTCATTTAGAATCAATGCTGGTGGCAGTAATTGATGGCATTTTACTTAGAATGGATCAGAATGAGTTAGTCCTGCTTGTACTTCTAGATCTGTCAAACGTATTTGATTTGGTGGATCATAATATTTTGCTTGACAGATTTAGACATCTGTTGAAATTCTGTATCAAATCCCAGGCATATTTGCTATGGGATACCACAGGGCTCCTCCCTTTGCCTCTTTTGTTTAACATTTTCCTGTGTCTATTGGGGCATTTGAGTCATCATTGGACTTCATTGGGTATTTATTTATACACTGATTATGTTCAGATAATTGTTCCACAAGGAAGGAAATCTGTTCTGGAAAAATTAAATGGATGTCTGCTAGTTTTGAATGATTGGTTTAAGAGAAACAAGATGGTTATTAACACTAAAAAAAGAGGTTTAGTCTATAGAGAAGGTGGAAACATCTTTAATTAATTCACTGTTAATGTCCTGGCCTCAGAGTTTGCTCTCTAGTTTGAATTCCTAGGTGGTCAGCTAAATCTTATCTTTTCAAGTGCCAAACATCAGAGACTCAGTTCTTAAAGCCAAACTGTTTATTAGAATGAAGAAAAACAGTTTCAGCACTCACAGTGACTTGCAAGGCGAGAAGAATAGCCATCTAGATGGCATCCTGGTAGCCGTTATGAGTTCTGAAGCTCAGATGGAGCTCAGATGAAGACCACCGCAGCTTGTGGTAAAAGTTGTATATTCAGGCAACTAAGGAAGACTAGCAGCGTATGGGAAATAGACACAGAAAGTAAGGTGAAAGGATAATGGCTTTCTAGGAACTTGAAGAGGATGAAGGAGGGCGGTAAACTTGTAAGAGCCTGCTTCTAACTGAAACCTCAGCAGGAAGTTAGACAATCCCAGATTGCTTTGAGTCAGGGGACCAATAGGAAGAGGAGAGAGAACACAGAGACAGAGAGCAAAGAAGAACATATCCAATAAGGGCTCAGCAACATTCAAACACTATCCAATAAGGAGAGCTCCATAACATGCAAAGAATCTAAGCTGTGCAATTATTGTAAGATGACACAGGGTGGCAGCATAATAAATATATACATACTCTACAGAGGCAGAACAGTTAATATGGGAGGGAGACAATGTAAAACCAGTAATAGAACTTAAGAACTTAGGGGTTAAGCCTGATTCAGCTTTAACATTGAAATCCCACATAACTGCTGTGGCTCAGAAGGCATATTGTAAATTGTGTGGGATTAGGCAATTTAGATTTTTATAGGGATTATCATGCCTCTAAGATGATTCTGCATACCTTAATAGTGGGTGTTATCAATAACTATAATGCATTATATCTACATCTTCCTCTTAAAAATTTGAGTCAGGGGTAATCAAGGTAATAATTGGAAGTAACAGAAGGGTTAGGAATATTCCTCTATTGCACCAATTACATTGGCTATTAGTGGTAGAGAGAACTGAATTTAGGATGAGGGGGAATATGATAGAGGTCTACAAAATCATGAAAGGACTTGAATGAGTAAATGTGAATCGGTTATTTGCTCTTTCAGATAATACAAGGACATGGGGCTGCTCCATGAAGTTAGTAAGATGCACATTTAAAACAAATTGGAGAAAATTCTTTTTCACTCAACACACAATTAAGGTCTGGAATTTGTTGCCAGAGGATGTGGTTAAGGAAGCTAGTGTAGTTGGGTTTAAAAAAGGGTTGGATAAGTTCCTGGAGGAGAAGTCCATAAACTGCTAGGGATGTGCAGCAGGGACGGATTCGTCCCATTCGGGATTCGGATTCGTAGGGGCTCAAATCCATTGCATCCATTCTCGGGGGCTCCCGATCCATTCATATGACAAAAATACATTCGTTCCCCCCAAAAAACCCAATCCCAACCCTTTAAAATTATTTATCTACAAGCCCCCCACCCTCCTGACCCCCTCCAAGACTTGCCAAAAGTACCTGGTGGTCCAGTGGAGTTCCTGGAGTGATCTCCTGCACTCGGGCTTTTGGCTGCCGGTATTCAAAATGGCGACGATAGCCCCTGTGACATAGTAAGGGCAAAGACTATTGGCACCATTTTTAATACTGGCAGCCGCCGACCCGCGTGCAGGACATCGCTCCAGGACCCCCGCTGGACCACCAGGTACTTTTGGCAAGTCTTGGGGGGGGGGGGGGTGTCAGGAGAGTGGGGGGTTGTAGATAAATAATGTAAGCAGTGATTCCTGCATTGGTGAATTTCTGATTTGGAAGTTGTTTACATATTCTTAAGTGGGGACGTTGAAAACCTAGCATCTAGACAGACATACTTTGTTTATGAAGCTGTGAGAGTGGCTTGCATAACTAAGGTTTTGGTTTGCCACCTTGTTGCTACATAAAATAATGTTTATGTAGTTTCATAATCATCAGATGCAATCTGAGCCCCTGATGCAGCCTTATCAGGCGAAACTCGACCGGAGTCGGGCTATATAGTAATAAAATCTTTCCACGGCATAAGGTTGTCCCTTTGTTGTTTTTTGCCTTGGCTACGTGGGACCGCCTTCCGATTTGTTTTATTGGACCTTCCTATGCTCAATAATTGTCCACTTAAGTTGACAAAAAATATAGTTTTTCAAGAAACAGTGTTGTATGATAGGTGCTTCAATTTCAGATGTAACTGAATGGGTTATTGAGTATGTCCTCCAATTTAGGGATGTGAATCGTGTCCTCGATCGTCTTAACGATCGATTTCGGCTGGGAGGGGGAGGGAATCGTATTGTTGCCGTTTGGGGGGGTAAAATATCGTGAAAAATCATTAAAAATCGTTAAAAATCAAAAAATCGAAAAATCGAAAAACCGGCACATTAAAACCCCCTAAAACCCACCCCCGACCCTTTAAATTAAATCCCCCACCCTCCCGAACCCCCCCCCAAATAACTTAAATAACCTGCGGGTCCAGCGGCGGTCCGGAACGGCAGCGGTCCGGAACGGGCTCCTGCTCCTGAATCTTGTCGTCTTCAGCCGGCGCCATTTTCCAAAATGGCGCCGAAAAATGGCGGCGGCCATAGACGAAAAAGATTGGACGGCAGGAGGTCCTTCCGGACCCCCGCTGGACTTTTGGCAAGTCTCGTGGGGGTCAGGAGGCCCCCCACAAGCTGGCCAAAAGTTCCTGGAGGTCCAGCGGGGGTCAGGGAGCGATTTCCCGCCGCGAATCGTTTTCGTACGGAAAATGGCGCCGGCCATACGCGTATGGCCGGCGCCATTTTCCGTACGGAAAATGGCGCCGGCAGGAGATCGACTGCAGGAGGTCGTTCAGCGAGGGTTCCGGCGCCTCGCTGAACGACCTCCTGCAGTCGATCTCCTGCCGGCGCCATTTTCCGTACGAAAACGATTCGCGGCGGGAAATCGCTCCCTGACCCCCGCTGGACCTCCAGGAACTTTTGGCCAGCTTGTGGGGGGCCTCCTGACCCCCACGAGACTTGCCAAAAGTCCAGCGGGGGTCCGGAAGGACCTCCTGCCGTCCAATCTTTTTCGTCTATGGCCGCCGCCATTTTGGAAAATGGCGCCGGCTGAAGACGACAAGATTCAGGAGCAGGAGCCCGTTCCGGACCGCTGCCGTTCCGGACCGCCGCTGGACCCGCAGGTTATTTAAGTTATTGGGGGGGGGGTTCGGGAGGGTGGGGGATTTAATTTAAAGGGTCGGGGGTGGGTTTTAGGGGGTTTTAGTGTGCCAGCTCACGATTCTAACGATTTATAACGATAAATCGTTAGAATCTGTATTGTATTGTGTTCCATAACGGTTTAAGACGATATTAAAATTATCGGACGATAATTTTAATCGTCCTAAAACGATTCACATCCCTATCCTCCATAGATTAATAGACAAGGGCATTGAAGCACATAAACTACATATCTTGGCATGCGGTCAGTCCGAGTCTTGTGGTACACTGTATAATCAAAATTCGGATGACACCAAGATTTCTCAGTCAAGGTACTAGTACACATACTAAAATGGACCCAGTTGTGTAGTTGTTTCTACCAGGGCAGAAGGTAATGTGGCACCAACTACATGTTCTCTAATATTATTACTCCTCATATTTGATAAATGAGTGGGGGTGCCCGAAAAACTGGGTGCATGGTTAACACACATCAGTGACGTTTGATGAGTGCTGCTCAATTATTCGCTAAATTGGAAAATTTTAAAACCCAACAATCTACCCTTGACAGAGGCCACTGTTTCACTAAAACAGCTTCATCAGGAAGATTTTTAGCATATAAATGTTACGATATGTCTTTGAAGCATATCTTGGAGAATTTCACAAAGGGCTGAGAATAACTTGTTGGGGGTAACTTGTTTCATACATTGTATCAGTGTATCATTTGTATTCATATATATGATTGAGAGAAACTTTTTGTGGTGCATTTATGGGCAGTTGCGAAGCTTTTTATTCCATTGTTTTTATGATTGAGGTGTATTGAAATTTAATATATTGTAGGTGTGTGTGTTATATATATGTTTTATGTTTTTTAATTGTGTTATTGGTTTCCAAACTTTGGGCAGGGGGGCTCTAGTATCTGTTGGGATTGTGTTAAAAAAAAAGTTTCTAAGAGGAACCATATGTAATAAAAGTTATTTCATTCTGTCAAATTGACTCATTCCGTTCTACGTTTGTTTGGATTTCCACTGCTGGGACACAAGACACATTCACGATGGACTTTTGGAGTCACTGTGCAGTTACTGTGGTCAGGGGGTGCATTCACTGTTAGTTGATCCCACTACACACATGGAGGATAAACATTTAGACAGTCCCTGCCTTGAGGAAGACATGGGTAGGAAATAGAAAACTATGATATCCTAACTTGCTTAAATCTTGGGGCCTTGCTTGTACCTGCACACACATTTTATACACTCATGCTTTAAACATACTTGACCTTTAACTATGATGAAATATGGATAGATTATTTAATGTTTCATAATAAAAATGGTATTTTGTGGTATACTTACATCACTTGATTTCTGACCATCCAGTTGATTGTCTTTATTATGAGTGTGGCACACCAACTTTACAACTTAATCAGGTTTGCTGGCTTGTAGGCTAAAACATAGCACAATCTGCTCCTCAACCTAATGGCTTTATTGTTCCCTTGGATATGTTCATATACATATGCAGTCAGTTTTAACCTCTCATGAGGCACCAGAAACAGGTATGTAAACAGAACTTAGCTAGCATAAATCTACAAAAACACACTTTCAACATAAAAAGTATTAGCAGTCAGTCAAAAAGAAGTGCTGATCTGCCTCACACAATTTCCTAATTCATTTAAAACAGATATAATCCATGTAAGTCATACTTTCCTGCTTTGCCTTCTCAAAAGTCATCCTTATAGATCAGCATCTCTCAATAGAGCAGCTATAGACAAACTACGGCACATGAACCAAATCAAGCCCGTCACATTTTTATTCCGGCCCATCTGTCTCTATAAAATTTATATTATGTGTGGCCTGCAGTGCAAGAATAACGTGTTGGCGAGCTTCCCATAACTCTGCCAGCAAGAAGGCAGCTGGGACTGTGGCGCAGGAATGACACGCAGGCAGGGTTTCCACCCCCGTAAGCAAGAAGAAGCCCAGAATCATGGCACAGGAGTGATGCACTGGTGGGGTTGTTCCCCCCCTGTTAACAAGAAGATAGCTGGAACCACGGCATCATGTACTGGTAGGGTTCATGACCCTTGCCAGCAAGAAGAGGCCCTGCACGGCAGTGAGCCTGAAGCTGACCTGCCGATGGGCTTCCAGGACCCAGCTGGCAGGAAAAAGACATAAAAGCCATTAGTGGGTTGGATTAGGTTGGGAAGGGGGTGAGTGACAGAGAGGAGAAAATGAATGAGGGGGAGGAAGAGGTTAGAGGGAAGGGAAGAAAGTGAGTGGGAAGGAGAGGGTGAATGACTGAGATGGAAAGAAAAAGTGAGTGGGAAGGAGGGGGTGATTGAAAGGAAGGGAAGAGTATGAGGGGCAAGTAAATGATAGGGAAGGGAGTGGGTAGAAGGAGGGAGTGAATGACTGAGAAGCAAGGGAGTGAGTGGGAAGGAAGCGTGAGTGACAGAGACAGAAGGGAAGGAGACTGATAGGGAGGGTGAGTGACTGATGGGGAAGGAAGGGAAGGGGTGAATGAGAAGGAAGTAGAAGAGGGGAGTGAGAAGAGGATAGAAAAGTGTGTGTGTGTGTGTGTGTGTGAGAGAGAGAGAGGTAGAGGATAAAGTTTGTGTATTCACCCCACCTCTCCTCCACTAATCCACTACAATCTCAGGTTGACAAGAAATCAAAAGTTCATAGGTAAGGAGAGGGGGATATTGTTGTTGTTATTAATTTCATTGTTGGGTATTTGATATGTCTGCTGTTTTGAAATATTTAATTGATTTTTGGGAATTAGCTCTTTTTATCCTCATTCTTCTTAATTATATGTTCTGTTCTTCATCTGTTTTGAAATATTTTTATTGGTATTATTTACTGTCATGATTGATTTTATATTTCTTGATTTTTGTTTTATAAGGAATATTGATATTTCTGTTTATGCATTATATCTTCACATATGAATCTGGCTTGTAGAGGTTTCCAATTTATTTTTTGTTTGCATATTTCTATTTATACTTTAAAGCCTTTTTATTCTTATTTGGTGAAGGTCTGTCTGTGTTCTGCATTTGTGACTGAGAATAGAGAGTATGGTAACCAGGAAAATGCCTTGTACTTCATGGGTTAAAGGTGTTGCAGATTTTTGGTAGAGTTTGGGATCCATGAATGAAGGGGCTTCTTGGGTGATAAATATGCTGGTACATTAACTATCCCTTGTTGCAGTTGATAACTTGTAATGTGGCCCCTACATAAAAATGTTTACCCACCCCCTGCACTAGAGAACCCAGCAGGGAATGAAGTTTTGAATGCTCAATTAAAGTTTAAGTGGTCTCACCTGGGCCCACCTGTTATACTCTGGTGGTTTAGTGTGCCCTTGACAGCGCAGGAAAGATCCAGGACATGACGGCTCGAGAGTGCAGGACATCATTCCACCTGCAGGCCACTCCAACCCGAGAAAGATGTCGTCCGAGGGAGTCCGGCCCACAGGACCAGAAGGCTCGGGAGCATAGAAGACTAGACGCAGGAACACACATCAGGACGAGGAGGAACATAGCGGTGAAGAGGAGAAGCACGGGCGGCCTCCGGGCCGCATGAGGAAGGAAAGTCCGTGGCTCCTGCCGCGCGGGGGGCCGACATCGGTGGCATCGCGCCGCGAAGAAAAGGCAGCATGGGATGAGTAAGCGGAGCCTCCTCGCGGGGAGACCCACGGGCAGCGAAGTCATAACACCACCTACTAGTGTTGCAATTTGTGTAGCACTGATTGCATTTCCCTTCATCCAGTTTCTTTAGAAGAAGCAGGGTTATAGCCATTTCCTGTTGTTTAAATGTATGTAAGGTCTCTGCAACCAGTCACAATGTATAAAAGATGGGCAAAACATCAGAAGAGCACTCAATAATTTTTAAGGGCCAACATGCTAAGAAATACAGAATCAATACATCTTAATTAAAAATATTCCACAATATTTGTGACAGGATCAAGTGACACAATGTGATTTACCACAATCAGAATTAATTCCCTATGAAGAATGGTTTCCAATTATCACAATTAAATAATAAACTCAAGGAAAAAATAATAATCAGGTTTTATTTTTTGTGCTATCACTGGAAAGTTAACTTTCAAAGTGGTGCACAGGCGCACATTGCCATGAATGGGTTAGTGCGCACTAAGGAACATAGCGATTTTATAACTTGCACACACATATAAGTGCATGTTAGAAAATGGCCTGAATGTGCACACATGTGCCTAATTTTAAATGGGCGCATCGTAGGAGCATAAAACCTGTTTCTACCGTATAAATCAGGGTATTTTAAGACCAGTGCTTGTCCACATCATGACCAGTGTCACCAGTTCATCCACCAGTTCAGCTAGGTCCTCCAACCCCCCCTGGTTTAATAGCCTGCACTCTCCTCACGTATCCCAGACTCTTTAAACATGTCCAAAATGGCAGGATTTTTAATTTACAACTTATACAGAAGTGAACAGAAGTGAACGTTCACAGCAGTGGACCTGGGTGCGTGCTAGGGCATGTAAGTATTTACGTACACATCTCTTGGCCACGCTCTGAAATGCCCATGCCCATCCCAAACAATGCCTATACCATGCCCCTTTGCTAAATTGAGAGAGATGTGTGCATACCAGGAGATATGTATTCATCTGAGCAGCTTTTACAATTCGGTGGGCTCGCGTGAACCTGACTTGTGCACTATAGTCTCTCTTATGAGAATATAGTGAGACTGAAAAATTGGGCACCCAAATGGCAGATGAAATTTCATGTGGATAAGTGAAAGGTGATGCATATAGTGGATAATACTTTGAAATCGTCAGCTCAGTGTGCTGTGGCAGTCAAAAAAGCAAACAGAATGTTAGGAATTATTAGGAAGGGAATGGCGAATAAAACGGAAGATGTCATAATGCCTCTGTATCGCTCCATGGTGAGACCGCACCTTGAATACTGTGTACAATTCTGATTGCCACATTTCAAGAAAGATATAGTTGTGATGGAGAAGGTACAGAGAAGGGCGACCAAAATGATAAATGGGATGGAAAAGCTCCCCTATGAGGAAAGACTAAAGAGGTTAGGGCTGTTCAGTTGGAGAAGAGATGGCTGAGAAGGGGATATGATAGAGATCTTTAAAATAATGAGAGGTCTAGAATGGGTAAATGTGAATCGGTTAGTCACTCTTTTGCATAATAGAAGGACTAGGGGGCACTCCATGAAGTTAGCAAGTAGCACATTTAAAACTAATCGGAGAAAATTCTTTTTCACTCAATGCACAAGTAAACTCTGGAATTTGTTGCCAGGGGATGTGATTAGTGCAGTTAGTATAGCTGGGTTTAAAAAAGGTTTGGATAAGTTCTTGGAGAAGTTCATTACCTGCTATTAATCAAGTTGACTTAGAAAATAGCCACTGCTATTACCAGCATCAATAGCACAGGATATACTTAGTTTTTGGGTACTTGCCAGGAACTGATAGCCTGGCTTGGCCACTGTTGTAAACAGGATGCTGGGCTTGATGGACCATTGGTCTGACCCAGTATGGCAATTTCTTATGCTCTTATGTTGTGCAAAATTCTTGAACAGTGTAAATAGATGAGTACTTGCCCTGTAGCATTTTTCTTCTGTAGCAAAAAAGATATACTGGTCAGTTGTGTCATTACTTAGAGTAAATGAGGAAACGTAGAAGATATGAAAACACTCCTAAATTCAGAAGCTCAATGTTTGTTTTTGATTCTTACACAGTCAGAGCTGGCACTATAAACGTTTTTTAAATTTTTTTTATTCAAATGTGGTTAGTCCCCTCACTAATAATGCCTTTTGTGATGTACAATAAAATAAAATAAATATTAAAAGTTTTTAGGACAATATTACAATATATGACCAATAAATAAAATTAACACCAAATTAAGATGAAGATAGGAAACAGTGTGTTCAACAGGTAGAATAAACTTGGCTGCCACCTAGTGGAGGAAACTAATACTTAAATGACAGGATGAACAGAAACAAGGTTGACATACGGATATTTAATTTTGTCTTGTACAGACATTATCATATATAATTTTTTGCATACTATGAATTTTGTAGAATGAAGCCTCATGCATCACTGATTATTACTTTAATATAACTCATTAAATTGTCATTTTATATCATTATTACTTTTACAAAAAACAGAGCTATTGACAAAGTCAAAGTTTGCAGGCATTTTTATGAGTTCTGTGGAAACATTGACAAGCCAAATTGTAATGCCTGCTGTTCTCCTTACATATAATTTTTCTTTTACTAAAATTGAAGCCAGGATCATAAAACTGGTTTATACAACCCCAAAAAGAAACATTTTGCATAATAAAATAAGATTGATCTTGTTAGTATTTTCCTTTAGTAAACATGTGCCTGAGCTACAGTAAAATTTTAACAAAAAGATATCATTACAACTACAGGTAGCGGTAAAATTATTGAAACTGAAAGTAATGCAAGAAAACTAGTATTTGTAGTGAAGATAATAAAACACAGCTAACACATATCTCTATTCGGCTCATGATTTAAATCTTTTCTGATGTTCCTTTTAAAAGTATCATGATCTACTGAGACTACTTAAAGAAGTCATTTTCAAAGGCAGATACATACATACACACACATATGCGTGTATATAAACAGGCTATAAGAATTTAATATAAAATAAATAAATAAATCTATCACTAGATATATTTATAGCACAATTTTCAAAGCTGTTTTCATGAGCAATACTTTGGTTTACCTGTGGAAATGTCATTTTACAAAATTGTCTACTCAATATGCAGGTAAAAGCACACTTGCAGTTCTTATATACTTGCATTTTTACCTGCAATGAACGTTTCTGGGGAAGGGTTTGTATTTTAAAAATTATACATGTATTATCACCCCCCCCCCCCCCCCCACACACACACACACACACACCTCAGAAGAAAACTATAGGCATGATTTTAATAAACATTTACAATTTTAACATTTGATTTTACACATATAAATGCACTGTATTCTTGTAAGTGGGCTTTTGAAAATTGCTACAACATATGCCATTGAATTGTCCATAAAGACAAATCTCACTTGAACATACAAAGATGTGTGAAAAAATGTAACTTCTGTTTAAGAAGAATGACCAACATATAATACAATGAAAGGCACATCATACAGGGCTAAAACAAATGCCTGATTTAGTGTTTGATTTTAATAAGTCATTCTAAAACTAGAGGGGTGGATTTTAAAAGGGTTACACGCTCCTGCGCGCGCCGAGCCTATTTTGCATAGGCCCGGCGATGCACGCAAGCCCCGGGACACGCATATGTTCTGGGGCTTGATAAAGGGGTGGGGAGTGGGCGGGGCGGGGTAGGGGCGGGACCAAGGTATCCAGCACAGCGGCTGTGCTGGGAGATCGCGCACCAGCACTTGGCCGGCGTGCGCAACCTACGCCTGCCCAGAAGCAGGTGCAACTTATTTAGCAAAGGTCAGGGGAGGTTTAGATAGGGCTGGGGGGCGGGTTAGGTAGGGGAAGGGAGGAGAAGGTGGGGGGGGGGGCAGAAGGAAAGTTCCCTCAGAGGCCGCTCCGATTTCGGAGCAGCCTCGGAGGGAACAGAGGAAGGCTGCGTGGCTCGGCACGCGCAAATTGCACAATTGTGCACACCCATGCACACGCCGACCCTGGATTTTATAACATGCGCAAGGCTGTGCACACATGTTATGAAATCGGGTGTACATTTGTGTGCGCCAGGTTGTGCGCACAAATGTACACCCCCGCATACCTCTTAAAATCTGGCCCAGAGTGTACATATACAAATCCATCTAGTGTGTAATCTAACATTCCCCCTTTTTTTTTAAATATATTGTATATGCAAATAAAATATGAGTTCACATATGCAGTCTATAATGAATAAAAAAACACTTATCTTAAGAATAGTCCTCATAAAGGCAATAGGGATGCTGTATTGCATCAATTCCACAGTGTTGTAAATTAAATGCCCAACATTGCAATGTTTCGGAAGATAATATTTCTTCCTTCTTCAAGGGAGTAAAGATAGAATAGCCAAGGTTAGTACCAGCAGAGCCAAGAAATCTAAAAAAAAAAAAAATACAAGAAATTTATTATGGGGAAATCAATCATCAATATAATAAGGCCAAAAGGAATAACAAAATCTGGAATTTGTACTCACAACTGCGCTAAAACAGCTTTCTTATATCAATGTTACTATAGTGATACAAAAGATGAATTAAACCCTTCATATATCATATCTATCACATATTATTCATGAGAATTCTTAAAGAATATACATAGGACCATGAGCAGTAGTATACACATGTTCTTTCAGTAGCTTATGTAGATAACACATAGTATGTGAGATATGATATATGAAGGGTTAGGTATTGATATGGTATAATAAGTGGTACATTTATTGACATGTGACATATATGTGATTCATGTTTTATTCTCAATGTAAGCACTCACTGCAATTTTGTACATTGCACATTGATATCTTCAGTGATTTAATTCATCTTTTGTATGACTCTAGTAACATTGACATAAGAAAGCTGTTTTAGTCCAATTGTGAAATGGATATTGATATTTAAGAAAGTTGTTTTAGCCTTATGGTGTATAGGACTTTCTTAAGGTGTGAATGAGAGGTATTCTGTGTGCATTTGTTTTGTATAAATAAAGTTTTTTGTTTTGCTGTTTTGTTAAGTGAGTATAGACTCTCATTTATTAATGGCTATTAATCAATTTTACTTAGGGAATAGCCACTGCTATTAATTGCATCAGTAGCATGTGTAGATAGGCCTTAGGCCTGAGCTATGTATTTCCTGACTTTGCTGGCAACATATTTCACAACCATGTGCTTTGGCAAGCTCAGTACCGGAAGAAGGCAACACCCCAGAGACGGTACCTGATTGGACTATAAAGCAACGTTCATAATTGGATATTAGAAGAAGATAATACACCCAGGATGCGCATCAATGTATTTCTATTGGACAATGAAAAAAGTTTAAAAGTTCCATCCCGAGCTCTCCGCATCTGAGAAGCAAGCTGAATGTCCTTTACTACTGACCTGCGTCTCCAGAGAAACAACGACTTCCTCTTTCCTTGTTCCTCTTTCTATATTGTCTTTGTATTGCTATCAATAAATTTGTCTTTTAGATCATAAAGCTGTCTGAAGGTGCTTTTCCGAATACCCGCAGAAAAACACATGGGATCTTCTTAGTGTTTGGGTAATTGCCAGATTCTTGTGGCCTGGTTTTAGCCTCTGTTGGAAACAGGATGCTGGGCTTGATGGACCCTTGGTCTGACCCAGCATGGCAATTTCTTATGTTCTTATGTTCTTAATGATGATTCAATTATCGTTTGAGAGTATGTGTAATTGCACCCATATTAGTTTACCTTTCTGGCATGCAGATACTTACAACATACATGGAAAATAACTCATCAAAATCTGAGCCATAAGCAAGAGCTTTCTCCATAGAAAGAATCCATCCTGGGATATAAAGTTAAGCATGGGAGAAGTGTTAGCTGAATCTATGCCTCGAAGAGAACAGATAAGTTCATGTCCCTTTGGAACCTAACCACCCCCCTCCCCCACCAAATGAAGGTTACATATGTCTGAATGATTACCTTTGTAATTGCTGTAAGCTGCTTTTGGTGTTTTAGAGCAAAATATAAAAACATTAAATAAATAAACAAATACATTTAAATGCACACATCACAGCTAAATTACTAATTCTTGTAAAACTGCAAAACATTATCTGGCTGACCAAATTGGCAGGATAAATATATCCGGCTTGTTGGAAAGGTGGACCCTTGAGCCAAGACGAGGTTGTTCCTGTTGGTCCTCATCATCGGGAGGCGGTTCAGGAGAAGATGACCCAACTGGACCTTCCCTTATACCAGCCCTCGTTCCCAGCAGGTTGAGCCCTTGGGTAACGGGGCCGGCAGGAATTAGGTGCGGGTCTCTCAAGGCATGGAACCAGAAGACGAGAAGCTGAAGGAGCATCGGGCAGACCAAAGGTCAAGGCAGGCAGCAGACGCGAGGAAACAGGAACAGGCCAGAGGTTGGGGCAGGCAGCGAACAAGCAGAGACAGGAAGCCAGGCAGAAGGTCAGGGCAGACGGATGTCAAGCAGAGTCAGATGAAGCAGGGTCAGAACCGAGAGATCAATCTGAAGGGAGGAGAAACAAGGCAGGAACTGGAAACAATTATCAGGAATGCTGGAACCAGGAGTCAGGAGCAGGAGACAAAGCAGGAATCAGGAATGCAGGAGCCAAGGCAGGGATCAGGAACACAGACAACTCGCACTCAATGAATGAGCAGGACCCATTGCTGAGGCGAGGTGGTGGTGGCAGGACAGGGTATATATACCCACCCTGCCTGACGTTATCTTCCCGGGCTGTGGGGAACTATCCCGCCGCAGGCCCTTTAAATTCCAAGAAGCAGTGCATGCGCACGCCTAGAGGGCCGGGTGCGAGGTTCAGCATCAGTGGCATCTGGGAGCACCGCAAGAGCAGGCCGTGGTGGCGGCAGTTGGCGTTGGCAGCGGGGAGCGGTGACGGGGGGAGCGGTGACAGAGAGAGCAGGAACGGACCTCCTTCCTGCCCAGGTAAGGGGACACTGCCATGGTCTCATGCGGCCGGGGACCCTAACGCAGCTAATTTGTCCAAGATATTCAATGGCACCGCTGTGTCTCTGAATATTCCAGACTATCTAATAACTAGATAAGTTTATCTGACTTAGACCTGATGAATAGTTCTACCCTAGGATGCCTCCATCCTGCCATCTCACTTAGGCCTGGATTCTTCATTCTTCACAGAATGACGAATCCTGGGAAAACGGGGGATGGGGGTACGGGCCTGCGAAAGCCCGCAGACTTCGAACCATGGCAGTGCGCCGGCTGCCAGCTTTTGCACCGAATAGCACCACCATAAAAGGTGGTGCTATTCGGTGCGCTACTGCCAACGATAATATTAGTAACATTATTGCTGGCAGCGAAGACACCACCGACTCCACCCCCTCCCTGCCATGACTCCACCCCGCCCCACCCCGACTCCGCCCCAATCTAATTTACATGCTATCACATGCGAAAAGGGCCTTTTAGCATGTGATAGAGGCTTATCGCACGCGATACAGACATATCGCGTGCGATAGGCCTTTGATAAATGACCCTCTTAGTTGGCTAATAGTTTACCTGGATAATTAGTTATCTGGCTATGGCAGCTTCTGATCATGGCCAAATACTGAAATGGAACCACTTAGTTGGATAAGTCTGAATTTATCCAGCTAAATGGTGCTTAATATCAAATTCTAGTGCACTAATTAATATAACATACAAGGACTTTTTCACTGCTGCTATAGAGACATCTATCCATTGGAATAAATTAGGGTTATCACATCTTTATGCACATGCTACATGTATTAGATCTCAACAAATGCTGGTCATGACTGCTGACCTCAGACAGCATAGGATTGCATGGGGGCTGGCTTCACACGTGGGCTACCTGGCTGCCTTTTAGGAACAGTTAACAGCCACTCTTGAACTGTTTTCCATGTGGCAGCCACCTCAGCACCCTGCCCTGCAAACCCATTTGAACCTTTTCTCCTTAGGTTCCTGGGGTTCTTTTATAATAAATATTTTTGGGGTTTTTTTTACCTAGTTCTTCCTTTTCCACCCCTCCACCCCAGCTTTATTACAAATTTGCTGATTCATTGTTATTGTTAAATAAAAAATGTGTTACATTTTTAAAGTGTTGCATTTTCTTTGCGTAGAAGATGAGATGTAATTCCTTATTCAGAGAGATGTAAGCCACTAAGAAGGTAGTAAAGAAACTTCTCTCTATTATTCCATAATCTTCACTGTCCTTTTATTTGATAGGAAAATATGAAGAAAACTGCAATGTAGTTAATTGTCAGGGAATTAATTTATGTAAGACTAGAAAAATATATTCTGTGTTCAGTAGTTTTTCAAAACTTTTTAAAATATAATTTATGGTCAGAAAGCTTGATGGAAGAAAAGCATCACAGAGAGAATGATAAAGGAGATAGGTATAATAATGAAGAAATAATGAGCGCGTTGCCATGGGGATAGAACCTAGGGAAGGTTTTGCCCTGCTAAAGGAAACACAAACATTTAATCAACTTAATATTGGATCTGCAAGTTTCACTGTTGTAGATTATTCCTTTATTCTAGTGATTTTAAAGTATTTATTATGGCAGATTTTGTAAAAAGCATGCTCTGCCTCGAGTTCTCATTTTCTCACTATTAATAAAGATGAAGAAAAATCAAATGCCGCAGCGATCTACAACAATGCATGTTTTCTTCATAGTTTTGTCCATAAATTTCCAGAAAACATGGTTAAAGGTAATGTATGCAGTTTTGTTGATTTCGATTGATAGACTAAGGGGTAGATTTTCAAAGGGTTACGCGCATAACCCCTGAAAACCTACCCCAAACCGTCCCTGCGTGTGCTGAGCCTATCTTGCATAGGCTGCCGGTACGCGCGTAAGTCCCGGGGCTTTCCTGGGGAGGTGTGTCGGGGGTGTGTCGCGGCTGGCGCATCATTGGGGGTGTGTTGGGGGCATGTTGGGGGCGTGTCGTGGCCGGCGCATCATCGGGGGCATTCCGAGGGTGTGGCAACGGCCTCCGGACCAGCCCCTGGACCGGACCATGGTGCGCCGGCGGCCGGCCCGCACACGTTACGCCTGCCTCGGGCAGGCATAACTTGTGCAACAAAGCTAGGGGGGGGGTTAGGTAGGAGAAGGGAGAGGAAGGTGCGGGGGCGGGGGGGGGGGGGTGGAAGGAAAGTTCCCTCCAAGGCCGCTCCGATTTTGGAGCGGCCTCGGAGGGAACAGAGGCAGGCTGTGCGCCGACCCCGGATTTTAACAGATATGCACGGCTACGTGCGTATCTATTGAAATCCAGGGTACTTTTGTTTGTGCCTGGTGCGCGAACAAAAGTATGCACGCATGTAGTTTTATAAAATCTGCCCCTATATTAGGCATTAGCCGCATGCCCATTTTAGCAATGACAACATGAAGCATCACTAAATTCTTTTGCTCTTCAAAGCTTCCCAACAAGACTAAGACATGCCAAAGAACAATTAAGCTATCCTGATTACACTCTTGAAATGGAATTTTTTTTGTTCATTTGGGATGTTTTACACTATAATTTTAAAAGTATTATTTTATTAGCTGTATTTTGAAACTCTGCTGCCGTGAAGGAAAACAGAACTGCAGTTGTAGCAATTTTGTGGGTTTTTTTTGGCACAGTGGCAACCAGGCCATACTATGCCAAACATATACTTAAAATAATTTAAAATAACAGGTATACAAGGTCATAGGCCAGTAATTTAATTATGAGGAAAGCTACAGGATAAAAGAAAAAAGGAAGTCATTCATAACTTCTCAGTTGGAATCAAGGGGTTCTGCAGATATGAATAAATGGTGAGAGTGATGCTTGAGCATGTTACCAAATGTCAATGGAATATAAGACTTATGTAAACAGCCCTCCCCTCCCCTCAGTGGATAAGGAAGCACTTCTGGGAGCTGCTGGGCTATTTTGCAACCCATAAATATCCCTGATATTCTTCCAGCAGGGGAAAAATCTTCTTTTAAGGCCCTCAGGGCTAAAGATATACTTCTATAGTCTAGAAATAATTACAACTCCATAGCAGATTGTGTTATCCTAAAATGATTAGTTTACTGTTGTATAACTTGCTGACTAGTGATAAGCTGACAAAAAAAAACCCACATTTTCTTCTGGTTATATCCATAAAATATATTTAAACAGTCTCTTGAAAAAACAAACAAACCCCAAATGAAAGACATGCAGGGGCCTCCCCAGACTCTTGGCACTCCTTCAAGCTATTCCAGAGATCTGTCCTGGTTTCTTTTGGACTCATTTTTGTACCTGATTTCTTGATGACTTTCTGTATGGCTCTTCTTCTTTCCTTAAATGTAGAACCACTTGAGATGTGCAGGATAAGACACCCTGGACAAGCGATTTACCCTCTTCTTCCTCAAATTCTCCTCTCCATCTCTCCTTGATCCAATTACTATCACTGGAGAAAGTTCTGCAACTGGATTTAGTTTAGTTTATTGAATTTGATTAATCACCTCTCTTCAACAAAGCAATGCACAATAAAATATAATAAAACAATTCATTCCAGAATAAAAATTGAACAAACTCTAAAGATAAAAACTGATAAAAAACATATCATAAAACCGGTACCAGGACTAAAAATATACATAAACAATAGATGTTAATATTAACAACTATATAAAAGATAGAAATACAGTATACTAAACACTGGAACTCAAATGGCTCTTTTGTGCAACTTCAACTTTCTAGACTTATTGTAAACATAGTAACATGGTAACATAGTAATGACGGCAGATAAATACCAGATAAAGACTGGCCCATCCAGTCTGCCCTCATGCATTTTGTTAATAGTAGTAACTGCCTCTCCATGCATGTTACCCCCATCTGTTAAGGGTAGTAGCTGATGCACCGTGCAGGTTACCTCCATCCAGAAATGTTACACCACCCCTTTCTTTATGCCTTTAGGGATCCGCAGTGTTTGTCCCATGTCCATTTGAATTCATTAACTGTTTTTGTCTTCACCATCTCCTCTGGGAGAGCATTCCAGGCATCCACCACAATCTCCATGAAGAAATAGTTCCTGATATTGATTCTGTCTTCACCCTGGAGTTTCATATCAGGACCCCTAGCTCTATTGTTTCCTTTCCAGTGAAAAAGATTTGAAGTTTATGCATCATTAATACCTATCGGGTATCTGAAGGTCTGTATCATATCTCCCCTGCACCTCATCTCTTCCACGGTAAACATATTTAGAGCCTTCAGCCTCTCCTCGTAGGTCTTTGATGAGCCGGCCCAATTAGCCAAGGCTACGTCCGAACTGCTACAGCTCTGCAGGGGGTTCGCTCCTTGGCAGACTACGCTATGGAGTTCCGGACTCTTGCCCAAGAGGTGGCCTGGCAAGACGGCAGCCTCAAAGCCATCTTTCTGGAGGGACTATCCAGATGTATCAAAGATGAGATTGCCGCCCGTGATCTTCCGGAGGACCTCAATGCTCTTATAGAGATGGCCGCCCGCATTGACCGCTGCTTACAACAAAGGGCCAGGGAGTTGTGGCCGACCAGATGCAGTCCAACTTCTGTTCCTACGAGACCAGTGTCTTCTCCTAAGACTTCTCGCCCAGACGTCCCCACCTGCAAATCCATACAGCTGGGACGTGCCCCGCTCTCTGCTGAAGAGAGACAACGTCGTCGCTCGATGAGCCTGTGCCTGTATTGTGGGCAGAAGGGCCACTACTTGGCATGCTGCCAGGAGCGTGAGGAAAACGCCAGAACCTAGGAGGTCAAGAGGAGCTCCTCCTAGGTTGCGTTACAGCTCCTCAATGTACTGTGCCTATTACTCTGGAGTACCCTGGAGGGTCTCTAGAGACACTCGCATTCTTGGATTCAGGAGCAGGGGGTAATTTTATCCTGCAGGACTTAGTCTCCCAGTTACGGATTCCCACGCAAAGACGGGAGGTCCCGTTATGAATTACCTCCATCCAGGGGACGCTCCTTCCAGGACCTATCATGACGTCCACGGCACCCATCACTGTCCGCACCAGGGCGATCCATTCAGGGGAGATAGCCTTCCTGGTCTTGGAGAAGGCCGTGCACCCCTTGGTGCTAGGGTTGCCGTGGCTACAAAAACACTCGCCTACGATCCAGTGGGATATGCTACAAATTACCAAATGGAGCCTGTTCTGTCTCACTAATTGTATGAAGGTACCCAAGGCTCCAGGACTTCCATTACTGTACTCCGCCCTCAGTCCTCTGGCATCTTATGAGGACTTCACAGATGTCTTCTCCAAGATGAAGGCAGAGATCCTTCCGCAGCACTGTCCGTATGACTGCGCCATTGACCTGTTACCAGGAACCATGCCCCCTCGAGGTAGGGTATATCCTTTGTCATTACCCAAAACCCGGGCCATGTCCGAATACATATCTGAGAACTTGGCCAAAGGGTTTATCCGCCTGTCCAAATCACCTGCTGGGGCGGGCTTCTTCTTTGTCAGCAAGAAGGACGGCTTGCTGAGGCCGTGCATTGACTATCGAGAGCTTAATTCCATTACTAAGTGGGATCGCTATCCACTCCCGCTAATCCTGGAGCTCCTCGATAGGCTTCAGGGAGCAAAGATTTTTACAAAATTGGACTTACGGGGTGCCTACAACTTGGTCAGAATTCATCCCGGAGATGAGTGGAAAACCGCTTTTAATACCAGAGACGGGATTTACAAGTATCTTGTAATGCCCTTCGGCTTGTGTAATGCTCGGGTGGTTTTTCAGCACTTGTTGAACGAGGTGCTACGGGACCTATTGAACACCTGCATAATCATCTATCTCGATGATGTTCTAATCTACTCCCGAGATTTGCCTTCACACCGTCAGCATTTCCGTTAAGTGCTCCAGATACTCAGGGAGCATAGCTTGTACGTGAAACTGGAGAAATGTAGCTTTGAGAAGTCTTCCCTGCCGTTCCTGGACTACATTGTCTCAGCAACCGGCTTTCAAATGGATCCTGAGAAAGTGGCTGCGATTAAGAACTGGCCTCAGCTGAGGGGCCTTAAAGCGTTGCAACGCTTCCTCGGCTTCGCAAATTTCTACAGGCATTTCATCCCAAATTACTCTCGCATTGTAGCGCCTTTAACTGCACTTACCCGGAAGGGAGCCAATGTGGTGGACTGGCCTGATTCCGCCTGCTAAGCCTTTGAGGACCTTAAGAAGTCCTTTTTGCAAGATACCTGCCTTCGTCATCCTGACCCTAGCCGATCATTCGTGGTGGAAGTCCATGCTTCCAATGTGGCGGCTGGGGCCGTACTTAGTCAGCACTCCGATACAGGACAACTACTACTGTGCTCATACTTCTCAAGAAAATTCTCACCGGCGGAAAGCAACTATTGTATTGGCGATAAAGAGTTGCTGGCCGTGAAACTCGCCTTGGAAGAATGGAGACAGTGGTTGGAGGGGGCCAACCATCCAGTTACTGGATACACCGACCACAAGAACCTGGCATGCTTGAGCCAAGCCCAACGCCTGAACCCGAGACAGGCTCAGTGGTCCCTGTTCTTTGACCGTTTTAACTTTATCCTGCATTATCGCCCGGGCTCTAAGAACATCTGAACTGATGCCCTGTCGCATTCCACCGAAGTCGAGGAAACTCCAGAGACTCCACAATATATCCTGGACCCCACGAAGGTGTGCCTCTCGGCTACTTCTCTGTCCTTCCAAGGGAAAACCGTCATCCCTCGCCACTCTCGTAGAGCAGTCCTTGCCTGGGCCCATGACTCCCTCACTGGGGGCCACACCGGCCGCGAAAGAACCCTTGATCTGCTGAACCGGTATTACTGGTGGCCGACGGTGAGACAGGATGTTCGTGCATTTGTGGGCTCATGATCTACTTGCGCCTTACAGAAGCCACTCACCGGGAAGCCTAGGGGCTTATTACAACCGTTGCCCATTCCGGTGGAGCCCTGGACGCATATCTCCATGGACTTTGTGGTGGATCTCCAAGCTTCAGAAGGAAATACGGTCATTTGGGTGACCGTAGACCGGTTCTCTAAAATGGTGCATTTTTTTCCTCTGCCAAAGTTACCCTCAGCACCTGACTTGGCCAACCTTTTTGCTCAGCATATTTTTAGACTCCATAGTCTCCCACAGGACATAGTGTCAGATCGAGGCCCGCAGTTCACCGCTCGATATTGGAAGGCACTATGTAAGCATTTCAACGTGCAACTCAGTCTCTCGTCTGCGTTCCACCCCCAGAGCAATGGGCAGACGGAACGGACCAACTGGACATTAAAGACTTTTCTTCGGTCATTCGTTAATGAATGATAAGACGATTGGGCCAAGTTACTCCCGTGGGCGGAATTTTTGTATAATAATCATAGGCATGCTGCTACTGGAAGTTCACCTTTCCTCGTTGTGTATGGGAAACAACTTCGCCCGCCTCTGCTCTCGCCAAGTCCCAGTGCACTCCCAGCAGTGCAGCTTTCAGCCCGTCAGTTACTTACTTTATGGACTTCTATCCAGGGGAAGTTGCATAAAGCCACCAGGACCTCCAAGAAATGGACAGATAAGCATCGTCAGCCAGTGCCTATCTTCCTCCCAGGAGACCGCGTCTGGCTTAGTACTAAGAATCTACAGCTACGGATCCCGTCTCGAAGACTAGCCCCGAGATTTTGTGGACCATTTCGTATCGCCGAACGAGTGGGAGCAGTCTCGTATCGGTTACGCCTACCCTTGTCCATGCATATACATAATGGGGTAGATTTTCAGAGCCCTGCTCGCCTAAATCCGCCCAAAACCGGGCGGATTTAGGCGAGCAGGGCCCTGCGCGCCGGGAAGCCTATTTTACATAGGCCTCCCGGCGCGCGCAGAACCCCGGGACTCGCGTAAGTCCCGGGGTTTTCGGAGTGGGCGTGTCGGGAGGCGTGTCGGGGGGCGGGGGCCGGAGCGCGCGGCGTTGCGGGGGCGTGTCGGCAGCGTTTTGGGGGCGGGTACGGGGGCGTGGCTACGGCCCGGGGGCGTGGCCGCGCCCTTCGTACCCGCCCCCAGGTCGCGGCCCGGCGCGCAGGAGGCCCGCTGGCGCGCGGGGATTTACGCCTCCCTCCGGGAGGCGTAAATCCCCCGACAAAGGTAGGATGGGGGTTTAGACAGGGCCGGGCAGGTGGGTTAGGTAGGGGAAGGGAGGGGAAGGTGAGGGGAGGGCAAAGGAAAGTTCCCTTCTAGGCCGCTCCGATTTCGGAGCGGCCTAGGAGGGAACGGGGGTAGGCTGCGCGGCTCGGCGCGCGCAGGCTATACGAAATCGATAGCCTTGCGCGCGCCGATCCAGGATTTTAGTAGATACGCGCGACTACGCGCGTATCTACTAAAATCCAGCGTACTTTTGTTTGCGCCTGGAGCGCAAACAAAAGTAGGCTGTTCGCGCTCGTCTGAAAATCTACCCCATAGTCTTCCACGTGTCATTATTGAAGCCTCTCGTTCTTTCTAGATATCATCCTCAGGCTCCTGACTCTCTGGATCCTTCTGTGCCAGATGACACCACATACCAAGTCCGGGAAATCCTTGATGTGCGCTTCCATCAACGACGCTGGGAGGGTTGTGGTCCCGAGGATAACTTTTGGGAGCCTGCCCGCAACATCCTTGACAAGGACTTACTAAGGCAGTTCCATCAGGACAACCCGGGCCTGCTAAGAGGGGGCGTAAGAGGGAAGGTACTATTACGGTCTCGGTCGCGTGTGCCGCGACCAGGCCCTTACCTCCATGTTCCTGTTCCTGCTCCCGGTTCAGCTGGCGGAGCTTGCGGCCTGTGTGGCGGCGTCCTCGCGGGGGCGACGCTGGTGGGAGATCTTCGGTGGACGCCCTGCACCTAGGTGCGCGCGCAAGAAGGACGCTTTTGTAGGCCTGTTCCCACCATTCGAAGCTCCGCCCGCTTCCTGACGTCAGAAGCTGAAGCCTATGTAAGCCGGCTGCGGACCCTCAGTCTTTGCCTTGCAACGGAGTTACCTTGCGGTTCCCAGTTGCTCCATGCCCCGGAGTGTGTTACTACGTGCCGGTAGTTGCTCCGTGCCAGCCTGGTTCCTGCTTCAGACTTTGCTTACTTTCCAGCCTGGTTCCTGCTTCAGACTCTGTTTCAGTTCCTGCCTGGTTCCAGTACCCGTGTCTTGCTTCAGTTCCTGCCTGGTTCCAGTACCCTTGTCTTGCTTCAGTTCCCTGCCTGGTTCCAGTTCCCAAGCCTGCTTGTTCCTGATCCAGCTACAGTACTCACCTAAGTCCCAGCGGCCGGGTTCCTACGGGCTCCTCCCGGGGGAGCTCGGCTTCCAGGGTGAAGTCTCACCACCGATCACCTAAGTCCCAGTGGCTGGGCTCCTACGGGCTCCTCCCAGGGGAGCACCGGCTTCCAGGGTGAAGATCATTGTTCGCATCCTGCCTGATATCCGCCTCCCGACCTGCTTGTACACTGAGACTATAGTCCACCTCTCCCCGGTCTCCTGCAGGCCGGCCCAAGGGTCCACTAAAACCGTTAATCCATAACACTTATGGGGGAAAAAATGAATACCCCTGAGACCCATCCCAAAAAGGGGAAGGTCAAATACAGGGGGAGGATCCCAAAATGCAAAAACCCTTAAGAGCTGGAAAACAGAGATAATATTAGTGGCAATGGCAAAGCCTTGCTACAAAAGTTAGTCACATTTGTAATAATGTGGCACATTTTGCCACCTGCATAAGGTTCAAACTGAATATTTTCTGGGGATGAATAGTCTCAAAATTTATTTCAATTTGTTTTCTTATTTCTTTTTATTAATTCATTTTTATTTAACCCTATCCAGGTGTGCCTCTCCTGCACAGCTGGGGCTATAAAAGAATTTGTAAGTTCTTTGGGGCAGGAACCCTGACTAGCTCTTGTTTCTCCTTCCCCAGGGTGTGAATCCCTTTGGTTGGGGGGGAAAGGTGTCCTTTCAGGGCCCAGTGCAGGGGTGACTGATTTCCTTTTAATTATCCCTGGGATAACTTCCTTTTAGTTATCTTCTCGGTGAATACTGAGTGCCCAAATAAAGATGCTGGACGCACTGGGTTAGTGTCCAAACTAAAAATCTTTACTGATAAAAACAGCTGCAGATGACACAATAAATATGTTCCAGCACCATAGTCTCTCTCTTCTCAATTACAATTTTTACCTCTCTCTCTGCAGGAATCGTTCAAGTAGGTGAGGGATCTATCCACCCTCCTGGATTAGGAAAAGTGGTGGTCCCAGGGGCAGGGCAATCCTCAGATGGCCAAAAATCCTATCTCTGCACAGAGAGTAAATGTTCTCTCTCCCCAAGGGGTGACGACTCCATGTAGGTGTCTTCAGTTATCTTTAAGAGTTTCTTACAGTTAGTAGTTCTAGACCTTCTTTTAGTTCAATAGGGAGCCCTTTTGGGAGGGATCCAAGCTAGAACTGCAGCTTCACAGGTCCATGGATGGGTAGGAAGAGGGGCAGAAAACACTTCCTTGCAGAACTTAAAAAATAATAAACCTCCACCCTGTTTATGAGTATGAGCTATTGAAATAACAGAGTGATCTGGAGACATAACTGATGTAGTATGGTATGAGAATGATACTATAGAATGATAGCATCAGATCACTTTAACTTCAGAAAACAGTCATGGTTGAGGTTGAAGATTTGTAAATTTTAGCATGGTGATAAACCTAAAGCAATACAGAGAACAGTCATATCTAATTTAAACCAACTCTCTTAGTCATTGTTTTTAGCATCTTCACTGGATGGAAGGTGGGCAAGTGCAGCAACTTTCACCAGCTCTCAAGGACAGGTATGTCTCCTCTAAGGGTCACCCTCAATGCTGCTTGTGGTGGCAGCCAACCTCTTACTCTTTTCTGGCCTGAATAAACTATATCTGGGGATTTATCCAGGTATGACTGACCCTAACAGATGGATCCCCCTGTATGCCAGGCTTAGAGGGCACTTTTTTTTCTTTTATATATAATTGTTGATCTTAGCAAATAGATTAGCTCTCTATGAATATTGACTTTATGTTAAGTGTGATGCATCAATTTGATTGCTTTCTGTCCTGAACTGGCTTCCATTAATACCTTGTCATCAATGCAAGAAAAGTTGGGAATAGGAGAAAGGAAAAAACTAGTTTAAAAATAATGTGCTTCTATGATTTTTAAGCTGCATCTAAAATCAGTAATAATACTAGCAACACTATAGTACTATGCATGCAATGACAATTTTTCTTAATCACTACATTGTGGCTAAAATGCCATATATATAAGTATTATTATGAATAAAATCGCTGACTGCCAAGTTGTTTCATTTCATATAAAAGAAATTATATCAATAAAGGGGGATGTTTTCATGCCAGTGATGATTAAAACATTTCTAATGCTTCTTGGCATTGCATAAGCAAGTTAAACAGTTTCACTGTTGGGAACAGTGTATTATGAACTGGCTTTTTCATCCCATATAAATGAATATTATCACATACTTTGATAAGATTTTCATTGTTGTGATAAGTGAGTTGAGGTATTCTACGTTTTTTGTTTTTCTATCTATTATTGTATTATGTTTACAATAATAAGTTCCCTGACTTCTATTTTCAGAAATCCAGATATTTGCAAAACCTTATGTACAGGAGTAAATGTTTGCTGTGCAGAGCCAAACAAAACCCGAGCTGGCCCAAATATATTTTTTGCAACATGAATAAAAATGCCATAGGTCAGATACCTTTATAAATGCAGTCATTTATGTGACTTAGAAATTCTGCAGAATTGAGACCCTGCTGTCTTTTTTGACTGTTCATTGTTTGTGCTTCAAGGATCCTGCAGAGGGCAGTGGAACATAAACTCAGTGGCAGCAGAGCACATAAAATACAATGCTTTCTGTCAATTCAAAAGTAAATAAAGGATGCTGTGATGCATTCATTTGTGGTCTGCATAGCACTGCACTAAATAAACTGCCTAACCAGACTGAATTAATGGACTCTGAATGGCAGTGTATCAGAACATCCAAAGTATACACTGAAAGAGGCAGCCCTTATAAATAGTTCTATTCAGAGTATACATGCTCTACGCTTTGTGTATGCATTCTACTTCACAACAATATATTCAGTTTCTGGGCTGGGTAGCTCTATTTCTACTATAATGGTAGTACTTGATATTTACTCATCATAGATCAGAATCTGCATTAATCTCAAAAGATGTTTTTGAAATGGGTTGCATAGAATGATGCTTAAGGATGTCAGGAGTTCTCATTGTATCTATAATACTTGGTCTTTGTCTGGGTAAGGCACAGTACACTGGAATATCTTTGATTGAAATACATTTTTGTTCATGTCTCATTTAAAAGTCATTTATTAGCTCTAGCCTATATTGTTGCATGTATTTTTAAATAATCAAAAAATCTCTCTTTTGGATATGTAATATACAGTTTTATTAGCCACCTTGGTCCTAGAGAAAACTGAAGTTTTTATAGTTTGTGATACCATTTTAAGTACCAACAAAAATAATGTTGCAGTATGTGAGCTTTTGAGATCTCACAGACCTCTCCTTCAGAATGGTGGCTTTTTGAAGATACTGGCATTAGGGATGTGAATCGTTTTTTGACGATTTAAAAAAATTGTCAGATATTTTTTAAATCATCAAAAATCGTTAGAGTCGCGATACAATAGAAATTCCCCCGATTTATCGTGAAAAATCGTAAATTGGGGGAGGGCGGGAAAACCGGCACACCAAAACAACCCCTAAACCCACCCTGACCCTTTAAAACAAATCCCCCACCCTCCTGAACTCCCCCAAAATGTTTTAAATTACCTGGTGGTCCAGTGGGGGGGTCCCGGCACGATCTCCTGCTCTCGGGCCATCGGCGCCATTTTGGCTGCCACTAATATAAATGGCGCCGATGGCCCGATAAAAAAAAAACCCACCCGACCCTTTAAAATGACCCTCTTGACCCCCCCCAAAAAAAGGTTTTAAAATTACCTGGTGGTCCAGCGGGAGCGCGGGGAGCGATCAACGGCTCTCAGGCCATTGGCTGCATTAATAAAAATGGCGCCGATGGCCCTTTGCCCTTACCCTGTGACAGGGCAAAGGTAGCGCGGCACCATTTTGAATATTGGCAATATGGCCTGAGTGCAGGAGATTGCTCCCGGACCCCCACTGGACCCCCAGGGACTTTTGGCCAGCTTGGGGGGGGGGCTCCTGACCCCCACAAGACTTGCCAAAAGTTCAGCGGGGGTCCGGAAGCGACCTCCTGCACTCGGGCCGTATTGCCAGTATTCAAAATGGCACTGGCGCTACCTTTGCCCTGTCACAGGGTAAGGGCAAAGGGCCATCGGCGCCATTTTTATTAACGCAGCCGATGGCCCGAGAGTGGGAGATCGCGTCCCTGCTGGACCACCAGGTAATTTTAAAAGGTTTTGGGGGTTCGGGAGGGTGTTTTGATTATCGGATCGGGTGCAGCCGATAATCAGAACTCAAATCGGGCTGGGCGATAAAAATTTTAAGATTTGGATCGGAAACGGAACCGATCAGATTCCGGTTCCAATTCACATCTCTAACTGGCATTGCTATGTCTGTGTCACTGAGGTGTCCCCCAGTTTTCCTCCTCTGTATACCAGGTATATTGAGGGATGTGTGTGTGTGCGTGTGAGGGGGGGGGGATGGGGGAGTGGGTTCATTACATGTTTAGTATCTATAATAAATGCTTTGATAAATTAACATTCTTCCAAAAAAATAGTCACAGTGGAAAATGAAAGTCTACATTAGCATTACAAGCAAAGTAGTTTATAACTACTAGGGCAGGAAAAATAGCTTGGCCTATGTAGGAATCACTGATAAATATTCTTTTGATATAGACATTGGTTGATGAACAACTTAATTAGCATATAGACACGATGTATAAAGTTAGCCAGATGGTACTCTTTTTTTTTTTTTTTTTACCAGTAGGCAAAATGAGTTCATCAAATGTTCATACTTTTAAGCAACCTTCATTCACTGGAGGGTTATAAAATGCTTCATTAGTCATATTACTGACAGTATCTGCTTCAAAGCCTTGAAATGAACCCAAAATCCCTCATAAGCAAAAAAATGAAATGCTTATTTTGCCCTTGTATGGCTTCTATCAGAATATTATACCTACATAGAGATGAGGTTGACTTTGTTGCTGTAGCAGGATGAGAATGAACAGCAACGAGCAGGATGAGAACATCAGTCACTAGGTCATAGCGTTATATTGTGCCAATAAATGATTAAAACTTCTTAAAACAGCAAGGATGAAAAACAGCAAGGTAAATATTGTGCTGACTGAAATGAGAAGACTCAGAAGCAGCAATGCTTTTCGATGACCCTCGATGTCTCTCGGGAGCAGCCATGGGTTCAGAAACAGCTGGAGGTACAAAAAAGAGGCCCAACTCAGGCTGGCTCCAGATAAACAAACACTTTATTTACAGGCAAAAACAAAAGTACAGCATAAAGGCCACTTACTCAGCAGTCCCTTGGGTTAACAAATAATCAAACATATGTAGTTAACTTAAGAACATAAGAACATGCCATACTGGGTCAGACCAAGGGTCCATCAAGCCCAGCATCCTGTTTCCAACAGTGGCCAATCCAGGCCACAAGAACCTGGCAAGTACCCAAAAACTAAGTCTATTCCATGTTACCATTGCTAGTAATAGCGGTGGTTATTATCTAAGTCAATTTAATTAATAGCAGGTAATTGACTTCTCCTCCAAGAACTTATCCAATCCTTTTTTAAACACAACTATACTAACTGCACTAACCACATCTTCTGGCAACAAATTCCAGAGTTTAATTGTGCGTTGAGTGAAAAAGAACTTTTTCCGAGTAGTTTTAAATGTGCCACATGCTAACTTCATGGAGTGTCCCCTAGTCTTTCTATTATCTGAAAGCATAAATAACCGATTCACATCTACCTGTTCTAGACCTCTCATGATTTTAAAAACCTCTATCATATCCCCCCTCAGCCATTTCTTCTCCAAGCTGAAAAGTCCTAACCTCTTTAATCTTTCCTCATAGGGGAGCTGTTCCATTCCCATTATCATTTTGGTAGCCCTTCTCAGTACCGTCTCCATTGCAATTATATCTTTTTTGAGATGCGGCGACCAGAATTATACACAGTATTCAAGGTGCGGTCTCACCATGGAGCGATACAGAGGCATTATGACATTTTCCGTTTTATTCACCATTCCCTTTCTAATAATTCCCAACATTCTGTTTGCTTTTTTGACTGCTGCAGCACACTGAATCGACAATTTCAATGTGTTATACACTATGACGCCTAGATCTCTTTCTTGGGTAGTAACACCTAATATGGAACCTAACATTCGGCTCGATCCAGTAAGGCCGCGGTAAAAACAGTGAGGTAGTGTCAGGCGCACCCTTCCTCCCCGCACGCACAGTTCTCTTCACTAACTCCCCGATACTCTCCTCTAATCGCATGCAAATGCATGCCTCTAATCGCATGCAAATCGCATGCAATTGGCCGCTGAAGACGTGACGTCACACCCCGTGACGCCAAACGTCGTGACGTCACGTCTTCAGCGGCCAATTGCACGATTTTCCCGTGCAGGCGGCCATCTTTACTTTGCCACCTACCTGCCTGCGCGATCGAACATGCTGCCGCTGCTGGCTCCCCGGATCTCGCTGCCACCCCCGGACCCCGCTGCTGCCTACCCGCCGCTCCCGGATCCTGCTGCCGCCCCCCCGCTGCCGCCCCCCCCCCCCCCCCGCTGCCGCTGCCCCGGACCCCCCAGACCCCGCTGCTGCCTACCCGCCGCTCCCGGATCCTGCTGCCGCCCCCCCCCCCCCCGCTCCTGACCCGCCCGTGCGATTTTGGCGCTCATCCAGGCAGGGGAGGGAGGGAGGAAGGGAGAAGGGACTACCGGATGCCGCTGATGGCTGCCCGCCGCCCACCGGCCGCCTGGACCCACGGCCCTCCGACAGGTATTTAAAATTGTTTTATTTTTTTATATAACACACAGGTTTTTTGTTTTTTACACTTTTTACACTTACCATAGCAGGCCCGAGCCTTGCTACTTTTTCATTTGTTTTTTTTTGCCCTGGTCCCGTCTGGTCTCCTGCAGCCCCGTCCGGTCCGGACGGGGCTGCAGGAGACCGGACGGGACCAGGGCGGGTAAGCAATGTTTTTACCCTACACTACACTAACTCCTACTAGGGGGAGGCGGTAAACTAGCAGGTTAAGGCCGCGGCAGAACAGCGGGTTACGGAGGAGATAATATCAGCGCCCGTTACAGTATCGCAGGGGAATAGCTAATTCCTTCATTATACAGCTTTTTCGTTCATTTACATGCCGGGTGCGGAAAGGGTTATGCGTCTGTTTTCAGAAGCGATACGGACGCGTGAAACTGGACACTGTATCGCCGAACTGCCTTGCGCGCCCGAATTGTGCGCTACGAGCACGTTACAGACGGGCAATCCTCGAGCGGACGATACTGGATCGAGCTGAGTGTGTAACTATAGCATGGGTTATTTTTCCCTATATGCATCACCTTGCACTTGTCCACATTAAATTTCATCTGCCATTTTGATGCCCAATTTTCCAGCCTCAGAAGATCTTCCTGCAATTTATCACAATCTGCTTGTGATTTAACTACTCTGAACAATTTTGTATCATCTGCAAATTTGATTACCTCACTTGTATTTCTTTCTAGATCATTTATAAATATATTGAAAAGTAAGGGTCCCAATACAGATCCCTGAGGCACTCCACTGCCCACTCCCTTCCACTGAGAAAATTGTCCATTTAATCCTACTCTTTGTTTCCTGTCTTTTAGCCAGTTTGTAATCCTCGAAAGGACATCGCAACCTATCCCATGACTTTTTATTTTTCCTAGAAGCCTCTCATGAGGAACTTTGTCAAACGCCTTCTGAAAATCCAAGTACACTACATCTACCAGTTCACCTTTATCTCAATGTTTATTAACTCCTTCAAAAAAGTGAAGCAGATTTGTGAGGCAAGACTTGCCCTGGGTAAAGCCATGCTGACTTTGTTCCATTAAACCATGTGTTTCTTTATGTTCTGTGATTTTGATGTTTAGAACACTTTCCACTATTTTTCCTGGCACTGAAGTCATTTCTGGCATAGTGTGACTTCCTGCCTTCTCCCTAGAGCCTCCTCCACTCTTCTGAGCCCTGCCTTCTTATGCTAGGCTGCAGGAATTCTCCCTGGGCCTAGAATCCTTTGCTGGTTTGGGTCTTAAGATAGATGTGGCCGGTCAATTAAGGTGTTCTGAGGGAATTTCTTATATTCTCAGCTCAGCCTTACTAGGAAATCTGCATTGGTGTTTTCCCTTCTTGCTCTATGTCGTGTCTTGTATTTGAAGGGTTGAAGAGCCAGGAACTAACACATCACCCTTGCATTAGATTCCTTATTTCTATTTATCTATATGAGTGGATGATGATCTGCTATGAGGGTGAACTGCCTCTAAGGCTCACTTGACCGCCAAGGCCTCTTTCTCAATTGTTGAATAACACCTTTCTCTTAGCATCAACATCTGGCTGATATATGCTACGGGGTTTTCTTGCCCATCTTTCTCTTGAACTAGTACTGTTCCTAGTGCTAACTCTGAGGCATCAATTTGTACTGTGAAGGGTTAGGTGAATTCCAGACTTATTAGGACTGGGTTTGGAGTATAATGCATATTTCAGAGCCCAGAAGGCCTTTTTTGCTTCAGCTGTCCACTGGAAATTCTCTGGGGATTTCTTTAATAAAAGAGCCTTGTGAGAGGTTTCACCTTCTCTGAGATCTTGTGGATAAACCTCCTGTGATATCCCATAAGGACTAGGAAAGCTCTTACTTTTGCTTTTGGTTTGTGGGACTGGCACCCAGGTAATTGCCTCAGTCTTCCAGGTCTGTGGGTGGACCTTCCCTTTCCTGGGGTGTAGCCAAGATATTGGACTTCTTGTTCCCCCCGCAAGCATTTTTTTCAGATTGCCTGTAAACCCTTCCTTCCTTAGACTTGTAGGATGGCCTGGAGTTGGCTTAGATGTGTCATTCAATATGGCTGTATACCATAATGTCATCTAAAAAGGCAGCTGTGTAATCTTAATGCAGGCATAGTAGACAGTAGGGATGTGCAGCAGGGACGGATTCGTCCGATTCATTATTTGTAATAGTCGGGACCCAAATCCGTTGCATCCGTTTTCGGGGGACCCCAGTTCGTCCATTAGTTACATATGGTATTTGTTTCCCATTAAAGTTGAAAAAAAACCCCCATCCCAACCCTTTAAATTTAATTAACTATAACCCCCCATCCTCCTGACTCCCCCCAAAGCTTGCCAAAAGTCCCTGGTGGTCCAGCGGGGGTCCTGGAGTGATCTCCTGCACTCGGGCCGTCAGCTGCCGGTATTCAAAATGGCACCAATAGCCTTTGCCCTTACTATGTCACAGGGGTTACCGGTGCCATTGGTCGGCCCCTGTCACATGGTAGGAACAATGGACGGCCGGCGCCATCTTTTGCTCCTACCATGTGGCAGGGGCCGACCAATGGCACCGGTAGCTCCTGTGACATAGTAAGGGCAAAGGCTATCGGCGCCATTTTGAATACCGGCAGCCGATGGCCCGAGTGCAGGAGATCGTTCCAGGACCCCGCTGGACCACCAGGGACTTTTGACAAGTCTTGGGGGTGTCAGGAGGGTGGGGGTTTTATTCATTATTGATACGCTGCATTCGTGGGGGTTCGCCATATGTTTCGGAACCCCACAAATGCAATGAATAGGGACATATACATTGCAGATTGCGCATTCGTTCAAAATGAATGCACATCCCTAGAGGACAGTCAACGAAGTGCTGAAACATTGTGAGGGCACAGTCCAAAAAGTAGGATGGTGACTTGGAAAAGTCCACCTGGTGTAGAGAATGCAGTCTTCTCTCTTTCCATTGGAGTGAGAGGTAGCTGCTAATACCCCTTTGTAAGGTCCAGGGTAGAAATGAACTAGGCTGAACCCAGATGCTCAATCAGCTCATTTACTCAAGGCATCAGGTACACGTTGAGTTTTGAGACCTCGCTGAATCTTTTAAAGTCAGTGCAAAACCTGATGCTCTCATCTGTCTTTGGCACCAGCACTATAGACAAGGACCAGTCACTGTTAGATTCTTCTATAATTCCGAGCTAGAGCATCCCCTTCACTTTGATATCAATGACTTGGTGACTGGCCTCAGCAATCTTATAGGGTCATTGCCATATGACAACTCCAGGAATCATAATGATGTCATGCTGCAAAGATGCTAGTAGGTTTGAGAATATCTCCTTGTTTTGATCCACTAAATGATTTAAGAAGGCTCTCTGTGCAGTGAAGAATTGATCTCTGAAATGAATCTGGGTTTGGTCCACTTCAGGTCCAGCCTCTGGACTAAACTCTTCTCCTTGCACCATTCTGTACATTTCTTCAGGAGATTTATGAAGTAGACCTGAATTTTCTTCCATTTATCGGAATGGCCTATTTTTTAATCCATGGGACCACTTTCGCTATTTCAGAAAGCCTTGCCAGAGAGCTAACTACACACTTTCTGAAGATAGGAGAAAGACAAGGACTCTGTGCCCTGGTTGGAATACTCTTTGAACTGTTGAGCATTTATATCCTTGGGCTTGGATTGTCTGAACTTCTTCTAGGCATAGGTGGGCAGCCTCCCCAGCCTTCTTCAATTGTTCTTGGACCCAAATAATGTAGTTGATTAGGTTCTTCCCCAGGTTTGGCTCCTTTTCCCAAGGTTTGTGAACTATGTGCAAGATTCTCCTTGGTTTCCTCCCATACAGAAACTCAAAATGTGAAAACCAAATTGAGCTCTGGGGTACTTTGAGGACTGCAAACAGCATGTAGGGTAGTTACGAGTCTCTATTCTTGCCATCTTCCGTCATCTGTTTGTGGATGATACCTTGAGCAAGTGCAGTGCTGTTTCATTACCTTAGAAACTATTTGAGGTTCCTTGATCAGTTAAGATTTCCTTGAGTAGCCAAGTTGGGGGAAAACCCCCATTAAGGTGAATGTCACCATCTGGGTTTTTATGTTCTGTAAAGGTACTGCTTCCATATATCAGATAGCATAGTCAAGAATAACTAATATATAGTTATTTCTCTGGGAATATCTCCCTAAAGGCCCCACTAGGTCCATGCCCACCCTTTCAAACAGGGTCTCTATAATTGGCACTGGTAAAACAGGTGCCGCCTATACCGTGGTAAGCTTAGTTAATTGGCATGTAAAGCAGGACTGGCAAAATAATCTTACCTGTTGGTATATGCCAAGCCAAAAAAAAACTGTACTAATATTCTCTCTCTGGATTTTTATCATTCAGGTGGCTTCCTAAAAGGTGGCTATGTGCTAATTGCATGATTGGCTGGTGAGAATTTGGGAACTAGGAGTAATTCTTTCTCTTCTCCCTCCAGATTTCCTTTTGTTACCCAATAAAGTAAGTCTCCTTTCATTACAAAATAAGGGAAAATGAGATTCTTCTCCTGTGCCCCAGGGACTAGCTTCCCATCCATTCTCTGGATATTTTTCTGTGCAGACATAGAAAGTCTCATCTTCCTTGGGACTTATCTGAAATTACCTAGATCACAACCATTTTCTCACTCAAAGAGGTTACTTATGCTATTCTGGGTAGGTGGCTGCCCTTCCTCTGATTCTGACCCCTCCTTCCTGGTGGCCCTGGAATTAGTAGTATAACTGTATTTTTCCTGTCAGCGTTGCCTCCAGTATTTAGGAATCAGAGTCTTTACAATACAGATCAGGATCTTCTATAGGGAAGAGCTCTGGAGATGCCAGTTCTTCATTGCTGGGTGTGTGTGTGAACCGGACATTAGTTGCTTCCACAGGATTTTGAAGTTCATACTGTCCCGTCCTATTACTACTGAATATGGAAGCAAGGAAGAACTCCCACTTCTATCCTGTCTTGGCATACTGGGGTCTTCAGTTGTACATGGCTTGTTTGATACTGCCAGTGGTCCCCATGGATGCATGCCAGGGTCACGGTTCTGTCATAGTCAAGCTGGACCCACTTCACTAACTGTCTTCAAATGAGCCTTTTTATACTCCCAGAGTCCACTAATGCCTGGGTTGGAATGCATCTAGCTCAACAGCAATCACAAACGTAGAGACTCCCTGGCTCATGACATCCACAAAATTACAAATGTGTGAGGACACAGCATTAACGTCCATTGACTCATCTTCCCTGTGGAGGCAGTATCATCAAAATTGCCTCTTCCTTCTCATTGAAAACACAATGGTCTTGTTGGGGTTTGCAGTTGAGATGAAAAGTCTGGCCAGTCCACTCTCCCAGCTATCGGGGCCTCTTGCCCTTAGGGCTCCAGTGTCCTCTACCTAGATCAGGTGGTCTCTCCTGAGACTGTGGCAATTCAGACATGGACTGGGTCTAATAATAGGCCTCAACCACTTCCCAACACCAATTCTAATATAAGATTCAGTGTTGGTATGCCCACTGCCAAATAGGGTGTTCTAGGCCATCTAGGAATTGTTCCAACAAAACCGATTGGCTATCTCCATTCCAGTCTTCCCTTCTGGTTGCAACCACTTCCACACCACATCCTTAAGTCTGTGGTAAAGTTTCTGCATGTTTTCCTCTGGTTGTAGAACTCCTTACCAAAATTGCTGTCGGTAGGCTTCCAGGGTGAGTCCCGCCCTTTTAGGATGGCTGTTCAAAAGGCAGCTTGGCTACTCCCAGTGAGCAGGTTCCTCAAATAGGTAGTTCATCTATCTTATGGTCATCCTGCCAATCGAGTTGTCTGTTCAAAGTTCTTCAGTTTCTAGTGTGCCAGACTGAGTAAAATTGTCATGTTGCTTGTATCAACACTAGTTGTATTTGGTCCTGATTTTTATTACTCCAAAAATCTCCCTAGAATATTGCAAGGTAGAGTTTCAGCTGCTTTATCTAACACTAATTATCTTTATATTCCATGTGTTTAAAGTGTTGTCTCAATGCCTACACAATTAATAGGAAAACATTCATGGCGTCAGTTTGAATGTGAATGAAGGCAGAAACTACATCCAGAAATGGCAGCTTGAATATAAAATCATAGCGTGGTAACAATCCTTTTTGTTGAAGTCTTTACTTTACAGAGACATTCCTCTGAAGAAAGATGCAAAGTCTGAAACACGAATGTGTTGAAGGCAAACAGGAAGTTGGAAGGTATCCACTCTGAAAATTATCAAGTAATATGGCGAAACATTAAGAAGCAATGAAGGTAATATCTTGCCAATAACATTATTTCAGACGAGTAACATTTTGCCAATAAAATCGTTTTAATTAAAAGACAGAAATGTCTTTAGGAAAAAGTTTAAAAAACAAGCATTATTAGAGAGTTCTTCGCATTATGTTACAATCAATGGATGTCATGAAGTTGCTTGGGACTCTAATTTTAAAAAATTCTTAAAAAATATAGTATAAAACACTAGTACGGAGGTAGTAGGAGGTTTATGATTACAATGCATAAATGGGGCAGGGATGCCTACACACACGTATGAAACCTTCTACCCACTCAAAACATTTTTTTTTGTTTTTAAATAAAATAAAATATTGAAGCAAAAGTTTTCCTATTAATTGTGTAGGCATTGAGACAACACTTGAAACACATGGAACATAAAGATAATGAGTATGGATTAAAAATAGTTTAATATCACAGTGATTGAACAGCAAACACTGTTCTTTTGACGAATATACAATTAATAGATCACTGTTTTTGGTGGTGTTGATATATGGATTGGTTTATCCAACACTAAGGCAGATCATTCTGCTTCTGAAGTCAGAATCTCATATATATACTTTCATCGTTCAGTAAAGAGTAGAAAATCAGGTTAAGGGTCCATGCAAAAAATGTGTTCAGTGTCTTTTATCCTAAGTACAAATTGGATGTTTTCTCCATTATCTAAAATAAGATAGCTTTGGAAAAGGCTATAAGAGGTCAACTATTCATCTTTTCTTCTCTGATTTCTGCAGGATGCTTTAGGTACTATGCTATTTTCCTGAGCCAGCATTGCAATAGGTAACTGGCTTCTGAAAAATGTCTAAGGCAGGGGTATCAAACTGCAAATTTTGAGAGCCACAAACCAGTCTGGTTTCAGGATATTCCTAATGAGTAAGCATGTGAATAATGTACATGTGCTGCCTCAGTTGTATATAAATATATCTCATGGAGATATGCTGGAATTTTAAACCATGCATGCACTTGCACATGCATGATTTAAAATATGCCTTCCGAATGTAAGTATAAACCTAATTTTAAGAGGTTACTCGATCAAACCTACTTCATGTATCTTCCATAGGACTTTGCTGGCTTTAATGCACATATTTAAGTGGATTTTAAAACATGCTTGTGCAAGGGATATTCCCAGTTTTTCCAGTTAGTCCACCAGTTTGCCCAGTCAATATCGAAGTCTCCCAGAACCCTCTGGTTCCTCATCCTGCATGCCCCCCAGTTGACCCAGACCCCTCACCCTGTCCTATATGTCCTAAAACATGAGATATAGACTTGCTTCTCATCAGGAGCAGCAGTAAATTTATGCAGCTTCAGCATCTAGTTTTAAAATACAGAATTACATGCGTAAATGTCCCTGCTCTGGAATGCCCATGCCCCGCCCATGCCCTGTCATTTTTTACCCCCTTATTTACCCCCTTTTTTACCCCCTTATTTTTGGCATGCACATGGGTATATCTGCACATTTCTGCGTGAGCTATGCTTTTAAAGTCGATCTCTAGGGATATCCTGAAAACCAGACAGGATTGTAGTTTGACATCCCAAATCTGTGCTCCTAGGAGTAGAATAGATTTTTGAGGAATGGGATGATAATGTTACTGATGATGAAGATGAAGCAACAGCCAAAGAAACCCAGTGGCCATCAGCATTATTTAGAATTCAGTCTGCTCAATCTAATTTTTTCAGATATCATGGATTAGATGTATGGATGGTGTAATAATACTTTTTAGGGCCTTTATCATTCTCTGATATAATGTAGTGTGCCAACTTTATAAATGGCAAAATATTTTAAAGGATTGGAGCTTAAGTATCGTGGGAGTGCCACAAACAAAAATCTGTGAAAAATAACTTTTTCTACTAAAGAGCTATCATTTGAACTATCATTTAGCGTTACTGCAACAGTATGGTTCTGTTAAGTAAAATGTCCCATTCAAATGATTAGTGGGCAGATAGTTGTTTGCTAGTACAAAGATAGCTGCAGGAGGATTTTCTTCTTTTTTTAATTTTGCCGGGGCCACTTCCCATTGTGCTAACAAGACCAGAGGCAGCATCAGGCTGTTTGAGTCAGCTGTGGAGGTCAAGCGTGGCATCAGTGACTCTCCTGCAGAGGGAAGGGGGAAGACAGAGAGAATCCAGGCATAATGGCTGCTGCTGCATTTTCTCTCTGTGGCAACAATGGAATGGGGAAATCTGGGCTACCACAGTTTGCATTGGGAAACCTAATTGAGGCATGCAGAGGGGCATGGGAAAGCCCTGGTACTAGGTTAAAGTGCAGGCTGGTTCTAAAGGAGACTTCATAGTGATGACATTTCTGGGCTGCATCCTCGGCATAGGGAGAGTACAAATAAATACACATAAATAAAATATACAGAAATGTGAGGCAACCTATGGGGGGGGGGGGGGGGGGGGTGATAGGGAGCCTCAGGTCAAGCCCCACCATTTATTAAAACCTGCATAAGATCTGGAATCAGCACCAGATATATTGCTGGATTTTAGGGTAATTAATCAAATAGAAGGATGCAAGGCAAATGGCAAAAGCTTTGGGCAGTCCACTGCTGTCAAAGACATTTGAGAAAATATTTTGGAAGAAAGGAAAGGTTGAGGAGAACTTATTTTGTTTATAAAACTCCATTCCAAGGATAAACTAATCGTGTCTAGGTTATACCTGCATAGAAATCATAGCTCAAGCATGTTTGTCAGCTGTAACTATGGTAACTTGGATAATTCATGGAGGAAAGAAAAATAAACAAGTGATTGGTCTGTAGAAGGGCAATATGGGGGTGGTTTGACAGCATCTCCTGGGCCTCCCAAAATAATTAGTGGCAAAATGAAGAGCATTATAATTTCTTATAGGTTGTCCTCACATATAGCAGGGGGCTAACCACCTGACAGTAACTGATGTAGTAAGAGTTCAGAGAAGTCATCAGCATTATTTTTTCAGTGATGTCAGGAAACCAATGTACACTGGAGTAGTTGTTACAGTTTAGAATTCTAGGGAGAACAACATTATCGCTCCATGGTGAGACCGCACCTTGAATACTGTGTACAATTCTGGTCGCCGCACCTTGAATACTGTGTACAATTCTGGTCGCCGCATCTCAAAAAAGATATAATTGTGATGGAGAAGGTACAGAGAAGGGCTACCAAAATGATAAGGGGAATGGAACAGCTCCCCTATGAGGAAAGACTAAAGAGGTTAGGACTTTTCAGCTTGGAGAAGAGACGGCTGAGGGGGGATATGATAGAGATGTTTAAAATCATGAGAGGTCTAGAACAGGTAGATGTGAATCGGTTATTTACTCTTTCGGATAGTAGAAAGACTAGGGGGCACTCCATGATGTTAGCATGTGGCACATTTAAAACTAATCGGAGAAAGTTCATTTTTACTCAACGCACAATTAAACTCTGGAATTTGTTGCCAGAAGATGTGGTTAGTGCAGTTAGTATAGCTGTGTTTAAAAAAGGATTAGATAAGTTCTTGGAGAAGTCCATTACCTGCTATTAAGTTCACATAGGGGCAGATTTTAAAACCTTGCGCAAGCGCGTACTTTTGTTCGCACAGCAGGCGCGAACAAAAGTACGCTGGATTTTATAAGATAGGCGCGTAGCCGTGCCTATCTTATAAAATCCGGGGTCGGCGCGCGCAATGGGGTGCACATTTGTGCAACCTGCACGTGCCGAGCCCAGCGCGCGCTGCCTGTTCCCTCCGAGGCCGCTCCGATTTCGGAGCGGCCTCGGAGGGAACTTTCTTTCGCCCTCCCCCCACCTTCCCCTCCCTTCCCCTACCTAACCCACCCTCCCGGCCCTATCTAACCCCCCCCTTACCTTTGTCGGCAAAGTTACGCCTGTCGTCGGCAGCCCCGCTCGTCCTCCGGTCCCAGGGGCGGCGTCCGGAGGCCTCGACCACGCCCCCGGGCCGGCACCACGCCCCTGGGCCCGCCCCCAAAATGCCGGGGCACGCCCCCGAAACACCGCGTCGTTTCAGGGACGCCCCGGACACGCCCCCTCCCGCCCCTTTTGAAAAGCCCCGGGACTTACGCGCGTCACGGGGCTTTACGCGCGCCGGTGGCCTATGCAAAATAGGCGCGCCGGCGCGCGAGGGCCCTGCGCGTGTAAATCCTGAAGGATTTACCCGCGCAGCCCTTTTAAAATCCGCCCCTTAGAGAATAGCTACTGCCATTAGCAATGGTAAATGGAATAGACTTAGTTTTTGGGTACTTGCCAGGTTCTTATGGCCTGGATTGGCCACTGTTGGAAATAGGATGCTGGGCTTGATGGACCCTTGGTCTGACCCAGTATGGCATTTTCTTATGTTCTTATGCTGCGTGCAGATCTGTGGACTGGTTAGTTAGCAACAAAGGCAGTCCAATGCTGTTTTAAGTGACATTCAGTGAAGGAACATCCACAAACATCCAAATATACATGAAAGAGTGAATATAATTTTAATTAGCCAAATTTGAAAGTGAGTACAAAACCAAGGTTAGGAGGACTAGATTTATAGTAATTCTAAGCTGAATCATGGGAAATATTTCAGCATAAGTGATTTGAGTGGAGGTGAGAATGAACTATGTTGTCATTGTCAGCTCTACCAGTCATTCACTAATGCATAGTAAATTCCCCGTCTTTACTGATACAAAGCCTCCCATCTTAAGTAAAGCTGACAAAACTTGTGGGAAAGGACCCCTCTCTACTAAGAGAATCTAGAATGCTTTGATCATATAGTGAATAGTTCAATTCCATAAAGCAAGACATACAGATTTTAACATTTAATACTCTGTACGTTCTAAAAATAAGGGAATGAGCATTACTTTAGTTTGTTATTGGAAAAATATGGAGCTACATATTTAGATGAAGATATATAAGTAAACAAAGGCATACTTCCCCTTTCTAATGATGTTCCTTCAATGGTCATGATAGATTAGTGAAAATGAATTCATTTTCATTTGTAATCTTAGTCTCTCAGGAAGTTCAGTATATCTTGAAGATACACAATAGGGAGCACAGTAGATTAGCAGAAGAATTATGGAAAACTGTTCTAGATCGGTTTCTATTGTTTATGTTATTTATAGATTAATGTAGTAGGGTTTTTTTTAAGACACCAAGAGAAAAAGAATAGAGGAGATGACACACTGAAAAGATGTACCAGAGATGTAGTTAAAAAGTAAAGGACGTTGCCTCCAAGCAATGCACACAAGCAATGCACCCTAGCAACAGCTGGTTGTACAAAATAGGGACAGTAATTTTCAAATCGGCGAAGATGCACATATGCATGTATATGTCAGTGTGCACCCAGAGGCGTGGCAATTTTATAACATGTGTGCACATAAAATAGCCTACACTCACATATCTGTTTGCCTAATTTTAAGTTTTGCATGCCCAGCAGCATAAATTGGCTTACGAATGCACACTGCCTATATTTTATAACAGATGTGCGACCAGCTGAGGACCATTTTCACTCGTTCATCCACTAGTTTGCTTGGTGTTATGCTAGGACCTCCCACCCCCCTCTGGTTCTTAACCTGCACTTCACTACCCTCACAGGTGCCTGTACATTTTTTTTCTTAACTTATACCAATTTTGGCTTTTAAAATTCACCTTTAAGTGTGCCCCCTGACAGTATAACAACAGAAACATTTTAGACTGACAGGAAAGAAAGACACATTAAAGAAGATTTAAGGCTTATAATGTCAAAGTTTCATACTTTTGTTACAGTATTTGTCATATAGTTTCAGAATTGGAATAGTTTTATATTTACCTGTGTTAACCTTTCCAGAATCCTGCAAGAAAAAAAACAACCCACAAATTCTTTTGAAACACATTAATTCAGTTGAACTTGTTAAATAATTTTGCTGAATTTGAAGCACAGAAACACTGGGGCAGATTTTTAAAGTTACACACGTGGGGTACATTTGTGCACGCTACTCATTACGCCTGAGGCAGGCGTAACTAGTGTGTGCCGGCTGGCTGCCGGTGCACCATGCCCCAGCACAGGCCGCTGTGCCGTAGCACTCAGCCCCGCCCCCGGACCGCCCCCTGACAGCGGCCCGCCCACGGCCCGGCTCCCAGAATGCCCCTTTTTCAAAGCCCCAGGACATATGCACATCCCGGGGCTTGTGCGCGCTGCCGAGCCTATGCAAAATAGGCTCGGCGCATGCAGGGGTAGGTTTTCGGGGGTTACGCGCATATCTTACATGCATAACCCTTTGAAAATCTACCCCATAATACTTATCTGAGGCCACACTTATAGAGTTTCATAACTGGTTCTATAGGAAAAGAGAATAAACATTAGAATTTTGTAAATGTAATTTTCGTTGCAACATTTAGAATAAGGAAATTCATATAATACAAACCTGTTGTCAGTACATTTGTTTGAAAAATAAATAAAAAAAAACCCTCAGAAATGTAAACTTCTTTTTGAATATCCCTTTCCTTTATCTCTACTTCCCCCTTTTTACCTTTGGGAAACAAGATTGGGTGTGTCTCATGCCTTAAAAGTTTTAACCCAATAAAGAAGAGGCTTCTGGGAATGACCTCTGCAAATCCCATCAAAAGTCCCTATTTGTATCCCTTCCCATCATCCAAGAACACCATAGTGGTGGTGGTGGGGGGGGGGGGGGGGGGGGAACGGGACGGGGACCCCCCCCCTTGCAGAGCCATTTATATCGTACTCACATTGGCTATCTTCCTTGGTAGGACACAGCTTATCTCCACAAGGATCCTTGCTTCCATCTCCAAATCCTTGTATCAATTTGCATAAACTTGCATCTCAAAAAGACCCACCTTTTAATGGACATCTGCCTGCAAGAAAACTGGTTTGCTCTATATTCTACAAGACATGTAGAAAAATGTGGTATTTGGCTCACACACACAAAAGCTCCCAGTTGTGATCTATCAGGAACTCCTTGTTGTTTCATGATTTCGCCCCTTACCTATCTCCACCACCTGTAAGAAATCTCGCAGTACAGTACCCATCTCCTGTAAGAAATTTCACAGTACAGTACCCATCTCCACCACCTGTAAGAAATCTCGCAGTACACTATTTGTAGCCAGTCATTAGAGCTTGGCTTTCACCTGAAGCAGGATCAGAACTGTAATTTCCCTCAGATGCTTCCCATCCAAACAGTAATAAAGCAAGACTCTTGTCATTGGAGTATTGCTGTGCCTTGTCTTATCTGCCCTGTCCCTTTGTGTCTCATTTTTCTTGGCCAGTCTCTCCGGTTCAGACCTCAGCCTTGGACTTAGACCTACCCCTTGCTTGCCACTTGAACATGACCTTAGCCTTGAACCTGGATCAAACCATGTCTTCCACCAGCTTTGACATTTGGACTACCTCTAGACTCTGCCTTGCCCTTGAATCTCCTAAGTCCTGACAGCGCTGGAACCCAAGGTCCCAACCCGCAGAGGAGGCATCTGATTCAGGTGAAGCATTAGGCTGGTTCATGTCAAAGTGCATTCTCCAGCTGTCAAAGCAGACCTCGTAGGCCAACCCATGAGGCAGCATCAATTGCACTGCAGCATGAAGAACTCATGCTCATACCATTCCTTACATATTGCTGAAGCCATGAGTTTGGCGAATGCATTTCCATGATGGGCCATTGTCAGTTTGGCCACTCAAGTGCAGGAGCAAAAAGGTGAGTTGAATTCTTGGACTGGTCTCCTGCAAGGGTTTTCCCAACAAGCCTCACAGTAATTTGATCATGTGACTGGTTTACTTTAGGCTCTGGCCCAGTGGATTGGACACTGATATGGCCCAACTTCCAGTTCCATTTCCAGTTCCAGCCCCAGCACCAGCTCTGGTGAATCCTGCACCCAGGCCAGTTCGGATCATGGAAACCATGATGCAGCTTCCACCACCTCCTTGGTATAGTGGCAACTCCAAAAGATGCAGAGGGTTCCTCAATGTCTATAAAATGCACTTTGAGTTACAGATAGCTCGTTTTTTTCAGACCGCGTCAGACCTGCTCTTGCTTGGGCCTCTCCCTTGTGGGAACGAGATGATCCACTCCTTGAAAGTTTGGACAACTTCATGCAACACATTTGTCTGGTCTTTGAAAATCTCGGTTGAGTCTCATCCACTACCATATAATTATTACGTATTTGCCAAGTCACATTGTGGGTGATTATGCAATAGAGTTCTATACCCTGGCCTCTGAGCTTGGCTGGGGAGAAGATAGCCAAAAAGTCATCTTTTGCCAAGGTCTAGCTAAGAGAATTAAAGATGAGTTTGTTGGCCGAGACCTTCCACCCCTCTCTGAAAGGACTCATTACCCTGGCTATCCATATGCATTTAAGGTTCCAGGAACAGGCTCAGGAGAGGAAGACATCTCACCAATCTTATTGTTTGGCTCCTAAATTTCAGTACCCCAGAACCCTTGCCACAGATCCTATGTTTACTTCTGAAGAATCCGTGCAGTTGGGGAGGATGAAGATAGCATAATCTCTGTCTCTATTGTGCACACAGGGACACTTCACTAGGCGCTGTCCTGAAATGCCAGG